>NC_143489.1:69554238-69864086 GCF_027475165.1 Benincasa hispida | reverse complement strand
GTGATATTAGCTATTAACTGTTGGGTTATAGGTCCTAAAACTCGCAGTTTGTAAACTTTAAATATATTTCTATTTACTATAAAGATGTTATTTCAATAAAGTTGTTATTGAACATATAAAATGCATTTATAGATTTCTAAATCCAATAAACTAACGAACCTATGTCTATAACATGAATACTTAAACTTTATATAGAGACATAAAAGATGATCAAGTTTTAGTATATAGCCAAAATGATCTATAAGTATATGGATAGTGTTGAGTACCTTATCTTGGGGACACTATAAATGCAGCCTGCTTTATATACTAATACAAACGATTTGATCCCAAAGTCATTCATATGGAAACATGTGAGTGAGGCATCCTATGCAAAAGATATTTGCATAAGATTGGACCACTAAATAGTCATTTTTCTTTATAACGGTCGTTTATTATCAAAACTGACTATTTCAATTCCATGACCTAAGGTAACTCGATCTCAATCTTGAGCTAAGTATAAACTTCTGTTTATTCGGGATTATCCTTTAATTTTCATAGGTGAGGGTGGCTCAACATCGCCACTCAATAAGCCTCTCATTTTAGGGGTAAGACTAGATAGATACTTGGGAACATAGTCCTACAAGATAGAATTCACTCCTACCCATTTTAAGGTTAGCAGATAGGTTGTTCCCTTATGTACTGACTCCTAATCTTGGACAAATGAGCCCCGCCCTCTCTATGACTGAGAAGAACTCGGTTTATTGGTAAGACCATAAACCAATTGTTCATTAGAGGATCAGTTGAGACTTAAAGAGCAAGATGTTTTATAGGGGTAAAACAATAATTTTGACATAGCTGTAAATACGAATAACTTGTGAATGATCGACTTACTAATTATGGTTAAATCAAGTGGACAGAAATATATCTATAGTGATGAAAGTGCAACTATTGAGCTATAGTGATGTGTCTCGGTAGTTAAAGAATATTGAATAATTTGATTTAAAGAACTTAATCAATTAATCTCAGATCGTTGGAGCTCATGATCTGTAGGCCCATAACGTCCCTTTACTAGCTCGTAAAAGGATTAAACCTTAGAATAACGTGTTGAGAGAACTTGAAATGTTCAAATTCAGTTTAGGGTTTGGATTATTATATTCGATATAATTAATGTTTGATTATCGAATTAAACAAATTGAAGAATTTATAATATTTAAATAAGATTTAAATATGTATATATATATATGTATGTATGAATATGGATTCATATTTAAATTATATATTTTTATAAATTTAATACTTGATATTAAATTAATTATAAATCAATTAAATTATTTAATTAATATTTATTTATTTATTCATTTAAACAAATTAGGTTTTTGAATTTACAAAAACCAATTTTAACATTTTTTTGTTTAAGTTAAGTTAATTTAAATGAATAAATAAAAGAAAATGGATGGAAAGTGGAATTTCCCCACATTTTCCATCCATATACATTAATCAAGCATGCAAGTGGGTTATTAAGTGTCATATTTTGGTTTAATCCAGCTTGCATGATCTAAGTAAATAAATAGAAGTTTTTAATTTGATTAAATTCTTCATGTGAAATTACAATTTTGAGAGAAAACAAGTTTTCTGTCAAAACTTACTCCAAACCAAAATCCATCCCAAAATTCCACCACTCAATCTAAGGTTTAGGATTCGTAATTTTGGATTCCACCACTTAATCTAAGGTTTAGGATTCGTAGAGAAGACTCTTGTGATGGTCTACTTCATAGATTGAAGAAGAAATTCAAGGAGCTTTGGAGCAATCAAGTGAATTCATCAAATGTTGTATTCTTGAAACCCTATTTCTGATATTTTCGTGAACATGCATGATAATCCACTAAAATTGACGGAGTTAAAATGCTTAAGATCCTAATAGCTTCTGTGTGTTGAATGTCAACTCCATCATTAACTTGGTTGTTCGATGTCATTTTCTTGAATTAAAATTGGTATACAACCCTCTTCGACCTTTTTAGTGTTGTCATTAAATTCTACAATTTGCTATTTTTGTAACATAAACATACTAAAAAAATTCGTTTTTTCTTAAATTTTGTTACATGTATTATAATTATTATTATTACTACTATTACTTTGCAAATCTACTGGATTAAAGCGTGGGGTAGGGAATCAAACCTCTGACATCGAGGTTGATAGTACAAGTACTATGTCTATCGTAACTATGCTCATTTTGGCCAAGATCGACTATCGATATTTGAATAAAAAACTATCGACTGTCGATATTTGAATAAAAAACTAACCTTTTCATTTTATATCAAAACTATTAATTCTTTTGGGCCTTTTTTATAGAATCTTGATAAGGATGAACACTGAGATTCTACATAATTTTTCCAAATATCATGTCATCTTTCCAAATTTTGAACAAGATCTTATGTGATATGTCTTTTCAAATTTTCTGCAAATTATGTAATCTTTCTCAAACTTTATATATAATGTTAAATCTTTCTTTCAAATCTTACGCCTCCAAAATTATCTAAAAATTGGTTCACTAATTATCCAAATTGATTCAAATTGGTATGGGTGATTGTAGTATGATTTTAAAATTTTGGGAAAGTTTTTATAAAGATTAAGTAAGAATTGGAAAAATGATATAGAATCTCGATGTTCAACCTGACTGAGATTCCACCAAAAAACTCTAAAAGAATCGATAGTTTGGATATAAAAAGAAAAAAAGGTTATTTTTTATTCAAATCTCAAGGCTCCATCTAAAAAATGTGCTATTTATGAAAGAGGGAAACATTTTGAGGTAATTTCTCACAATTTCCAAAAAAAAAAAAAAAAAAAAAAAAAAAAAAGATACCCACAAAAGTAATATACAAAAGGGAGAAATATCAATTTGTACCCCTAAACGGTGTTGTATCAATTTAAACCTTAAACTTTTGTAAGTTTATCGATTTACACCTTCCATTACATTCTGTTTAGAAAAATATCGTGGGAAACTTATAGATGTATAAATTAGACCTCTAAAATTTCATAAATGAATCAATTTAATTAAACTTTTAGTCATAATTTTCTTTGAAAATCATCCATAGATTTACTTTAATAGTCGATTTTGTAAAATCATCGACATTTAAAAAAGTCTTAGGATGTTTGAGAATTAATACGTGGATGATTTCAAAAGTAATTGTATTGAATAGTTTAAATTGATTGACTTATAAGGTGTTTGGGGTAATGAGATGAGATAAGTTGAAATATGAACCCGACTCATTGTTTGAAAGGTCAACATTGTATGTCACTGACATTTTATATCATGTTCACCAATAGTGTTCTTAGCTCTCATCACCACTAATGTCTTGACCAGCTCCCTCGACCACCTCCGATGGGCAACTCCAGCAACATCCAACCATCATTGTTGATATGCAACTCCGGCGACCTCCGATATGGTCATTCCACCAACTACGATGATCATTATTTTAAATTATTACTACTACAAACTTGGGCTTTGTTGACACACGAGTTTTTTTTTTTTTTTTTTTTTTTTTTGTCAATGCTTGTGACATAAAACCGCCAATAAAATCTTAATTTAAAATTTAAAAATAACTATTAATTGAAAAATACATATACAACATCAATAAATGTTTATATTTAAGTTGACGCACAAATTGTCAACAAAAACACATTTGTTAATATAAAAATATATAAATTCCGTCAAAGTTTTGAATTACCAATTTTTTATTAGTTCATAGTATTGTACATTATTTGTTCTTTATAGTAATATAACATTAATAAAATCACTTTTATCATATAAGAAATCAAACAAGCTTGTATATAAAAATACTTTTGAGAATAAATTGTCAAACACATGAGTATTTTTATTTAAAAAGTTTTTTTTATATAAAAAATGTTTAAATAAAAATGACTTAACTAGAAATGTCACATGCACAAACTTGTAAAATGATTGCTTAAATTTGAAAAATAAAATAAAATGAAATGCATTATCCAAAAGTAAACCCTAAACCTCATTTCCCAAAACTCCCAACAATACATGTGTGTTTAAAAAAATAATAAAATAAAGTGCAATAAATTATTTAAAAAAATATATATGTAGAATTATTGAATAAAAAAGTTTTCAAACTGAAACGCACCTAAAAAATGCATTCTTAGATTTAGATTTCGTTTAATTTTATTGCATAAATGAGTTATTTGATGGTTCATTTATTTATTTGGTGGGAAACGAGTAGTTGGAGAATAACCAGTCAAATTTGGGGTAAAAAGACCAAAATACCCCTTAGAAAGGTCAAACTTTGACCTAGAATAAATAATAAGTCAAAAGGGGGCCAAAAAGTATGAAGCAAAGGCTGCAAGACGTGTCCTATTTAAGTTCTTTTTCACATCAGTTCGAGGTGAATCCAACTTGGGATCACTTAAGGTTTTCCAGAGAGACCGAGAGGCTGCTATTCAGAGAGATTTTTAGAGCCCAATTAAGGAGTTGATTGAAGTTGGATTAAGAAGAAGACGTTGAAGCACTATCGAGAACAAATTGATTGATGGCTAATTCTTTCTTCTCTTTAATCTCTTTATTTATACCTATGTATAACATGTTTAGGGCTCGTATTTTAGACATGAATGGCCAAACTATTTTGTAGTTCTAAGGTTTTATTGATTTCAATATTATTTATGGATGATTCTTCATTATTTCAACTAATAGAATGCATTGTCTTTTTATCATGTTTGCGTTTTTCCAATTGAATGCTTGATCATTGTTTAATTGTTTAAGGCTTTTAAATCTACTTGAGAAAGAGATTTCTAAACAGGAACTAGCATGATAAAATAATGTTGGAGTATGCATGAGAATGATAGGAAAATGTTAGAGGCTAAGAATGAAGAGGTTTAGTGCTAAGTTACTAGTTTTAATTGTATGAAAATAGAATTGGCTTTTAGACATAAGAAAGGATGGAGCTCGAAAGGGGAAACCCAAATCATAGACTTTTTAAGCCTAAGTTAATTAATTGTTTTAATGGAGAGAAAATATTTTGATTCCATAACAATGTTGAATGAGATCAAAACCCTAGGATGTCTTAATCAAGTGATTCCTCAGTTTTAACATTTATTTGCTTTCTTTAATTTTATGTTTACAAAATCCTCCTGTTTCGATTAATTAAATAAAGTTAAGACGATTGCTTAATAGCTAGTCAAATCTAATATCTTATTCCCTAAGGATGATACCCAGTTTATTGGGATTATTTATTACTTCAACGAGTACACTTGCGCATGTCACAAACAAAAATAATCATGATAAAAAACATGTTATTTATGTTTAAAAAAAAATACCAGATATCCTAACATATAAACTCAACACCTAAAACACAGACATATAAACTCAATTCTATACACAAAATAACATATCCTTTATAAAAAGTTAAGAGTTTAATTGACTCAACTTATAAGTTTTACACAATATTGAAATTGAATGAGATGAAAATTTCAACATTTCAATTGATATAACGTCTAAAATTAAGAGTATATATACATTTTCAAACTTTCAATTGTGAATTCGTTTTGTTCAGAAAAAAATTGGAACCCCCATCTCATCCTCTCCTCCTTGGCAACGCTGCATCCCTCACCAAAAGTAAAAGAAAGAGAGGAAAAGAAAAACTGAAGTTCTGAAAATGATAACGTACGACAGCGGTTCCCAGCGTCTAAGCAAGTTCCAGTTATATTGTGACACCTGTCGGGACAAAACAACCAATTAGTCGCCGCTGTTCATGGATGTGTCCAAATCGTACTCATGAGTTCATATGGCAAGTAGCTGCTAAAAAAAAACAATAAAATTAATCTGCTAAAAAATAAAATTTCAATTCAAACTATTAAACGTTTTTTTAAAAAGTAGCTTTAAATTCGTACAAATCAATCTATTTAAATATTTATAATTATTTTGACTTAAATTTAAACTTCAAACTATCTTAATAAAATTATTCTTAATGTAAAATCTTACCAATGTGACAAGAATCAATCGTACAACTTTTAAATGAGTAGATAAAGATAAGTGAGTACGATAAATAAAAACCACTCATATTAATGCAAATTTATGATTATTTATTAAATTTCAAGATTTATTTATAGAATGACGTTAATTTCTTTATGTAAATAAGTCATATATACGTATATAACATTATCGATTCGATTGAAGTTTTAAATTATACAACTCTAATTTATAGTATTTACTGTATTTTTTTAAACTTAAAAAGAAAATACCCAACAAATAATTAACTCGTATGGGTTTAGAGTTATTTTAGTTTTAATTTCGGTTGATGCCAACAAATGATTCAAGTGGTAAAATTATATCTTTTGGAGAAAAATAATTCAAATGTCATGCACTGACAAAGAAAATGGAACATCAGCATGGTGTTAGGCCACTGACACTCTGACGCTTAAATTAATAAAAGATCGAGATGAGTGATAGTAGTAGATAGTAGTCAAGAGTATTTTCAATGTAATTTGGTGAATGGATCCTATAGCTTATGCATGTGTAGTCTTATATAGTGAAAAACTCATAATTGTCCCTCTTTTAATTCATTAAATTTTATACCGCAAACATCTCATAATTGCCCCTCTTTAATTCATAACATTGTTGAGTCATTACTCTTAGGGCGGTTACGACACCACTACGTGAAACAAAAGTTGATACCTCATACTTGTTCGACTTTCCACTAATTTCTTCATGAACCACTACCACTTGCCCTAGTGTATAGATCTAATGGTCCTCTTTGGTACCACTATGTCTTCCACGAGTTTCACCGAGGTCCTTCGTGGTATTACTAGGACCTCTACGATACTATTAGGTCATTTGAAGATGTGCTCCAATGGGTCTTCTCTAGTACTACTAGGATTTCCATGGTATTATTGGGGTCCACAGTAATATCCTTATTTACTATTAGGACCTCCATGGTACTACTACACAAGTCTTCCATGCTACCATTAAGTACTGCTCTACATGGATTCTCTAAGCTACTCCTAAGTTCTGCATGGGTTCCCACTTCTTAGCTCCCCATGGGTGCTACGAGGTTCTCCATAAATCTTTTGAACTTTATCATGTGTTATACCAGTCTACTTAAAGTGATCTTCTAAGGCCATACATTACCACTAAGTTAAGCTCATGTTGGCATATATATATATATATGAAAGATTTACCTAGTGCATTTAAATTATTAATGTTATTATTTTGTTTTAAAAAGTATTGTTATTTATAATTTTAATAAATTCAAAATTAAAGTAATAGCAATTATAAAATTATACAAGTAGACCATAGATGTAAACCGTTCATTATTGTTTTTTTATTTTTAATACAAAAGGAGAGGGAAAATTTGAACCATCAAGTTCTTGGTCTTTACTGTCAGTCGAACGAAACTCTTGTTGACAATAGTTTATTATTGTTAATATTAAGAAAAAGTTTTTTTTTTTAATTTATTTATTATACAATTACATATAACATGCGTGATTTATTAATTTTCTCCCCTTTGAAAACTATCATTAAATAGTTTAAATACTTATTGATTTTCCAAAGCCACATCTCTAATGCCATGCCAACTATAAATTGGGAGAAGAAAGATTTGATCAAAACCATCGATGTATTTAGATTTTACGTATCATTTTCTAAAATCACATTGCACATGCGAAACAAAATTACAAAATAGTAATAAGTATTATTTTGGTCCATGAACTTTGAATCTTGACGGCAGAAATCAAAATAAACACTTTTAAAAGTTCATGTATTAAAATGGATGTTTTGAAAGTTTAGAAACCAAAATAAAACATGATTCAAAGTTTAAGGACCAAAATAAAAATTTAAACCTTAAATAATTAATCAATATAACAATATATTAAATAATTAGATTTAAGTTTAAATCTTATTTCGGTCCCTAAACTTTGAATCTTGCTCTATCTTGATTCATAAACTTTTAAAAATGTCTATTCTAGTCCTTACACTTTTCAAAATTGCTTACTTTGGTCATTGTTATCACAATTCTGTCAACTTTTAAACAAAATGGTGATATGACTCGTATTTTTGGATGATTAGACTACCAAATAAGTTGGTCATGCTAAAAGTTCTAATGTTTCAAATTTGAATTAGGTGGCAAAGTGATTTTCTATAGGAGATCTCAAATGTCATTTGGGTTCAAGATTTTGGCCATTCACTAGGGTACATTGATCGTTGACATTTTATTTCAACTTCATTTTGCTCAACCCATGTTAGATGCAATTTCATCCTTAAAGAGATTTTGTCCTTAAAAGTTAATCGAATTTTTACAACAAGGACCAAAATAAACACTTTAAAAAAGTTTAAAAACTAAAATATATGTTTTCTAAGTTTAAGGACCAAAATAAAACAAAAACAAAAGTTCATGAATCAAAATAGGATTTAAACCTAATATATTAGGAATAATGAAATATGAAAATTTTCAAAAGGTGTAATAATTTTAACTTGTTCTAATAAGTTAATGCTTCATAGATCGTTAAAAGAAAATTGTTCATCACGCATATGATGAAGTATAAGACATGTGCGATATGAAATTGATAAAATTTCAAAAAACAACAATATTATTGTTAAGAATTAGTGCAAACTCAATTGATCATAAGTAATTAAGTTATTTTTTTTTCCTTTTAACTTATGTTATTGGCTTTCATTTAGAAGTTAGTGGTTCAATGATTTAGCAGAATTGATTAAGGGAGAATTTAAAGGTTAGTTTTGTTAGTGGTATGGTTTATGTATTGGTGGTTTTTTTTTTATTCGTCTATAAATATCTCTAATGTTTACACTTCGATCAAATATAGAAATTCAATTGAAGTACTTGAGCATCTGTGTTTTCATCTTTGGTTGTTTTTCGTTAGTTATAGAAATGTTTTGGTTGATATTTTCTATTTTCTATTTTTTATTTTGATATAGTTATTCAATAGTTAATTTAATTTGTAAATTGTTCCAACTTCTTTTTGCAAAACTTGACTTAATTGAAATCAATGCGTTCATTGAAATTTTTACCCTAGTTTTCTATAGACACGGCAAAAATCACGACACCTTTATATATAGAATTTTTTCATATAATATTTCAAAGACCGTCATCTTCAACGATTCTACATCATGATCAATTGGATAATATTTGGGTGCATCCCAAAATGTATCTATATTTGTACATCCATTTTCACCACTCACATAAAAAAAATATTAAAATATTCTAAAAAAGAGCAAAATTTGCCATATGGCAAGTTATGATAGGGTAATTTGGTGGGATGCACAAAAATAGATGTTGTGATGTACCTAAGTATTTTTCTAATCAATCAGAAAGGCAATAATTTCTAAGACAACTTTAAATGCAACGTTATTTTATTATGGTTTCCAAATTTGAAAATATTATGACTTAATTCATCCATTCACGTATATATTTTAATAAATTTAAGTACAAAATGTATAAAATATAAATTGTCATCGTTCAAATGTTTATACTCTAATATGAGCATGGCTCGAATGATATTAAGTTTGTACTATTGACTTCAAGGTAAGAGGTTCAACTTCCACACTCCGATATGTTATTAAAAAGAGGTTAAATTAAAAAAGATGCCCTTAGATTTTGTATTTTGTGTAAAAAAAAAAATGCTTCTAAAACTTATAGAATTTAAAAAATACTCTTAGGGGAAGTTTGGGATAAGGAGTTGGTTATTATAATCCTAGGTTATTATAGTTGGATAGTAATAGTTTATCTTTGGAGGAGTTGGTTATTATAATCCTAGGTTATTATAGTTGGATAGTAATAGTTTATCTTTGGGGTGTAAATTATTTAAGTTTGGGATTATAATAATATGTGTTTAAGGTGTAAACTATTTTAATTTGGGAATAAAATAATAAATATTGTAGCAAAGAATAAAAAAATGATGAAGGTAAAATAGTAAAAACCGTAGCAAATAATAAATACGGTAGTAAATGGGGTTTTGAAATAGTGTTACTGTAACTAATTGGAGACTACACAATTGTATTTAGGTGTAACAAGAGGTGGTTATTATAGTCTTAGATAGTTTTGACCCCAAACATACCCTTAAATTTTTAAAGAGAGTTTAAAAATATCCTTACCATTAATTTTAGATTCAAACAGTTAAAGTTTTGTTTCAAAGATAATCCATGAACTTTCAAAGTTTCAAAAATATCTTTAACTTAAAAAAAATTCAAAAAATATCTTCATAATTAGTATATGAACAAAAATAGTTAATACAACGTTGCAAAAATAATTTTAAAATTAAAAAAAAAAAGTTTATAAGTGCTCATACCATTAATATGGAGACCAATTTGTTTTTTAAGTTTAATTTTCTTAAGTTCGAAAAGAACCAATTTTAAAACTTATATAGATATCCTATTTTTTTTCCACATAGATACACTCATTTTTCTCATAATCATTCAATTCTTAGTTTACACCAATTTTCTCAGCAACCAAAATAAAAAAAAAATAAAATATAAAATCCCACAAAATCTCACAAAATTCTAAAATCAAAATCTCCTCTTAAAATATATCAAAACGATGAATAGTCAACTAAAAAAAATGTAATTGGCTATTAACATAGTTAGTATGTTATTGAATAAGAGATGAGAGAAAAATATGGAAAATGGAGAAGTAAGACAGTAATAACAATATTTGTTCCTATAATAGTAAGAATAATTTTGAAATTTTTTTTTCAAGTTTAAGGAGATTTTTGAAACTTTTGAAAGTTCGGAGGTATTTTTTATATAAAAAAAACTAACGGTTTCCATTTAAAACTAACGGTAGAGGTATTTTTTAACTCATTTTAAAAGTTTAGGGTATTTTTGACATAAAGTACAATGTTTAGGGATATTTTATATAATTTAGCCTTAAAAAGAAAAAACTCACACTTCTTGTTTTGGAAAAAAAAAAAAAACCATCAAAGATAAATAAATAAATAGATCTCACACCCCATTTTTTTAAATCAAAAGAAAAATTATGATTTAAGTTTTTTGAACAAACCACATATAATAACTAATACACATTTGCAAACGGATTACACCTCAACTAAATACAGTAATTATAGTACACACGTTGTATGCAATAATAATATTCAAACTCAAAAGTAAATCATATGGTATAATAATATTTATAAATTGGATAACAAGAACCCCAAGATATTGTAAAAATGTCAATAAGTAGTTGAGAACGCTTCTAATAAGCATTGTCATAAAGACAATTATTCGTTCTGTACGAGTTGCGAGTACGTTAGAATGATCGTTGCAGCAGGATATAACAACTAATTTGGTAGAGTAGCAACCTCGAATATTTGGATCTGACAAAATTCTCATCCAATAAGTGTATCACTATTCATAATTACATTTTGAATTATCATTAATTTTGATGGCAAAATCTGACCAAAAAATTCACGAAGCTTTTTTCACGATGGTAAATTTGTAATTTAAAGGTGGCTTAGATGAGATGGTATGATGGAACATGCAAAAGCGAAAGAGTTGGGCACGAAGCACCAATTTGGTGTCGGTCTCAAATACTTCAATGTCTAAGTATTACTTCATGTGAAGCTTATTTGAAAGAGGTAAGTCAGTTAAACTTATTTAAAAACAAAAGACCGAAATTGTTATTAAACGGGACTTAATCATTTAGTTTTTTGTTTATGATTTTTGAAAATTAAGCTATCCAAATTTCTTCATTTGTTATCTAGTTTTTACCAATAGTTTAAAAACCTAAGTAAAAAATTGAAAGTTAAAAAATGTAGGCCCCGTTTGGTAACTATTTTATTATTTTTTGTTTTGTTTTTGAAAATCAAGCTTATGAACACTACTTCCACCTCCAAATTTATTCTTTTGTTATCTACTTTTCACCCATGGTTAAAACCAAGTCAAATTTTGAGAACAAAAAAAAGTAACTTTGAAAAAGTTATTTTTTAAAAAAAATTGACTAATAATTCAATCATTATATTTAAGAGATATGCAAATTATTGTAAAAAATGTAAATGAAATAAATTATTTTAAAAATAAAATAGTTACTAAACGGAACTAAATTTTTCGGTTTAAAAGAGGTAAGTCTATAATTTTTCCAATCCCTTTTCCTGTTTCAGGTTTGATTCAGGAAGGCAATATGGAGGCAACAGAAAGGGGGAAGTAGACTGGGCCTGCAAATGGAGCAAATTATGCGAAGGCATAGGCCAACCTCAACTGCATGGTCATAGGGCGACCCTGCCTAGGTGGGCAATTAGGCCTAATGATCACCTATTTCCCACATTTCCTAGCCTACTTTAGAATCTTGTTTAGGGTTCTTAGGTTCGTCTCGTGTTGAACCTTTCGATTTTGAATAGAGTTTGACTATCTTTATTTTTATTTATTTTTTATATTATTTTTTATTTTTTAAATCCTTTTCGTAGATTGAAAATTATCCATAACAATTATCATTATTTTTATTAAACAAAATATGGATTATTTTGTATTGAAATTTGATTGTAATTTTTAGACATAAAATTAACATAGTGTAAACTAAAAATAATTTCATAAGTTTTTGTTCTTATGACAAAATATATAATACCAAATAACTTTGATTTGACACGTTTCCTTATTGTTCTATCTGGATTGAGAAAAAATGAAATTGTTATTGGTAGATTAATCGAAATGGTCCAAGACGTAGATTTATCAAGATGGTCTAAAATCAATAGTCTAATGGATATCAATAGTCTAATGGATATGAGGTTCAAGAGACAGATAAAATCTCGAGATGGCAAACCAAGGTCAAAAGCACCTACCTTCAACCAACAACCACTCATAATTGACACATACTCTCTCGTTTGAGGTCGAAGTTAAAAGTTCAAGTCCTCTATTGTACTAAAAAAGTTATTGTTTGACATGAGAAAGTCGATGGTCAAGCTATTGATATTATGTTAATTAGTCTACATATTATGTTTAATGTTTAGCAAACGTATATTGTTTTATTTATTTACTTTGTTAGTTGAGTTGAATTAAATATCTATTCTTAACTCTACGAGTTTAGCATTCATTTGGTACAATGACTATATTATTTAGGACCACATAGTAAAGTGATCTTATATAGATTTGTGTTTGATAACCTAATTCTAAACAAACACTGATATTCGATAAATCGAAACTCAAATGAGACAACCATGGATGTCGATAAACTTAAAAATGTACATATTCTAACAAAAACAATCAAAATGATTTTTTTAAAATCAATTTTGACATTGATTTTTTAAGGCAAATTATACAAAAAATCTATAATATTATAGTCAGAATGAATTTAACTCAACAATAATTGAACAATCTTTCTCACGAGATCGAAGGTTCGATCTCAATCCCCATTGTTGTACTAAAAAAATTTACAATATTCTAGATAAGTATCGATTTCGTAATTAATATTTTAAAAGGATCAAATTTACCTACATACATATTAAAAGTTCTCAATAAAAGCATTAAAAGAAGTTGTTAAACTTTATTGTTTTATTAACATATGTGAACATATTTACACACTGTTTAGACGCTATTTAATACATGATGAAATTCAACTTATCCATTGGCAAAGCCCAAACCGCCCTTCAACAATATTAAATTTTAAAGCAGCAAATTCAAAATCCTATTACAAAAATAATATTTTATATCAATTTCATAATGATTTTGCTTATTTTATAATTTTGAATTTTATTTTTGTTTTCTCCCAAACTTTTTATCATGGATTTCGTTATAAAAATATAGGAATTCTAGTAACAAAAAACATGGTTATATATAATATATGGGTAGTTCCGGTAAACATTAGTTGAAAAGTAAACAACAAAATATAAGAATTTATGAGTGGAAAAAGTGTTTATAAGTTTACTTTTAGAAAATTAAGCCTTCATTTGATAATCTTTTTTTTAAAAAAAAAATTATGTTTAATCATCCGTATTTTTTTACAATGATTTGTATCTTTCTTAAATATAATGGTTGAATTCTTAGCCAAATTCAAAAAAATAAACACAACTTTTTAAAAGCTATTTATTTGTTTTAAAAATTTGACTTGGTTTTTTAAACCAGTGGTGAAAAGTAAATAATAAAAGAATAAATTTAGAGATGAAAGTAACGTCCATAGACTTAATTTTAAAAAACAAAAACAAAAAACAAAATGGTTACCAAACAATGTCTAAATTGTTAGTATGTTTTTTAAATTTATCTTTGTTTTTTTCCAAAATTTCAATCGTGGTTTCCACTTTGTCAATAAAATATTACTTTAATTTCTAGTTATCTTTTTTAATTTTCTGTCACACCCCATCCCAGACCACCCTCTTAGCCTAGAGAAAGGCGTGACTGCAACAATTATTAACCCTTTGGCTGACACTTACTGCCTAATAACTCTTGCGGAATAACTCTGATACCAAAATATAACTTATATACAGCGGAATGTCTTTAGGCCAAAATTTATTAATTCAGAAACATAACATATTTAGAGTCATTACGACACTAGATTCACAAGTCCCAAAACCCAAAAACCGTAGTCCCTATATGAACAACATGTAACACGTATACAATATTAACAGTAACCACCTAAATCGACAGGTTACAAAACTCTTATTCCTTTAGTGGCAGAGCAGATGCAGAGCTATCTTCAGAGGATTTGACTGCTACCGGGGGAAGGGGGGGGGGGGAGGGAAAGAAAACATTTGAAAACGGGTGAGCTTGCGCCCAGTGAGTGAATTAAAAAAGATAATTGATCTCATGCAAAATCTCAATAAGGAGTTTAACTGAGATATAAGCTTCTACAGTACTTGTACTGCAACATAAACATTTTTCAAGCGTAGAACATATAAAGTTGTTTTAATCATAAAACAGTAAAACTATTTCTCAGTTGAGGATAACCCTACTGTGGGTAAAAACAATCCCAACACCAACTATTAGTCAAGAGATAATCCTTTTGCTCAATCTATGACTCTACCTACGTGCACGTGGCCATACTAAGTACCGTCATACCTGAGGCACTTCTATTCAAATACCTTCTCAAACGTCCTTCAGTATCTGATTGGTTTGGTACCTTCTCAAACGTCCTTCAGTACCAATAGATACCTTATCAAAGTCCTTCGGTATCTAGTTGGGTGGATATCTTCTCAAATGTCCTTCGGTATCGTGTTTTAAGTAAAACTAGTCATAAATGACTTTCTATCTTTAAAGCATGTAAAATATATACACATATAAAAACATGGCTTTAAAGGTACTAACGCATGCTGCACATATAAATAGTTTTTTAACAAACTTCTCACTTATGCATGCGTTTAAAACATAATTCATAGCTTGCCTGGAAATCACTTTGTAAAACTAGTTGGTATGAGAATATTGTTCTTTAAAACATACTTTCTATAACACGTTGTAATCAAACATTTAAGCAAATGTTTTAGTCAAAACGTTTTAGCCACTCACCTTGATTGCTTAGGAGCTTTTCACTCTAGTAACTCCATTTTCTACCTCGGGCTCTCTCTTCACTCCTAGAATCTAGATTCAATTTTCAACTTAGATTACTTATAGTTCTAAATCTTATTTTGAGATACTTCCTTCTACAAACATGTTCTAAAATTTCTCAGAAAGCTTAACCTAAATTTTGAGCTCAGAACTTCTCATGGTTTGGCCAAAATCACAGAATCTTCAAGACTGGCCCAAACTGATCCGTCAACCTGATCCTTCTGTCTTATTTTCAGTTTTCAGCCCGATCCCTTCGATTTTTTTTCCTGCAGCCGTACCCTGAAAACTAGACTTTCAGAGCTTTCAAGTGGCTGTGGAATCACTCCAAATGCACGAGTAAATTGGGAGTACTCTTCGTTCCAAGTTGATGCATTCTCTTCAGACCTTACTGTCCAATGCGTCCTCTATGTCTAACGCATGGATTTGGCTCCAACGCAAGGTTTGCTCACTCTCTCACTCTTTTTACGGTATTTCTGAATTATGAACTAAAAATGAAGTCTCATGGCTCTATTTATAGGCTTCCAAACCTTTTCCGGAGTTGACACCACCTACTTGGCTGCATGGCCAAATGTCTCCTTCTTATCCCATCAATATAATGTTGTGGTCATCACAAGCTAAGTGTCTTCTTCCCACGTTGCCAACACATGGGCCTCCAATCTGATGCCACCACCTCAAATTATTAAGGTTTAAGGCTTTCCTCCCAAGAAGACACATGGTTTTGATGATGTTTTCTATGTGACCTCACCCTTGTATGCGTCCAACTCTTGGATGCTCAACGCCTAGTCCATAAACAACGCATAGCCTCTACTCAACGCATAGCAAGCCAATTCACTATCATTACAATTCAACTTAGCCATCGCAAGGAGCTAACCATCACCAACACATAGGGTGATCGTCCATCATCGACGCATGGCTCACTCGCACGGCTTGCTTGGCATGGGTGCATGGTGCTGGCCACCAACGCATAGACGCGCTGCGTAGGCTGGCCACTCGACGCATGGGCGCGTTGACCGCTCAATGTATGGGCGTGCTTGGCCGCATGGGCTGCGTGCGGCACCTTGACGCTTGGTCGGGTGCTTAGGCGCATGGGCGTGCTACTTTGACGCATGGGCGTGCGGCGTGTGCTGGCCATCGCTCGCTCGCTCGCATGGGCGCATGGCATGGGTTGCATGGCAGGGTGCTCACCGCATGGACGTGGCCGCTCGGCAGTGCGCTCAACACACGGGCGTATCCACTCGACGCATGCGTCCGACTGGGGCTGCTCGACGCATGGGCTGCCTTTCCATGCATGCCTCGCCTACTCGTGTGCCTTCCAACGCATCATCATCATTTTCCTTCTTCAGCCGCATGCCATCCCTAATCACTTTTCCAACTATACTTAGCCAAAATTTTCCAAATTTTCCCCAAAAGTCAACCTTCTAAATTTCCTCTTTTCTTCTAATTTCCACTATTTTCTCTACCATTTCACCCTAGTTTCCACATCAACCTACTCATCACACTAAATCTCAATAGGGAACATACTCAAGTAGAAAAATTGGGATTCGGGGTTTACATTTTCAAATTTTGGTTCGATTTTTAAAAACAACAATAGAAAAAGTGGATAACAAAATATAGAATAGATGACTCAAAGTAGTGTTCATGAACTTACTTTTTAAAAACTAAAAAAAAAAAAAAAAAAACCAGGCTCTATTCAGTGTTCATGTGATTTTTGATTTATAGATTTTGAAAATTAAGTCTATAAACACCCATTATACCTATGGTTTTTTACTCTGTTATCTACATTTTATCTATGTTTTAAAAAATCAAGTCACATTTTAAAAATTAAAAAAAGTAAATCCCATTTGGTATACAGTTTTTGAAAATTACTCTATAAACATCCCTTTCACCTCATTTATTTACTTTGTTATCCACTTTTTACCTATGTTTTAAAAACTAAGTCAAATTTTTAAAACTAAAAAGAAATAATAATCGTTTGGTAACTATTTGAATTTTAGTTTTTATATTTTCAAAATTAAGCTTTTAAACAACCATTTTGGCTCTATTTTTCTTGTTTTGTTATCTACTTCTTGCTATTTTTTTTTGAAAACTATAAAAATAGTTTTTCTTGAAATTTAACTAAGAATTCAATTATTATACTCAATAAAGATAAAAACTACGGCAAGAAATTGAGAGAAAACAAATTTAATTTTCAAAAGCTAAATAATTACCAAATGAGGTAGTAGTTTTTAAAAATTTATTTCTTTGAATTTGACAATAATTCAACTATTTTATTTAAGAAATATACAAATCATTATAAAATATCGTAAATAATTATGCTTAATTTTCAATAACCAAAATTCAAAATCAAATAATTGTGGAAGGAGATCAAATTTTAACCTAACTCAATTGATTAAGAAGACATATTCTTTAATTTATCTAGAAGTCAAATATTAAAATCTCTCTCACAATTTTTTTAAACCAAATTAACAATCACCAAAAAGAAAAACCATTCTTCAATACATATAGCCAAAAAAAAAATAAAATAAATTAACACAATATATATGGAGAAAATAGAAA
This sequence comes from Benincasa hispida, assembly GCF_027475165.1. Taxonomy (NCBI): domain Eukaryota; kingdom Viridiplantae; phylum Streptophyta; class Magnoliopsida; order Cucurbitales; family Cucurbitaceae; genus Benincasa; species Benincasa hispida. The sequence continues at coordinate 69,846,064 of NC_143489.1, read as the reverse complement.
CAAAAAGGAGGAAAATATTTAGAAACAAAAACATAAACAAAAAAGGAAAATAGAAAAAAAAAAAGAAGGAAAAAACGTAGTAAATAAAAAGAGTTTATATAAAAAGACAGCAAAAGAAAACCATCCAAATAAACCGAAGCGGGAATCGGGAATCCTACGTGCCACGAGTCACTCACTGCAGTGAAGCAACTCCACTTTGCGCCTTCGATTTATTTCCATTTTTTTAAAAATTATTTCTTAAAAAAAAAATAAAATCACATTAATAAACGACTTTGCTTTCCATTATTTTTTTTTTTGTTATTTTATTATTTTGTTATTTTTTATCTTTTCCCTTTTTATTCTTCCCCCCTCCCCCCAAGTCCTCGATTTTCAACCTCTTCATTAGCAGCATGAAACCGAAACCTCAGCTTTGTTCTTGAAAACCCAGGTACCTATTTTATTTTCTTTTTATTTTCATCTTTTTTTTCTTTAATTAATATCTGTAAAATATACTCTATATATCTATAATCATGTTCATGTTTTTATTTTTTCTTTATTCTTTTCAATCTTCGTAATCGGATGAAGTTCGGGACTTAGTTTTTTCTTTTTTTCAGGTTGCTTTTTTTTCACGTTGGCTTTCGAGTATTTTGCTGCTGTTTTCCATCAATGGAGGTTGAATATTATTATAATTACTTTTTCTTTTGTTCTCCCTTTTATTTTAGGTTCTTTTCTTGTTTGTTTACTCTGCGATTTGTTCGTTTACTAATGTTTATGGTTTTAATGGCTGTAATTTGATGGGATCATGTTGGAATTCTTGTTTTAGGGATGTTGGGGTTTTTCTTTGGGATATTTGTTTTTAATGAAGTTGTTGTAATGTCATTTGTTTAAGTAAGATTTTGTTTGGTTCTTTGGGTTTCTTTGTTTTGGTATGGAAAGTGGATCTGGGTTGAGTTAATTGACTCGATTTTGGAGTTTAATGTTATTATTATTATTAGTATTTTGTTTTGGGTTGGTTTATCAATCTGTTTGTAAGGATTCTTTTGGATTTTTGGGATATTTGGTGATCCTATTCTTGTGAATTTATGTTGATTTTGGCAAGAAAAGTTGCGTTTTGATGAATATTTGTGACATTTTATTGTAAACTCTGTATATGTAATGTATCAGATTGGAGTTGGAGTTTTTATTACAATGTAATTTTTGGACAGCTGAATTATCATGTGTGTGTGTGTGTGTGTTTATTTTTGTTTTTTGGTTATATGTATGTATGTATGTATGTATGTATGTATGTGTGTGTGTGTGTGTGTGTATATATATATATATTTATATTTGTATATTATTTTTTTATGTACATTATATGCTAATAATGTTGGAGAAATTTAAGAATGGAAGTTTAAAATTATTATTTGGAGGCTCCAACTTGTTATTGAAGGTTGGCATTTTGATTGGGAGATTCTAATGCTTTAAAAGTTGTGTAGCTTTTCATGGTTAGAACTCACTTAAATGTGTTACTAATACCGGAGGGACCTTAGTTTTTCTTGTCATCTTGAAATTTCATCTGTTGATTTCTAGAATTTAGTAATGGAATACAGTGCAGAGCTAAGATTGTTTCGAAAATGTGCGAATCTTGCAAGTTTCGGTTAAAATATGTTGAGCCGAAATGGATTTGAAAGTGACAAGATTACAAAAGGCACATTTTGATGCTGAACTGGTTTTCTTTGGCAGATGGATTTGGTCAAAGAAAATTACCAAGACATAGATGGCAATGAGGATGGATCTCCCGAACAGTCGGTTTCTCAGGAAAATTCTGAAGTATGCGATGAATTTTCAGATCCAGAGGTTTCTCCTCGAGTTGGTGAAGAATACCAAGTTGAAGTTCCTCCTCTATTGCTGAAATCAGATATAAACTGGCTTCAGAGTTGCAAGGAGGCAGAAATTCAGGATAGCGGCGTCCATGATTTTTTTGTGGGATTGCCCATCCAGGTAATGTGGATTTCCGAGGAAGCTCATTGGATGGAGCGTAAGCTACGTGAAGATACGGTTGAGAAATGCAACAGAAATGAGGACTTGAAAGCTGAATCATTTAAAGACGAACAGATAGGCGATGGTTCAAAATCAAACATTGAGGCAACTGAAACGACTATAGGTAGTACAATAAAGGTCAGTAAAGCAGAAGATTTAGCTTTGCCAAAAGAAACTGTGCTTGCAACAAATAAAGATCAGAAGGATAATATCAATGGGTGCCATCTAGTTCCCGGTGTCTCGGGTGAGCCTTGGAGTAATATAGAAGAGGCCGGTTTCCTTCTTGGTTTATACATATTTGGGAAAAACCTTGTTTTGGTGAAGAAGTTTGTTGGAAGCAAACAGATGGGGGATATTCTGTCCTTCTACTATGGAAGGTTTTATCGGTCGGAAAAATACCGCCGATGGTCTGAATGTCGGAAAGCTCGAGGCAGAAAATGTATCTATGGACAGAGATTGTTCAAAGGTTGGAGGCAACAGGAATTGGTTTCTCGGTTGCTTCTTCATGTAGCAGAGGATAACAAGAATGCATTAATGGAGGTACTTTTATGCTTTGCGGTCTATTGCCTTTAACTTGCATAGGTCGTTTGCAGTAGCTTGATATAAATTTTTGGGATAAGATTAAACATAAAGACATCTGTTAGAACATCACCACTTTATTCTGCATATAGTATAGAGTTTCTTCAACCATCATCTTAATTGTGATGCATTATTACATTAGAAGCAATCTAATCCGCTTGATTGTTTGTTGCATTTGTATATTCTTTCATTTTTCTCAATGCAAGTATGGTTTCTTAAGAAAAATGATTGCACTGTCAGGTCACAAAATCATTTGGAGATGGGAAATTTTCTTTTGAAGAATATGTGTTTGCTTTAAAGGCAACTGTTGGATTGGAAACTTTTGTGGAGGCCGTGGGAATTGGTAAAGGGAAGCAGGATCTTACGGGCATTTCGATGGATCCAGTAAAGTCAAACCACGTTGCTTCTCTTCGCCCCGAGATACCTATTGGGAAAGCATGTTCTGCCCTTACTCCCCTGGAAATCGTCAACTATCTAACAGGAGATTTCAGGTTGAGCAAAGCCAGATCGAGTGATCTCTTCTGGGAAGCTGTTTGGCCCCGTTTGCTTGCTCGGGGATGGCACTCCGAGCAGCCTGGTAATGGTTTTACTGCTGGTATGAAGCATTCATTGGTCTTTCTTGTCCCGGGTATCAAAAAATTTTCGAGGAGAAAGCTGGTAAGGGGAAACCACTATTTTGATTCAGTCAGTGACGTCCTCGGTAAAGTTGCTTTGGATCCTGGACTACTCGAGCTTGACAATAATGTTGATAAAGGTGGTAAGAGCAACGAAGAAAATGGGTGGACTGATGATTCGAAAGTGGACCAAGAGGAGTTTCCTTCTCAGCAACGCCATTGTTACCTCAAACCAAGAACTCCAGCCAACACTGATGTTGTGAAGTTTACCATCGTAGATACTAGTCTGGCTAACGGAAGTGCATCAAAAGTCCGAGAACTTAGAAGTTTACCAGTTGACTTACTAACCGTTTCTTCATCGAGACCTTATTCCGAAAATAATGTCCTATATTCTTCCGATGAGTCAATGGACAAATCTGATTCTGAAGAGGACCGGCGTTTTCACAAGGCTGAGACTGCTGATACTTCTCAAGCTTTGAGGAGAAACAAGAAACAAAAGGTCTACTCGAATGGACATTATTCTCCATCTGATGTTTCAAAGACAAACCAAGTGCTTCCAGTTAGTTTTGAACCAGATTCTACTGATTCACCTGCAAAAGTTTCGAAGGAACACAGCTCCATGCCGTTGGATAGCACACGATCTCAGAATGGTATTATGCACCCATTTAGCCAAAAATCGAGATTGGAAAATAAGAGGAAACCTACTAATGTTACCAAAAAACGCAGGAAATTAAATACTTTTGGTTCGAAGTGTACGAGTAATATTTCTCTAGCTTCCAAACCAAAAGAGGAGGACGCCTACTGCTCTAAAGATGGTCCCAGTACTAGTAAGAACATCCTGCCTAGTGCAGATCCGTCTCAGGAGAAATCTTCTAGTTCATCTGGATGCAGTCCCATATCTAGCCTTGATGGAAACCCAAAGGATATCAGCCTCAATCAATCTCGTGCCTTAATAGACTTAAACTTGCCAGTTCCTCTCGATGCTGAAACCAACGAACCTGTTATAATGCAAATGAGAGAACGACCTGACCAAACAAGCAAGGAAGCAGACGATCCTAGTGTAGCTAAAACTTCTGAAGTCACCCCAAACATTTCTGATCAGCAACTTCATATGAATTCAAGGAGAGTCAGTAGTCGAAACCGACCCCCGACAACTAGAGCGCTGGAAGCAAGAGCTTTAGGATTGTTGGACGTCAAACAGAAGCGAAAGCATAAAGATCCATTTCTGGAAGGGAACTCGATAACGAGGCCACCACGACGTGCTTGTCCAAAGGTTAGACCTACTGAGAACTTGGGAATTAACATTGAAAAATTCAAGATTGAAGATAGAGCAGTAGTTGTTAGTTCATGTAATAGCAATAGCAACAGTAATAGTAATAGTCATAGTGAGGTGTTACCTAAGCTTGAAACTTAATTCCTGAAAAAGGGTCATAGCATCCTTCAAAACAAGAGATTACTTCTTGATTTGTCATAGTTTATTCTGGTATATATTGATATTACAACACTTGAAGTCCTCTTTTTCTATGCATATCAACAACATTTGGTTAGTCTAATCGAAACTCGTAGCTAAGCTTTCGCTCTCGTGTTCTTGCCGAGTTTCCATGGGATTTGTTGTTGGTAAATTTACATTCTTGTTTATGGTTCCGACTTTATATTGTAGGGTGGATTTCGAAAGGTATGATTGGTTCTATGTTCAAACTGTAAATACCACGAGATGTTTATGGAATATAACTTTTCCTTCTGACTTCAGTTTATGAATGACATTGTCCAATGTATTGATGAGATCTAGTTTGGAATGTCTTTTATGTGTATATTAAGTGAATTCTCTATTTTATAAGTATATTGTAAGAAATGAACTAAATGTTATTTTATTTTTGTTTTAAAAATTTGTCAAGTCACTTTATGTAATGGTTAATTTCGAAAATCTTTTTTTCATTGATTATACAAGCACAATGAAAAATTTAATAAAATAGTAAACACTACTAATTACTTTAAAAAACATAATAAGAAAAAGAAAAGAGTATTCAATAAATTAAAATAACTAATATTGAAGAAATGTTGCGTTAAAAATGAAAAAAAAAAAGGTTGAAAGATGTAATTTATTTATAAAAAAAAAACATTAAAACAAGTCCCAAAATGTAATCCATGTTAAGAAGAAACAAATGAATATTCAAAAATAAAAACGGGATATATACGGATAAATTACATGTTTAGTTAATAAATTATATATTACACATAAAGTTACCTATACACAATTGAAAGTTTAGAAATCTATTAGTCAGGTCTATTTGATCCTTAAACTTTTAAAAATTTCAAATAGATTAATTAACTTTCAAATTTTATTTTCAATAGATTTTGCTCTTTCGATTTTGTGTTTTATAGGTCCCTGAACAATTTCTTTTACAATTAATCAATCTCATAGATACAAATTTAAAATTTTTTAAAATTAACTTACAATTTTATGTATAGTAGATTTGTGAATTTTTAAAAAATTGAAAATTTATAGATTAAGGGCTCGCTTGATTGACTTGAGAAAAAAATATTTTTCAAAAAACTCATTTTTATTTAAACACTTTTGATAAAAATCGATTAAAATACACTTGAAAAACTATTTTGAGTTCAAACACTCTAATTTATTCTCAAATGACTTATTTCTTAAATTAAACATTTGAAAATATATTCTAAACATACTATAGATTTGTAATTATAGAGATCAAAGACATAAACTTGAAAATTTAATAATCATTTGATTTTTGAAAATTAACCTGATAAACAAAAATTAACCTTCATAAATTTTCTATATTTTGTTATATTTTTTAACTAATATTTTAAAAGACCAAGCTATATTTTTAAAACTAAAAAGAAGAGTAGTTTTTAAAACTCATATTTGTTTTGAAAATTTGAGTAAGAACCTAAATATAAATTGAAAAATTGAGAAAAAACCAAACAAAAAATTTAAAAATTAATTACAAAAAAACAAAAAAGTCATTATAAAATGGGTATGAGAAATTAAATTGGCAAATTGACCTATAATCCAATCACAAAGCTTCATTTAGTAAGGTGGGGCCCAAAAAGAGGAGACCTATAAATACATAATGACCACGCCAAGCTCCATTACGTGGAGAATTATCGGATCGGCCACGTTCGCCCTCCCAACGCCCTTTTATTTTTCTCAGAGCGGCTCGAGTTTCGTACTCAGTAAAACCCGAGTCACGACTCACCCGATTCCTCGTTTCTTCTCCATTTCCCCCCTGAAAATTTGTCGTAAAACCCTCCGTCTCGTAGGGTTCTGATCGATTTCGTATGAATCTGAATCTCCGATTCCAGTTCGTTTTGTGAGATCGTTGTTCGTTTCGAAGAAGGAAGGATGGGACAGGCATTTCGTCGAGCGGCTGGAAGAATCAAACCGGCTTCGAGTATCGATTCCACTGCCTCTTCATTGAAAATGGAGAGTGTCGCCGATCGGAAGCCTCCGCCGCGTGTGGCCGAGAAGGCTCGGGAGAGTGGCGCTCTTGATTTCGGTAATTGTAGTTTGTTTAATCGTTTGCTGTGTTTTGAGAATTGAGACCGAAGGTTCTTGAACAAGGAATTGAATGCAGTTTCGTAGAATTCCTATGAGTTGAAATCATCAGATTTCGATAACGAGCTTTAGTTTTTTTGGATAACTTCCTTTCCTTCTGCTTTCTCTTATTAGCTTTGGTTGTTTTTTCATTTCATGCTGTTATTGATTATCTTCCTTAGATAATGTAGCCGCATTTCTCCATAAGGATTTGAGTTTAGAAGTTCATTTACTATTGATCTGATCATCACTTAAATAACTAACTATTCTCGTTATTGTTTATCGCCTTTTGTCACCGTTTTTCTTCTTTCCTTTCTGTTTGTCGGCTTCCGTCTCTCTGAACAGAAATATCTCCTGGTCACTGTTCATTATTGTCTATCCTTGTAGAAATAGAATTATGGACGAGGTTACTGTTTAATGTGAGCATTTCCTTCTGGTTATCGTTTCACGTGATCTTTTTGATCATAAACTTTGAGTTCAGTTGCTTCTCAGATTATAATTTTTATTTTCTTATTATATTATTTCTGTTAGTTGCATTTATGGAGACAAAAGTTGAGAAGTTCTTTGTTCTCTGCTTCTATTGCGTATGTTTTTTGTTAGCTTCCATTGATTTAGGCTTCCAGTGTCTAAGCATGTAAAGAAAGCATAGAGGCCAAGAAAATGCTCTGGATGCTCTTTTCATTTGAATCTTTCTCCTGTTGAACCAAATGGAGTTCGGTAGAATTCCTATGAGTTCTATATAATTGGATTTCGATGACGAGCTTGAGTTTTTTTGGGGAGGTCAATCTGGAAGGGCAATAAACATTGAATTCATGCGGAAATAAAATTAGGAACAGTTGAACAGTAACTTTCTATAATGCATTTAAATCGTAAAACAATGTCCAAAGTCACTCCAAAATCAGTTCGAAATGTTTTTTCCTGACAGGAATTGATTTCATAGGAGGTAATATAACCCAATGCTAACCGCTTTCAGTTGTTCCTTCAGGTGATGTCTCGGAAAGTAATTCTGGAAACGTGCTTGAAGAACGAGATCCCCAATTTGATGCCATGCTTAGCCAAATGGTGGGTCGAATTAGATCAAAGCCTGGAGGAAAACTTGAGATGGGGGAGGTAAGTTTCCTTAAGAAGCTGCCAAATTACACTTGAAATACAAGACATTGAATATAAATTTTAGACTTTCCAACTGTTGTGCATGATCCGATGCTCATTTTTTATTAATAATCTCTAATGTAGGACTCTGGTGTGATCCTACTGATAAATTCATAAAGATTAATATAGATTGTGAGTAAATAACTCTTAAGTAGTCAATCATTTGCTAACTAGTCAATCTTTATCAACTATAGCAAACGCTATTTAAATTTGTGATTTCGAATGCATGTAGGTGTCTTTAATTGTTAGGAGAAAAAGGTCCAAGCTACACTACAGTGATTAAAATAATAATAATAATATTATTAAACTGAATTTGCCTCCTTACTTTAAAGTCTTGGTGGTAGATCACATCAGAAGTATGGAGATTTATTTATCTTATATATATATATATTGGTAAGTTTTTTCTTTGATTTGGAAGAAAATTTTCTAATCCTCCTTGGTCTAAGAAATTTAGGCAAAGAGATCCCTCTTTTCTTTGACTTTCTGGATATCTTCCCATTTCTTCTTTAATCAAAAGTTTGCCCCTTGTATTTGTGCATCTAACTATAGAATACAAATTGCTGTTCATATGATCATTTAGGAAGTCAAAACTAATATATATTGTATTGACCTTTGAAATGGTGATTGGTGTTTTATTCACCAAGTCATGCTCATATGGGTTAATAACTCAATACCTTTTTTAGAGTGATTCTAAAATGGTTAAAATCACTTAATCGTCTAGATTTTAAAAAAAAGTTCTTCAAAACCAATTTTGATATAATAAAAATTGCTTTCAAAACTATAAATTCAAACATTACATTGATTTTGCATGATTAAGTTTGAGTTTCAAAGTGATTTTGAACATGGAAAAAGTGGTTTTAATTAATTAAAAATCACAAAGAAACATTCCCTTACAGTTTTAAAACGAGTTGTTATGAGATGGTTTAGTGATTTGTGTGATTTTGAGAATGTAACAGGCGTCTGTGGTGGAGAGGTATGACAGACCAATGCCAAAGCTAAGAAATACAGATACAAAATCCAGTAAATATGAGGATCGGCCAGCCCCGCCAGGAACTCTAAACGTAGCACAGATGCGCCATATAATTTTACTGCATGAAGGTAAGGCTGATGATCATGATGGCCCAATGGGACTTCACCAAATTGCTGAGAGGTATAATGTTAGTGTCGCTCAAATACAGACCATTTTCCAGTTTCTGTCTTTGCCTCCAGAGGATAGTCTTAGAGAGAAAAAGAAGGATTCTAAATGACTGGTTTTTATTTATTTATCCCTTTTTACCATTGAATTTGGTTTTTCTGTACTAAATCTTGGATGTCATTTTTAACGTGAAGAGTTTTCAGGAATGGACCCTAGAAAACAAACCAAGGGTCGATTGCTTCTAAGAAGAAAAATAAATAAATAGAGGTTTTAAAAATTTTCTAAATGATCTTATTCGGAGGTCTTTAAACTATTTATTCCTTTTAACTTATAAAGGTGTCTAATAGGAGTCTTTAAATATTCAATTTCATGTACTGTCTTTGAATTTTTAATTTCAGGTCCAATCTATAGGCCTATCCGTATTTTTATTTTAAAAAAAGCTTAGTACATAATATTCAATTAATTTTAAAATTTTAATATATCAAATAACTATACACATAAATATTGAAAGTCTTAAAGATTTGGAGAAATATGAGATGAAAATGAACACTGTTTAGGAACTAAACTTCTTCAAAATTTTGATGAATCTTGCGGTGTTTTTGTCTAATAGATCACTCAACAAGACAATAGATTTGGAAAATGAAAAAAAACTAGTCTTTATTTTTTTAAAATAAGATTATACACACTACTTCCACTAAATTTCTTTATTTGTTATCTTACTAATGATTTTGGTTTAAAAAAACCATGTTACATTTTGAGGGAAAAAAATAAGCTTTCAAGATGTGTTTAGAATTTGGCTACAAATTCAATCTTGTACTTAAAAAGTTGCAAATTATTATAAGAATTGTAGATAAAATAGATTTAACTTTTAAAAATAAAAACTAAAAATTAAATAATATCAAACGATTTTTTTTTAAAAAAAAATAGAAAAATAAAATTTAGGTACACCGTACGTGTTAAGTAGCTCATTTTAATCACTTCAGGGTTTATTTTGTGCTTTTGGCAGGATTTCTCTATCTCAAAAGCACCGTCAACTCTACATAACTCAAAATCTAATGGATGTAAAGGGGGAAAAAAAAAAGCCAGAGCCCTCCCTTTTTCTATTGGGGCATTCAATCTAGAGGAAAGAATCAGGTAGAAAAAAGAAAAACGCATAATAATAATAATGTTAGAATCAAGTCAAAATAGATTCAAGCCAATCGGAGGTGATCTCGTAAGCCACAAATGTGACAGCGCCAGCGGGGGCTGCTTTTACTGTAGAGGGAATTATGCCTTTATAAAGCCCCGCAGTTCCTTCACTTTTCAAAATTCGCCTCAAAGCATCAAACATGTTTCTATAAGCATGTTGTTCAACTCTTGCGCCGTATCTTGGATGCCTTTGTAGCCCTTCTATCTGTCAAATTTGCCCAAAAAAGGAGAATTAAATGCTTTCTATCATTAAAATGGTTCAAGACAACACGTCTAGTCTAAAAGAGTAAAAACGTCTCTCAAACTTTTCACAAGGTTGGGATAAATAATTAAAAACGACTAACCAAATCTTTCTAAAAGTGTGCATTTTAAAAGGAATGTTTGAAGTACACTTGGAATCAATTTTAAATGGTTAAAAAGTACAAAATCGAATATGAAAAATAACTAAATTGAATTAGAACTTTCATTGTTGCGTTTAATTAGAGGACTATACAAAAGATTTAAGAAGTATTTTGAATTTTGAATTTTGTGTTTAATAAGTCCTGATGTTCTTCAATAGGTATCTAAATTTTTAATTTTATGTTTCATATGTTCGACTTATTATATACAAAATTAAGAGATTTATTAGACTATTCAACACAAATCAAAAGTTAATTTAACCAAAGATCTAAAAAGTAAATTTGAATATTTTAAAAGCCTCTGAAAAGCACTTAATCTTGTATTCCCAAAATTTTTATGTTAAATTACGTTGAAACTTCAATATACTCTCAGAAAGCACTCAATTTGCATCCAAAAGAAGCACATGGCCAAAATGATTTTTGAGATTGTCTTTTGAAAACAATGCTTTTAATAAACGCATTTTTTTAAAAGAAACATCAATTAAGTTTCTTAAAAATCATTTAAGTATTTTTTTTAGTGTTCATATATTTCAAACCACCTTATAATTATTTAATTAAACATTCTGAAATATCAAGAAATGCTTTTAATGAACTAAGAACATTTTCAAGCCATTTTTATTTAATCCTTTTTGATAAAAATCGTTTAAAATACATATTAAAAGTGTTTCAAAATATATTTCAAGTGGTTGCTAAACACTTCAATTTTTTTTTCTAAAATTACTTATTTTCTAAATTAAACATTTGAAAAGTTGAACCACACACTCCAAATCAACTTTAGTAGTATCGAAAATGCATTTAAAGCTGTAAATTTAAACCTTAAATTGATTTTGAATGATTAAAGATGCATTCCAGAGTGATCTTAAACATAACAAAAGTGATTTTAAAATCACTCCCAACATGTCCTTATGTTTAATAAGGGTAGCTTCAAATCAAAATTCATCTCAAACTCATTTCTAATATACTCTATAGCCAATTTTACCAGTTATGAATCACCTGAAAACCCCATTACATTAACATAATCTTAATCTAAGGTCATACATGGCTAAAATAACAAACCCCATCCAACAGAGAACAAAGATACGTACCTGAAATCTTTTTTTAACCACATCAAGTGGATGGCAAACAAGTTTTGCGCATGTCCCAGCAGCTAATCCACAAAGAAAAAGTTGAAAACTTGAGAGGCCGTCTTCTGTATTACTTGCTCTATAATTTGGGTAGTGGCGGTGGTTCCAGGACTGCAAAAAGATCATTTCAAGGGAAACTATGAGATAAGAACGGACATAAGCGACCAAAAAGAATGCATATCAAAAAAAGAATGGTATAGTAAACTTGCTGTAGTCCATCGCTTGAATGTGTCGTAGGTGCCGAATTGTAGACCCGCATATGGAACAATCTCGACAAGTGTAGGTGACAATCCAGCGTATAGTCCTCGAAACCCCCGGGTTTGGATTATATCAATAAATGCAGACCTCATGGTTGGATATATCTACAAATTTATTCAAACCTCTTAATATGAATCTTTTACTAAAACTGTCAATGCGGATGCAATGAGCATTTGTTGCTATAGATACATTACTAAATTACTAACTAAATTACTGTCAGTGATTCTATTGGAAATTGTAGATTATTGACATAATAAAATAAAGGTCGAACATGGGTATGGAAGACAATTTTTTGTGTTTTTTGTTTAAACAGACTCCAAGGCTTCTTGGCAAAGAGTCATGCAAATAAATGGATTATAAGAAGCTGATTCCCAAATGAAATTGTTAGTATACATTTGTTGAAACCTATCTTCTTCATCCCCTTTCTCTACAAAAGAATGTAATGTACTTCTAATTATACACAGGGTGGACCGATATATTGATTCTTCAAATTACAAAAAGCATAGAGATCCCCAGTTCAGTTCAATGCTTGAAAGGCCAAGTAATACTCAATTTATCTTTTGAAAAGCATAACTGCTTTCAGAACAAAAAATTAGTTGAATCATGTTCTGATAATTCTTTTTCTTGCATGCACAAGTGAAGCCATTCTTCCCATCAAAATCATGCACATTAGCATTAGTCTTTTTTTTTTAAGTTTGAAACATAATAAGTACCATCAAAGTAACTCAAACAAACCAAAACCTTAAGCAAGGACCTTTGAAATCATACTAAAGGGGCCAATCAAAGTAAGTATCCTAAATACAGTTGGTATCTTCTCACTTCATCTAAAATATGGGTATCCCTTGGGGCCCACATTAGCACTAGTCTTTATAAACACAATCATAGTTCTCAAAAACCGTCGTTCCAATAGTAAAAACAACTTCTAGTTGTGACATCAGATAAAATGAGCCATTTTATTAAATTTGATACCTTAGGTTCACCTTGTGAAGCCAGTATTGTTCGAAGAAGATCAAATGGATACGATCCAATGGTTGCTGCACACCCCGCCAGTGCCCCGCTAATATAAGAAAGATATGGGCTTAACTGTTCGTGGGCCTCTGCATTGAAGAAAACCAGACAAGATCGATAAATAAAAACAGAAACAAGTAAATTCTGATTCCCAATCAGCTTTAGCATCTAATATCTAAAGAAAAGAACCTATGTAACCAAACAAAACATGAACTACCCGGTTTCAGGCAAGAGAAATGAGTATCGTTTATCTCATTTAAAAAAGAGAGATCAGTTTAGAGTATCAAGTGAAATTGGAAAAGGAGAGCTCAAATTTTGCTTGAAACCACTTTGAGAAGAATACATTCAACGAGAAGAAAGAAAACGGAAAAAGTTCTAAAAAACATGAACCTCAGGGATGAAGGGAGAAAGCATTTATTTACTCTTCATTTTTACTTCCATTTTTCCAATTTCACTTGATGCTCTAAAATGATCTATCTTTTTTCAATGAGATAATGATACTCAATTTTCTTGCCTGAAACCGGGTAGTTCATGTTTTTGTTTGGTCACATGGGTTCCTTTCTTTAGATATTAGATGCTAAAGCTAAAAACATGTATCTTCCTCTTTTCCATTTTTTAGTGAAGGAAGACGCAGGGATGGAGGAAGGGAGAAAGCATTTATTTATTCTTCATTTTTATTTTATAACTATGGGTGTCTGGCTACTTTAGGGAAAGGTCAGGTGATGGTTTGATCCTCCAACATTTTTATCCCACAGAACTTGAATGGTATTTTACTAGATGGCCACTATGATTTGAACCTCAAAGATAATTAGTTCATAGTTTATATCTTTGACTGGATCAACTCAGGATGGTTGTGAGAGCACCGAACATCCATATCCACCATTAATTCTATCCCCCTAAAACCTTATCCATATCCATATTCCAATCCGGCAATCCCCCCTCCCCCCCTAATTATTATTTCAACCATCTCTACTATATATGTGTGTGGGGGTGGGGATAGGTAAGTAATACAATCGGGAAGAAATATATGCCTTTGACTAGTTTAAGTATACTTAGGCTGTCTATCTGACGTATATTCTAAATAGTACCTGTCTTGGAAGAACCAGCGGCATATGTTTTCAGTCTATGTAAAACGGTAAATTGTATAGCTGTATATGGCATAACCATGAGCAGAGCAGGAACATTACCACGCCAAAAACCCTGCAATAGATAACTCTGAATTAAAGAAAGAAGAAATACTTTTTCTAAGGATACTATTATCGGAAAAAACAAAATCTGGGAAGTATATGACGCCAGTATATCCAGAAGAAAGTTGAATGGAAGTGGAAACTGTCCAAGTAAACAAAAATATTCCACACTACAATTTCCAGGGTTCGTCAGATTCAATGAAAGGGGAAAAGATAGAAACATTCAGAAATTATATTGGTTACTTTAGCCACTAAATACGTGCACGATGCTAGCTTCTGATGTTAAAAGAACAGAGTTGTAGGTAGCATACAACTGAACAGTAGGATTTGAAGCCTTCAAAGGCAATGAATACAAATTAAAAGCTTTAATCAATCAAGTATGACACAGTGTTAGTGTGATTTAACAAGTAATTAGGTTTCAAGGAAACCAAGAATGAAGTAAGCAGTGGATTAAAAATTTTTGGATCAGAAAGTTCTTGTAGATAAGAGTACAGGTTTGGACGAACCTTTTTCCTCCAGATTTTTAATCAAACTTAAGAGTATTACATGTCTTTAAAAGGTATGCCGGATAAGATTTTGAAAAATCCCTGTTTTGTGTGGATTTTTTTCTGCATTAGCTACCAATCAATCTTTATTTAGCAAACCAATTTTCACCCAATCTCCATACTTGCAATTACTTTGTTCCACAGTTCACTGGTTTCATCAAAGAGTTTTCAAGACCCAGCACATACATCAACTCTCCTCTTCCTTGTTCTCAATCCCTATTCCTCCATTATCAGTTATTAAGGAAACTACTTACTTTTCCTCAAGTGACTCTACCCACAAAAAATTCCTCATATCTTTCCAAATGCAGTACTACTTCCTTGCATTACTGACATAATGTAAATATGCAAACAAGAAAGTGCCAATTGCTATTTTTCCTAAACTATATCTTTTCATGAAGGAGACTGGTAATCAAGCTGATCAACACAACACGTTGATTGGAGAATACATATAACATGATTTTTAAACAAGCATAAACAACAAACCGGTAAGCCTTCCTCTCTGAAAATATCCTTTGTTGCTTGGACCATGCCAGTGTATTTTGACGGTCCAGATAAGCTTCTTTGAACCAAGGCCCATGAAGTTGTTGGCTCCAGTTGAACCTACAAAATAACGTGAACATAAGCATTCATCACAGTGCAAGAGAGCATAACTCTCGTAATATAGCAGGCAATGACACAGGAAATTTTACTCCGTAGCAAGCAGGAATGAGGGTCTACCCCTCGCAGAAGAATGCAAAACAAGAAGAAGAAGAAGAAGCTGTCAATAAATGGAATCTACATTAAAGTACTATTGGTGACAGACGACAGTTATATTTATTGCAAAAACCAACTATCCTGAAGTAAAGAAACTATTCCTTCAATGGAAATTCCATGCGTAAAGAGTTCAGTTGGAACAATCAAAATCTTCATATGCACGCCTCAATCCTGCTGTGTAAGAAAAGGCCACAGAAAGACGCTGAACAGAAGAAGTGAAATGAACAACGTCGAAGAAAGAAAAAAGCATGCTATACATTTTGAGAACAGCAACATATTCAAACTTCCAATTAAAACCATAAAACAACCACAAATTCATACAGCATCCCTATTTCTTCCTCGCAGGGGGAGAAGAAAACCCAAAGTTCAACTTCGTTCTTACAGCCAATAACATGAAACCTAAATTCGCGGCTTAGAACGTATTATTCTTCTCTCTTTAATGCAGCAAATGGAACCAAAATCAACCTGAAACCTGATCTTAATCACGTCGAGAGGAGACGTGACCGTCCTCGATACACAACCAGCAATTGCGCCAGCCGTCGAATCGATCATCGCGCGCTTCCATTGTCCTGGCTCCTCCATCGGCGGAGAAACCATAACCATGCCTCCTCAGGCTCGAACTACAACCTAAAACAAGGACGACCTCAACATCAGGTCCAAACAACAAAGAGCTCAAACTTGATAATCCAACGCACAACAACTCCAAGATCAATGCGATACAGAAACGAACCGGTAACCAGAAACAAAATCGAACCGCCACAGAGATTGAAAACAAGCGAAACGAAACCACGATAAATTAAAGAAGGCTCTTGTGTTAGGGGAAAGGTCAATTTCACAGATCATTCAAACTGGCAAACGATGTCGAATAAAAAAATGATTATACAAATGAAAAGTAGAGAGGAAAGAGACCTGAAAGAGGCGGTTGAAATAGTGGAGAATTGAAGAGCCGCCATTGAAGGAAAGAGAAATGTAGAGAGAGAAAGAGAGAGAGGTCTGTACGTGAGAATTGGGAAAGGAGAAAAAAATGCTAGATTGAAGGAGCGACGGGGAGAGATTTTCATGGAGCAAATTTGAGATTCTGTTAATCTGATTTTTATTTATTTATTTTTAATTCAATTGGCATTTTTTTTTGTTGACTAAATTATAAAGATGCCCTCCAACTCAATAGTTTATACAAAAAATACTCTTAAATTTTCAAAAGTTTTGAACCTTAAATTTAAGAAAAAAAAAAAGTTAAAAAAATACTATTATGTTAATTTTGAATGAAAACTTTTGTTTCAAATATATCATTGAACTACAAAAATGCAAAAAATACAACTTTAGAAAATTAAAAAAATACATTTACCTTTTCTATATGACCAGAAATCATGATACCTCGTTGCAAAAATAATTTTATAATTGCAAAAAGTTTAAAATGCTTGTATCGTTAATATGGTTATCAACAAATTTTCAAAATATACCTTTTTAGTCCCTAAAATTTTAAGAATAGATACATTTAGTCCCTAAGATTTCAAAATGTGTTTTTTTTTTAGTCAAGTTTTTAAAAATAGGTTAAAAAGGTCTCTAGAATAATTTATAATTATTATTATTTTAATAATTATATGGCATTTTAAATTAAAAAAATATATTTTAAAAAAATTATCTCTCATCTCTAAAATTAATTAAAAAAAATAGTTTTCTAATTTTAAATTTTGTAAAATAATTTTTAGAAATTTTAAAATAAAAAAATGCTATAGACACAAAATATGTATTTCGTCGCTATAGTTGCGACGTTGTGAATTTCATCGCTTGATATTTGTAAAAGTTATAATTCTTGTAGTGCACGGCTAAAGTTTTTAAGAGTCACCTAGAGAGTCTAGGTCTAAGGGATATGCATCATCTTGTCTAGGGCAAATGGGAGTGTTATGGGTGCTATGCTTTAGTTTATTGTATTGTGTACTTTACTTTATATTGTACTTTGTAATGTACTCTACTTGCTTTAAGACAAGTAGCAGATTGTTGGATTTAGTGTCCTAAATCTCGTGGATCTCGTAGTTTGTTATTTATAAATACAAATTATTTATTTGATAAGAAGTATTTTATTGGACATTACATTGCATTTACTCCATCTAATAAACTAAGATTCAAGGTTATTTAATGTAGCTTGAATTGTATGTGATAGACATATAAATAGATCGTGTTCAAGTAATAACCTAAAAGGTATAGTATATGGATAAGGTTGGGTGCCTTATCCTGGTAACACGGCATATATGACCCATTTTTGTAAATGTTGCAAGAGTTATAAGAGTTATAAACGGTATGATCCATATCGTTCATGTGGAGACATGTGAGTGGAGGTATCCTGTATAAAGAGTTTGTATAAGACCAGATCGCAAAATGATTGGTTTCTTTTTATAACAAAATAGAGTAACATTTCACCAGGATGACCATAGGTGACTTGACCTTAATCCTGAGTGAGTTGTGAACTCTTGTTTTTTTAAAAAAAGTCCTTTGATCTGTATGGGTGAGAGTGGTCAGTCTTGTCGACTTAATAAGCCTACCATATGGGGGAGTTGTCCGAGTAGGAAGCTGGGAACACAGTTGCACAAAATGGAATTTGCTCCTACCTATTTTTAGGGAAAGTAGATGAATTGCTCTCTTAATAACTGATTTCAAGTCTTAAACAATGAGGCTTCACCCTCTCATTGGCTCGAGAAAGGTTAGTTTAAAGTTGTACTATAAACTGTTTGTTCATTAGAGGAATCAGTGGTACTTAAGGAGTTAGATGTAACTTCAGGGGTAAAATGGTAATTTGCTCCAACTATAGCTACGAGTGATTCGTGAAGGGTCGATTTACTGTTGGTATTGGGTTTTATGTCCTAAAAACTCGCAGTTTGTAAAATGATAAACATTTTCTATTATCAATATACTTGTTATTGATCTCATAAATTGTATGAAAGACTAAATCCAATAAATTAAGACCAATGACTATTTTATGAGTACTTGAACTTTATGTGGAGACATAAGAGTGGATCGGGTTCGAGTAAATAGTCAAAATGGTCTATGGTACATGAATGAAGTTGGGTACCTTATTCTGGTAAAACTATTGGATGCGACCTACTCTGTAGTTGTTACAAAGAGTTGTAAAGTGCTACATACTATGTGATCCTAATTCGTACATGTTATGACATGAGGAGTGGGGGCGTCCTATGCAATGAGTTTGCATAAGATCAGGACCAAGAAATAAGTCACTTTTACTTTATAACGCTGTTTACTGTTTAAGACCGACTATTTCACCTATATGACCTAGGTAACTCGATCTTAATCCTAAGCTAACTATGAAGTCTTGTTTATTCGGGATTGCCTTTAGATTTTCATAGTTGAGGGTTGGCTCAACAGCGCCAGCTCAATAAGACTCCCATTTCAAGGTAAGACCGGATAGATAGCTGAGGACATAGGGTGCAAGACGGAGTTCACACCTACCCAATTTAGGGATAGGAGAAAGGTTGTTCTCTCAAGTACTGAATCCAGGTCTTGAACAAGGGGCCCCACCCTCTCACTGAGTTGAGAGAGTTTAGTTTAGTGATTGGATCACAAACCAGTTGTTCATTAGAGGATCAGTGGGGACTTGAGGAATAAGACGTAATCTCAGGGGTAAAATAGATATTTGACCCAGCTGTTATTACGAACAACCCGTGAAGGGTCGACTTGCTGATTATGGTTAAATCATGTGGAGTACAACTATGGGCTTTAGTGGAGTGACCCATTAGTTAATGTATGAGGATTAATTTGGTCTAATGAGTTTAGCCAATTAATCTCGGATCGTTGGAGCCCATGATCTGTAGGTCCGCGAGGTCCCCCTACTAGCCCGTAACGGACTAGTTCTAGAATAGCGTGATAAGTTAATTTGAATCGTTCAAATTAAAATTAAGGGAATTAGTAATTATATGAGATATAATTACATGTTTAATTTTAGAATCAAACGGAATAGGAGAATTTATATATTTAAATATGATTTAAATATATAAAGATGGATATATGTTAAAATTAATTTAATATTTGATATTAAATTAATTACGTTTTATTTAATAATTAATTTATGAAATTAATTAAAATTTCATTTTAAAATCAAAATAGATTTAATAAAATCAAAATTTGATTTTTTGAGATAAAATTGAAAAAGGAAAATAAAACAAACAAAACACATAAAATGGAAAAAGAGGTTTTTCTATTATCCATCATCAAGTAGCTCACTCAAATGGCATTATCATTGCCTTGTCTTCTCCAAGCATGAGCTGCAACTCATGCAACTCTTCTCTTTGTATGTTGATCTACAATATAATGAAGAGATTAGAGTGAAAATCGGGCATGAAATCTATAGAGATTTGAGAGAAAAATTGGTTTGAAGAAAGAGTTCTTCAACTAATTTTATGCGGTGAGCATTTCTCCTTCCACCCTTGATTCAAGCTTGTTTTGAGTCCCACAACTCAATCTAGAGCACCAAGAGAATAGTGGGGAAGATCTTGAGGTGGTCTACAACAAAATTTGGAGAAGATAGCAGCTGGAAGGAGCTTTGAAGAAGTTCTACAAGAGGTATATCTTGAAACTCACTTTTTTCTGCAAAAACATGCTTTATATTTTGCCAAAATTAGTGAATTTGAGTGCTTAGATGATCCTTGTGCTTCCGCTACTGTTGATACAATCTTAAAATTGGTATCAGAGCATCAAATAAGCATTCAATTCAATTTGATTTTGGTTTGGTGGATGTTTTATATGAGAAATATGGAACTGGTGCACTGATATGGTTTTCTGAGTTTTGACTGTTTAATTCTCTTTAATTTCTCATTTAAATTTATAATTGGCTCTTGTTTGATGAGTTTTTATGTGTTAGCAAGAGCCTGTAATTTATTTGGAGTCATTAGAGTCGAAATTAAGATGTAATTGAAGAAACAAGTGAAGGAGGCCGAGTTGCTGTTCCAGTTTTTCAGCTTCTGCTCAGAATTGTTGTTGAGGTTCTAGTTTCTAAACGACCGTCTAGCTCCAGACGCTACACGATGTGAAGAAAAGCTAGACGATCGTATAGCAATGGGCGCTGGTCATTGTGATGTTGAACACTAGACGATCGTGTACCTGCGGGAGCTAAACGATACTTTCAATTGCTATACGATAGCATTAAGCGATCATTTAGCTTTGGCGTGGGAACTAAACGATACGTTGAATTTACTATACGATGGTACTATGCGATCGTTTAGCAACGATGACATGACACGATTGCTCAATGTTGAATTCAGTTTAGCAACGATGCACGTTAAGCGATGAAGTGTTACGTGATAGCTTGAGCGATCGTTTAGAAGCGGAGCTAAGCGATCGTGTAGACGAAGTGCTAAGCGATGCGTTGAATTTTCTATGCGATAGAACTAAACAATCGCTTACCTACGATGCTGAACGACACAATGATGTTCTATACGATGGAGCTAAGCGATCGTTTAGCAATGACAGATACCAAACGATGACATGAAGTGCTAGACGATGGTGTTAAGCGATCGTTTGGTTCTATACAATAGAACTAAGTGATAGTTATGTGATAGCTATACGATAGCTAAGCGATGGAGTTGAGCGATCCTGTAGTTCTATGTGATAGAGCTAAGCGATCGTTTAGCTTCAGCAGACACTAAGCGATCGTGTAGCTTTATGCGATAAAGCTAAACGATCGTTTAGTTGAGCCAAACACTAAGTGATCATGTAGTACTTCCACAACACAAGGCGATGGAGCAAGACGATAATCTTCAGCGTTATACGATTGGCCTTTGAAATATTTTGAGTTGGACCGAGAGTAGCCAGATCGACAAGTTTTCTCAAGGTCCAATCCGGCTCAGCCTTAAAAATGTTTTGGCTTATCCAGTTCAGAATTTGATGGTCCAGTTCAGACTCATCCAGTTTGGTTCAAGATGTTTGGGTTCAGTTTGGAGCTGTTCGAGCAGTTCAAAGGTGATTTTGAAGATGATTTGTAATAGTTTGACTTCCGTTTGCTTGTTTCTGCCAAAACTAAAACTATATCAGTCCGTGTTTAATTATTTATGCATTTGATGTATGTTATAGTAAATAAATCTTGTATATGCATATAGTATGCCATTTAGATTTAAAATCTCACTATAGGAGGCATGTTATATTGCATTGAAAGCTTGTTATAATTGTTATAATATATAGTATGCATGTTAGGGTTTCTTGTATTTAATATAAATGTTATATTAAATTTGAATGCCTCATGTATGTTATGGATGAATAGCATGTCTAAAGTTTTATAAGTTGTTATAAAATTGGGTTAGACATTTAAAATCCATAAACAATAGCTACATGTTCACGTAGGTTGACCATATGTTTTAATTGTTAAAACTTATAAAACCTAGGTTACAAACTCAACCGGTATATAATCCTGTCTAAGGCCGGGGGTACTTAAGTTGACGGGTTACGAAACACCTCCTACCTGAGGATTATGGCCGAATAATTGAGCGTTGGTAACTGGTTTTATGAGCATACGTGAGTGATGTGAGGTAATAAAATGGTCTATCACCTAGACATCGTAGGTTAAAATCCAATTATAAATGTTATACTTGGATAAACCACATAGACTTAGGATTATTTTATTAGCCGAAAAGAACCTAAGTATAAATCTACCCAAAATAGAACACTTCAGTGGCGGCTTAATAACTTCTATATGATAGAGTTATTAGAAAACTTCAGTAGGAGATTAATAACATATATGATATGTTATTTTTAGCTCTCACGTTTCTGAGACTTCACAATCCAGATTTAAGTGGTACTTCATGTCACCCTGGAAGTGGCTTCCCTACAGAAAGTATTTTTAGCTTAAATCTAGATTAGGGTGAATAAAAGGAAGTTGTTCAAACATAAGTCTATTATACGATAAATAGATTTCAACTGCCACGTCTCCACATAGTTTACATCGTGAGATTCATATGACGCTTCGTGTCACCTTAGAAGTGGCCTCTCTATGGAGAATGTTTTGTATGAGTCAATATCAAGGTAAACGGAGGAAGTAGTTCATAGTAAGTGGGTGAAGAATATGTGTCAATATATCCTATGGTCTCCTCCATTAGTCTGAACCGCGAGATTCCTATGTTGCGCCTGCTAGTTAGTTTTAAGCGGCCCTTTGCTAGTCGTTTAGCGACAACTATTCCCATGGAGGGTTGTAATATAGGATTCGGAACAACCCAAGCTTCAGTAAAATGAATAGGGTTTTATAGTTCCATCTTGGATGTTGTCTTCTATTTAGGAGGTAAATTCATACCGTCCTATAGGATCTAAAAATGGCGGGTCACACTTACAAGAATTACTAAGTTGTTAGTAAAGATCTTGACCGAAAACGATAACTAAACGACTATAGGAATAAGAGTTATTCCGGGGATAGTGTTTGGTCAAAATTGTTTGTTTTAGTGAAGGAGTATCTGATTGCCCCATGGTAGCACATATTCTAACTCACTAAAATATCGTTGCAAATAAATAATGGTTATGGGTACATTATTACTTTTTGCTAAAACTTGATTTTGGATTTAGTTACAATTTGCTAATTAGAATTTGTTTGAATTTTATTAGCATTTCGAATTCTAGAATACTCACTTATGATATTATTAACGGTAAAATCAAATCAACAAACAAATTACTAGCGGTTGATTACACCAATAGAGTTTTAACAGAGGATTGTCCTCTTTCTCCCAACTCATCTAAAATTATGAATTATGTAGATGAGAATGTTGAATTCGAACAACAAGATAAATATTATTTACTTGTTATCAAAGCATGTTTAGTGGAAAACGATAAAATCTGGATAATTGATTCAGGTGTTGCTAATCATGTATGTATTATCTCATAGGAAATAAGTTCCTAGAGACAGTTGACGAAGGTGAAACAATCTTTAAGGTAGGGACCGGGGAGATTGTTTCAGCTAAAGCAGTGGGAGATATGAAGTTATTTATAGAAGATAAGTACATTTATTTGAAAAATGTATATTATATTTCTTTTATGAAAAGGAATCTAATATCTGTCTCTTGTTTGCTAGAACAAAATTATAAAGTTTATTTCGAAAATGGTGAAGTGTTCATCAAAATAGGAAATAAACAGATTTGCTATGCAAAATTAGAAAATAACTTGTACATGTTAAAACTAACTGAGGTCAAAGCTGTTTTGAACATAGAGATGTTTAAAACTGCTGGGACTCATAAGAAGAGGAAGATTTCTCCAAATGCCTATCTTTGGCACTTGAGACTGGGTCATATAAATCTCAACAGGATTGAGAGGTTGGTTAAGAACGATCATCTAAACAAGATGGAATATAGTTCATTACCACCATGAGTCCTGTTTTGAGGGTAAAATGACAAAAAGATTTTTTTTTTTCTAGAAAAGGTCTTAGAGCCAAAGAACCTCTAGAGCTGATGCACTCAGACCTTTGTGGGCCTCTAAATATTAGCGCAAGAGGAGGGTATGAATATTTCATCAATTTTGTAGATGGTTATTCCAGGTATGAGTATGTTTACTTAATACGCTAAAAGTCTGAAACTTTTGAAAAGTTCAAAGAGTATAAGGCTGAAGTTGAAACCAATTAGGTAAAAGGATTAAAACCTTCGATCGAATCGAGGTGGTGAGTATATGGACATAGAATTCCAGAACTATTTGATAGAACATGGAATTCAGTCTCAAATCACAGTCCCTGGTACACCCCAGGAGAACGGTGTGGCAGAAAGGAGAAATAAAACCTTATTGGACATGGTTTGTTCCATGATGAGTTACACTCAATTACCAAATTCTTTGTGGGAACACGCAATTGGAACTGTGGTGTATATTTTGAACATAGTTCCCTCGAAAAGCGTTTTTGAAACGCCATACGAGCTCTGGATGGGATGTAAAGGAAATTTATGTCACTTCAGGATTTGGGGTTGTCCAGCACATGTGTTGGTGCAAAATCCTAAAAAGTTGGAACATCGTTCAAAAGTGTACCTATTTATAGGTTACCCAAAGGAAACAAGAAGTGGTTTCTTTTATGATCCTCAGAAAGATAAAGTATTTGTATCGACAAATGCAACCTTCCTAGAGGAAGATTATATAAGGAACCATCAACCTCGTAGTAAGTGATGGGTTGGGAGAGGAGATAGGAAAAATAAATATGCATCTTATGTTATGCGTGATCTCCATGCGTCGATGGTCATGCATATATGCGATGACCATGCGTTCCTGTCACAAGTTTTCTTGCTTTCTCGACAAGTATAATGAGAACGCAAGTTTCTCGAGATGATCCGAGGTCGAACACAGGGACTTGTAACTCAATAATGTTTGTGAAGTAATGCGTTGAGGCGATGAATAAAAGTAAAAAGACAGAAGTTAATGGATTATGCACTACTTCTACTCCTAACTAAACATATTGAGAAATGGAAGTTTAACTATGAGAATTGGTAGAGATGCGGCAACTGTTAACGCGTAATAAGATGCATGAAGAAATAGAATTTTGGAGGGGATAAATTCACCACGGCTTTAAGCTTGGTCGTAAGGGTAATCCTAGCTCGCCACACTAATGCATCGCACACCTCTCGGTGGTCAGCCTCATGCTTATATTTCTATAATGCATGGTTGCGTTGAGCTTAAGATTATTCCTATCTCTAGGAACACTACTTACTTTGCTTAGTGGGTTCCACTATTTACCCTATCGGGTAGTGGTTATAACTACTCAGCTCATAGGCAAGCATTGTGATAGCCTCGCACTAAGTAAAGAGGATTGACTCACTATACTCGCACAACGTACACCTCTCGGTGGGTTGCTACATGCGTCATATCTCTATACTGCATGATTGAGTATGCGATAACTCTTGCAATCTACACTTAACTCACTGCAATGAAAGTAAAATATGATAAAGAAGAAGAAGATGATGAAGATGGTGTTGAAGAAACTAAAGAAATATATTGATTACAAAATGTATTAATGTCTTAAACCAAAATGTAATACAATACAGAGATAAGAAGAAAGATGGAGGGCTAGATGTATGAAATCTTTTTCTTCCATCAGATGTACGTCAAGGCTGTCGGTGGTGTCATGGATGGGTAGTGGAATAGTTTCTCTCAAGCTTTATCTTCGGCGAAACTTCGGTCGTCACTCGAAATGGGCTGTGGAGGTGAAGAATCCTCAAAGAGTGTCTGCTCATGCTCTCATCTGTGATCACAAGAATCTTTCTTAAGGCAGAAACTCGGATGCCTTGAATTGGGCTCTAAGGCTCTATTTATAGAGCTCAAATGCCGACAGCATTGGTGGTCCCGCTCTGAATCACTGCCACTTCTGACGTGGTAGATGAAATGTCAACATCATCTTATCTTTTTTATACTCCCAGGATATGTGTTCATGCTTGTTTCTCCGAAGTACCAACGCATTCCACCCACCTTGCGATCAACCTTCTATCACGGTTATTACTCTGTAGCTGCAACATCCATGCGATGAACTTGTCTTCTTGAAGATCGACGCATGCGATCAACTTTGCGATGGTCTGGGATCAACACATGTGATCGATTTCTGCGATAGCTACAAAAATAGATATTTTGATGTAGAATAATGCATAATATTGGGTTAACAGAGATTTTCAGTGCTGATCGATATAAGCTCACTTTTCACATGAATTCTTAGTATTATCTACGCATATTTTGCTTGTTAGCCTTCATAATTCTAAGTGAAAGGCTATAATAGCTTGTATTTCTACTAGCTATTAAATCACTTTCACCTCTAACCTTGGCAGCAACACCCTCTCAAAATTAGCCACTTATTCTAAGAGATCTTTTCTAAGTTTAATTCTGGCAAGCCTCTGCTCAAAAATTTTTACTCATTTCAAGCAACTTTGCTTTTAGCTTTTTACAATGCATTCGATTAATAAGATTCAAATCTCTGCGATGCATTATTGAATTGGGGTGTTGAACCTGGTTACGCACTTTGTTTTGGCTTGCCCCTACGGGTGTCATGCGGGCATCCAACTTCGGTTACGTGCCATATTCAACTCAACTCTTGTCTTAATTTGGGTTGTGCCAGACAGAGGAGTTGTTCTTATGCATTGATCTTGACCATTTATTTTCGTTTTGGCTTACCTGCACAGGTGTCATGTGAAGTATCCAACTATGGGTAAGTACCTTTCACAACATTAACTCTTATCAGCTTGGGTTTCCCCCTTTGTGCTGATAGTGGAGTTTTTATTATGATATTTTTTTGAAGACATCGCAATGTGATGGACGCATTTGCCCGGACCACTTCCACCCCCAAACTTAGAAAGCAGCAGTGTCCTTGCCAAAAAGCTAAAAACAAACTCGTTCAGGAATGTGGTAAAAGAAATTTGAGCAGAGGCTTACACATAATAAAACTTAGACTGTCAAACCTTGAAGAAGCGATTAAAGTGAGGTGAGCCTTGCGACGTTTAGTTAATGGATGGAGTGAATTATAAGTATCATCATGGGTGCTAATCTTTTAATGCAAAGGTAGACAAGCGGACAAAAGAGAATTTTAGAAGGATAATGCATAAAAGATAACAAAAAAAGAACCTATGAGCAGAATAACAATTACATCAATACTTTAGAATTCATGCGGAGGACATAGCCATGCATTGATTGATGGAGAGGACTCTTCCGTTGAAACCACGCACCGAGAGGAATTATTATTGCACCCACAAGGAGCAAACGCACACCACATCCAAGAAAGCAACTGCAAATCCAAAATGACAATAATCAAATAAATAAACTAAAGTTAACTAGGAAAGCAAAAGTAAAGATAGAGTAGAAGATGTCCCTGGAGAAATTGGAGTGAAGCTACTACAAGGAGTCTTCCATGCAGGAGATTGATCTTGACTGCTTAGGTCAAGAGACTTGTCTTGACCATCGAAGCTTCCAACATTTGTTGGCTGCATGTTGGTTGACATGCTCCTAAGATTGCTTCCAGCTTGTGCGACAGATAGCCTTTCTATCTTGGAGTCAATATTGACTTTTGGCGCATTGCCTTCACTTAAATATTGTTTGCAACTTGGTCACACAAGCTATAATACACCCAAGACTAAAAGGGTGCCTGCGAAAACACAAAACTTAACAAATTATTAGCTGCCAAGTCCCTGACAACGACGCCAAAAACTTGATGGGTTAGAAGAGGAGATAGGAAAAATAAATATGCATATTGTGTTATGCGTGTTCTCCATGCGTCGATGGTCATGCGTTGGACAAGAAAATATACAATATGCGTTTAAGTATGTATGCGATGACCATGTGTTCCTGTCACAAGTTCTTGTCACAAGTTTTCTTGCTTTCCTGTCAAGTATAATGAGAATGCAAGTTTCTCGGGATGATCCGAGGTCGAACACAGGGACTTGTAACTCAATAATGTTTGTGAAGTAATGCGTTGAGGCGATGAATAGAAGTAAAAAAATAGAAGTTAATGGATTATGCACTACTCCTGCTCCTAACTAAATAGATTAAGAAATGGAAGTTTAACTATGAGAATTGGTAAAGATGCGACAACTGTTAACGTGTAATAAGATGCATGAAGAAATAGAATTTTGGAGGGGCTAAATTCATTGTGGCTTTAAGCTTGGTTGTAAGGGTAATCCCAACTCGCCACACTAATGCATCGCACACCTCTTGGTGGTCAGCCTCATGCTTATATTTCTATAACGCATGGTTGCGTTGAGCTTAAGATTATTCCTATCTCTAGGAACACTACTTACTTTGCTTAGTGGATTCCGCTACTTACCCTCTCGGACGGTGGTTATAGCTACTCAGCTCATAGACAAGCATTGCGATAGCTTCGCACTAAGCAAAGAGGATTGACTCACTATACTCGCACAACGTACACCTCTTAGTGGGTTGCTACATGCGTCATATCTCTATGTTACATGATTGAGTATGTGATAACTCTTGCAATCTACACTTAACTCACTGCAATGAAAGTAAAAGATGATAAAGAAAAAGATGATAAAGTAGAAGAAGATAATGAAGATGGTGTTGAAGGAACTAAAGAAATGCATTAATCACAAAATGTATTAATGTCTTAAGTCAAAATGTAATATAATATAGAGATAAGAAGAAAGATGGAGGGTTAGATGTAGGCAATCTCTTGCTTCCATCAGATGTACGTCAAGGCTGCCGGTGGTGCCATGGATGGGTGGTGGAGCAGTCTCTCTCGAGCTCTATCTCCTGTGAAACTCCAGTCGTCACTCGGAATGGGCTTTGGAGGTGAAGAATCCTAAAAGAGTGTTTGCTCATGCTCTCATCCGTGATCATAAGAATCTGCCTTGAGGCAGAAACTCGGATGCCTTTAATTTGGGTTCTAAGGCTCTCTTTATAGAGCTCAAATGCCGATAACATTGGTGGTCCCGCTCTGAATCACTGCCACTTCTGACGTGGTAAGTGAAATGTCAACATCATCTTATCTTTTTGATACTCCCAAAGTATGCGTTCATGCTTGTTTCTCCAAAGTACCAACGCATTCCACCCACCTTGCAATCAACCTTCTATCACGGTTATTACTTTGTAGCTGCAACATCCATGCAATGAACTTTTCTTCTTGAAGATCAACGCATGCGATCGATTCCTACGGTAGCTACAAAAATAGACATTTTGATGCAGAATAACGCATAATATTGGGTTAGCAGAGATTTCCAATGCTGATCGACGCAAGTTCACTTTTCACATGAATTCTTAGTATTATCTACACATATTTTTCTTGTTAGCCTTCATAATTCTAAGTAAAAGGCTACAATAGCTTGTATTTCTACCAACTATCAATAAGCGAGTAATAGAAGAAATGTTCAGAGAAATGACAAATGCATCAACAAGAGTTTTTGATCGAGCAGGTTCTTCAACAAGAGTTGTTGATAGAACAGGTCCGTCAACAAGAGTTGTTGATGATACTGATACTTCAAATCCTTCTCAAGAGCTGAAAATGCCTCATCGTAGTGAGAGGGTTGTGCAATAGCCGGACCAGTACATGGGTTTAACTGAAACTCAAGTCATCATACCAGATGATTGTTTAGAGGATCCATTGTCTTTTAATCAAGCAATGAATGATGTAGACAAAGACCAATGGATTAAAGCCATGGACCTTGAAATGGAATCTATGTATTTCAATTATGTTTGGGATCTTGTAGATTGACCGGAAGAGGTAAAACCCATAGGTTGCAAATGGATCTACAAGAGAAAATGAGACCAAGCTGGTAAGGTACAGATTTACAAAGCTAGACTAGTGGCAAAAGGGTTTACCCAAAGAGAGGGGTTAGATTTTGAAGAAACTTTCTCTCCAGTTGCCATGATAAAGTCTATTAGAATACTCTTATCCATAGCCACATTTTATGATTATGAAATATGGCAAATGGATGTCAAGACAACTTTTCTGAATGGCTATCTTGAAGAGAGTATCTATATGTCTCAACTAGAAGGGTTTATACAACAGGGTAAAGAGCAAAAGGTTTGAAAGCTTAATCGATCCATTTATGGATTAAAACAAGCTTCTAGATCCTGGAATATGAGATTTAACGTTGCGATCAAATCTTATGGCTTTGAACAAAATTTTAACGAACCCTGTGTCTACAAGAAAATCATCAACAAAACTGTCGCTTTTCTGGTGTTATATGTTGATGATATTCTACTAATTGGAAATGAGGTAGAATATCTAGTTGACGTTAAGAGATGACTGACTTCCTAATTCCAACTGAAAGATTTAGGAGAAGCACAATATGTTCTTGGAATCGCAAGAATAGAACATTGACATTATCTCAAGCAACTTATATAGACAAGATGTTGTCTAGATATAAAATACAAAATTCCAAAAAAGGATCTTTACCTTGCAGGCATGGAATTCACCTGTCTAAGGAATAGAGTCCTAAGACACCTCAAGAAGTTGAGGAGATGAATCAAATTCCATATGCATATGTAGTTGGGAGTTTGATGTATGCAATGTTGTGTACTCGTCCCGATATATGCTATGCCGTAGGAATTATCAGTAGATTTCAGTTCAATCCTGGTCATGACCATTGGACTGCTGTTAAAAAAATTCTCAAGTATCTTCAGAGAATGAGAGATTATATGCTCGTGTATGGTCCTAAGGATCTGATCCTTACTGGATACACTGATTCTGACTTTTAGATTGATATTGATTCAAGGAAATCAACTTTGGGGTCAGTATTCACTCTTAATGGAGAGGCAGTTGTGTGGAGAAGCATCAAGCAGAGTTGTATTGTGGACTCCACAATAGAAGCTGAGTATGTAGCTACAAGCCAAGCAGCAAAAGAAGCAGTATGGCTCATAAAGTTCTTGACAGATCTGGAAGTAGTTTCTAATATGCACTTGCCTATCACTCTCTATTGTGACAACAGTGGAATAGTTACAAATTCAAAGGAACCACGAAGCCATAAAAGGGGAAAGCATATCGAATGGAAGTACCATCTCATCAGGGAGATTGTACACAGAGGAGATGTCATTGTCACTCAGATTACTTCCCAAAACAACTTAGCTAATCCATTTACGAACGTTCTTTCGGCTAAAGTGTTAAAGGGTCACCTAGTAGGACTAGGTCTACGAGTTTTATATCATTAGGGTAAGTGGGAGAATTTATGGGTATTGTATTGCCTTAGTTTATTGTATTTGTACATTTTATTCTCTCCATATAAATTCAACATTGTATATATTTGTATACATTGATCCACTAGAGTTTTAATCCAAGTGGGAGTATTGTTGGGTTTTATATCCTAAAAACTCACAGTTTTAAAATGATAAACATTTTCTATTATTAATATACTTGTTATTGATCTCATAAATTGTATGAAAGACTAAATCCAATAAACTAATTAAAATTTTCATTTTAAAATCAAAATAGATTTAATAAAATCAAATTTTAATTTTTTGAGATAAAATTGAAAAAGGAAAATAAAACAAACAAAACACATAAAATGGAAAAATAGGTTTTTCCATTATCCATCATCAAGTAGCTCACTCAAATGGCATTATCATTGTCGTGTCTTCTCCAAGCATGATCTGCAACTCATGCAATTCTTCTCTTTGCATGTTGATTTGCAATATAATGAAGAGATTTGAGTGAAAATCGGGTATGAAATTTATAGAGATTTGAGAAAAAAATTGGTTTGAAGAAAGAGTTCTTTAGCTGATTTTCTACGTGAGCATTTCTCCTTCCACCCTTGATTCAGGCTTGTTTTGAGTCCCATAACTCAATCTAGAGCACCAAGAGAATAGAGGGGAAGATCTTGAGGTGGTCTACAACAAGATTTAGAGAAGATAGCAATTGGTGAAGAAACTTTGAAGAAGTTCTACAAGAGGTAGGTCTTGAAACTCACTTTTTTCTGCAAAAGCATGCTTTATATTTTGCCAAAATTAGTGAATTTGAGTGCTTAGAAGATCCTTGTACTTCCGCTATTGTTGATACAATCCTATAGTTGGTTATATCCGTGGTGGCACAAAAATATATCTACAGTACGAAGAGTGTAGCTGTCGGTCTTTATTAAAGTGACTGACAATTAATAAATATTGATTAATTTAATTAAAGAGTTTAACTAATTAATCTCTATCATTTGAGCTTCTAATCTGTAGGTTTATAAGGTCCCATTGCTAGCTCGTTAAGGATAAAAAAAAAAGGAATAAGTGCTTTAGAATAATTTGAATTTTTCGAATTATTTAAGGGAAATAAGAGCATTGTTTATAGTAATATGATTGATATAATGTATAATGTATTGTGATACATTATAGTATATAGTTAATTATAAATGTGATTTATAATTAAAATTATATAGTATGTGAGAGATAAATATTTGAATAAGATTCACATATCAATTATATGAATGAGATTTATATAAATACTATAGATTAAAATTTAATGTGAATGAAATTCATATTAAAACTATAGGTTATAAGAGATTTGAATTTTAATGTGATTAAAATGTATATTATATGATTGATTAAATAAGAGTTAATTAATTAATCATTTTTATATCAATATAATATAATTAATCTTAACTTCCCAACACAGGGGAGTTATTTTCATGATGGGTAGGGAGTTATTATAACTTCCTTTCCCATTCTTCTTTATATGTGTATTCAAAAGAGAGAAGAGTGGTGGGTTACTACTGTGAAAAAGAACTCTCTTAAGAAAAAATATTCTCTCTAAAAGTTTTCTTTGTTTTCCCCTTCCCTCTCCCAAAACACTAAAGAAATCCCACCATTTCATTCCTTGTTGGAGAATATCAAGGTCACTAAGTGGTATTGTTCACCGAGTTTGCTGTTTGCCGTGTTTGTGAGTTCGAGTAGATTTCTTGCTGTTAGTGAGGAGCAAAAGTTGTGATCTCAAGGAGAGGTTTATACGTGAAAAGAAGTGTTCTACAAGGATGAGTTTTCTCTTCCTCTTCCCTTCTCTAGAAAAGCATTCTTAGAGTTTAAATTGTTTATCTTGGAAAATTTGTATGTTTTCTTCTCTATATTTTGGAGTTTCCAAAATTGAATGTCAATAGTGCGGCGTTCACATGCTTTCACGAGAAATTCAATTCCTCTCCTTGAGATCATTGAAGGAGAGTATATATTCATGGGTAATTCTGCCATGTCAGGAGTACTTGGAAAGGAAGGTTCTTTTAAAATTAACTTTTGGAAAAATTTTATCCTTAAGTAATGTGTTGTATGTACCTTCCTTATGTAGGAACTTACTGCTAGGAAGTTTATTGAATTGGGCTGGGCTTAAAATTGTACTAGAAACTAACATGATTATCCTCACAAAAAACAATAACTTTGTTGGTAAGGGGTACTTAGCTGATGGACTTTTCGTTTTGAACACTATTTGAAGGAACTTTTATACAACCTAAAAAGCTCTGTAGTATAAGAATTAAGGTAAGATACTTTATCTTGGTAACGCTACGGATACGACTCGCTTTGTAGAGGTTTGCAAGTGTTGTAAACTACTACAGATGGTAGATCCTGACCATTCATGTTGAGATGTGCGAGCGGGGGTGTCCTATACAAAGAGTTTGTATAAGACCGGACCACGGGATGACTAGAGTCTGTATATAACGCCATTGTACTAGAGACTTACATCTAACCTAAATGATCAAAGATGATATGACCTCAATCCTGAGTGATTTGGGAACTCTTGCCTTTGAGGGCGGTTCTTTGATTAGTATGGGTGAGAGTGACCCAATTGCCAACTCAACATGCCTACTTTTTTGAGGACTTGTCTGATCTGGGAGCTGGGAACTCAATCCATAAGATGAAATTCACTTCTTTCCTGAAGCAGGGATAAGTAGATAGATTGCTCCATTAAGGGCTGATTCCAGGGCTTGAACATAGTGGCCACAACTTCTTTTTTTTAGAAGAGAGGATTCAGTCATAATAGGACTAAAATTTATCAATGCATCTGAAACACATGAAACTAGTAAATGGTCTGTATGTGTAGAAGCTAAGTTTACAAATGTATAAAGTTACTTGAATTAGTTCATACAGACTTGGTGATTTGAAAAAAATACTATTAATAAAGGTGGAAGAAAATATTGCATCATATTTGTTGATGATTTTTCTAGGTATATTAAATTTTATTTGTTGAAAAAAAAAGATGAGGTAGGTACCATGTTTTTTAAATATAAGGCTGAAGTAGAAAATCAATAAGATAAAAGAATTAAAAGGTTAAGATCAGATAGATGAGGAGAATATAATAATAATTCACTAAAATAATTTTCTGAATTGAATGGAATTATATATGAAACATCTGCACCTTATTCTCCTCAATAGAATGGTATAGTTGAATGAAAAAATAGAATACTAAAAGAAATGATGAATTCTATGTTGGTAAGTTCTGGTTTATTTGATAGTATGTCGATGGAAGCAGTGCTTTAAGTCTATTTTATTATTAATAGGGTATCTCACAAAAAACTGGATAAGACGCCTTACGAACTGCGGAAAGGTTATGCACCTAACCTCAATTACCTGAGGGTATGGGGATGTTTGATTAAGGTATCATATTCTGCTCTCAAGAAACCTACGATAGGGTCTATAACTTTTGATTATGGTTATGCTTGTGTTGCATATAGATTTATGTACTTGACTGATAGATTCATATATGAATATAGAGATGTCGAATCTTTTGAGCATATATTTCCAATGATAACGACAAAAAGTGAATTAGTTAGAACATTTAATTACGAGAATGTATATGTTTCTATGCCTTCTTCGATTAATAGTATGCATGAAACTGAAAAGATTAAAACTTCTGATAGCATGCACGAAATTGATCAATCTAGTATATCCCAAGCCTTTACCTTAGAAGTTCCTTCATGAGTAATAGCAAGTATATCCCAAACCTCCTTTGTTGAAACACGATAATTGATCAATCTGAATATGTTCTTATCCACTCGATTGAAGATTACATTCAGGGCACGAGATTTTCCTAACAATGATTCATCTTCAACCTCTATCCAATCTCTTTCAAGTTTTGGATTGACAACTCCATTCTTATCAACAACTTGAGGAGGAGACCATCTAGTCACAACAGACTTCTATAACTTACTATCAATAAATTTGAGAAAAGCAATCATCTGAGCTTTCCAGTATGAGTAATTCATTCAATCTAAAACAGGAGGATGAGTAGTTGATCCACCTTCTCTGACGACTCCATTGGATACTTAAAGAATTAGCAGTCAACCCGCTCTAATTCTAATTGGAAAATAGAGGATGGATCTACCACAAAATACAATGTCAAGCATGATATCATAAAAATATGTATGACAAGTGGGTAACATGAAAGCAAACAGAAAAATAACGATGATAACTTGTAGAAATACAAGTTATTGTCTCTCAAAAGTTGGAATAATTAGGGTTTTTAATGATAAAATCTCATCATTCTTAGAGAAAATGCATGGAATTACTCAAACACTACTAAACTCATATAAAAGAGTGTTTATTGCTGAAAAGTTGCGTCACTAATGCATAATATTGCGGGATTTCAACAAAGATTCTAAGTGTCGCAGGCACGTCAATGTATGGGCATGTGTCGGAGGGATTTGAACGCAACAAAGGTTCATTGATTCAGGCTATTTGTGTCAAATCACCACTTGCAAGCATGGGCATCTGCAACTAGCGGTGTCTGAAAAAGTGTCTGAGTGTCAGGCGGCTGACCAGGGTATGGAATTTAATGCTGCCCCATCATCAAGCTGATGAAGAACAACGCCTATAAATAGAAGAAATCCCACCAGAAGAAAAGATTAGCTCATTTTGTATAATTTTGAAATTTAGAGACTTAGAGCTGTGCTGCTATGACAAGAACACAAGAAGGAAGAGATCCACCCCCACTGTCAATCAAGGAGTGGAGAAAGCTTAGCTCGAGAGAGAATTTTCTTCCATTTCTTCTACAAGTTGGTTGTACATGAATTTAAATTGAGCCAAAGAGGACAAGAGATTGTACTCTGTGGCTTGACTCTTTTCTTTTCATCTCAATTCTAATTCTCTTCATCTCATTTGATTGAGTATTGATCTTATAAAGACAATCTGTTTCTTTATGAATACACATATTTGATCTACTACACCTCACCACTGTGTATTTCTTGCTTTAGGTTAGATGTATCTATAACTTCATGCATCTGAATCACTTGGTAAAAGCTACTTTAGCTTGAATTATTTGAGAGAGTAAGCAAGCAAACATTAAGTTAAAAACACTTGGTACATCTAGAGATAGAAGCACTAGTGTTTTATTGCATTCTGTGATTAACGCATACATCCTAGAGATAAGAAATTGTATGGCATTCGCATTCAGAAGTGATGAATAGAAAGTAAGCATAAATCTAACGCATTTATAGAGATAAATAAGTAAAGTCATTTCCATCTGCATCACATTCTTGTACGTGTACATTTCACTTAGATCGATGCATACCACTTGCACTGAACACCGTTTTCACACGACCCCTTGTTCTCTACTTGACCTTTTTGTACCTTCTTGCACGCACACAGCAAACTTAGTGTAGATAACTCCTTTCGTATTCATTTAGGATACTTTTACATTAGCTACAATGCAAGTATTGTGTTAGCTTTAATCTAAATCATTGAGTTCGACCTTGGACTTACCAGGAACCTGAATTGGATTTATACTTGGATCTGATTCAGGAAAATTTGAATGCATAAAGAGGAGTGTCACGCGTCCCTTAACGCATCATTCATATTTGCACCCTATTTTTTCAATTTTCTCACACAATACACTCCCAAGCTCGCATCACGAAGTGAATGAACAAACGACACAGAGATTGATCACCTAGTTTGGTGCAAAAACACCTACGTCTAGAGGGCAGTGTGCCCAATAGAACGAAACTTCACTATAAAGAGTTTAGCAATTACAACAAGAATACTTATCAGATAGAATCCCTCTTCAGTGACTTATGTATAGATTCCTCTTCAGGTTTAACTTAGACAGACTCCCTCTTCAGTGACTTATGTATAGATTCCTCTCCAGGTTCAACTTAGGCTCCTCCTAAGTTTGAGCTCCCCTCACTTCCACAATAATGATTCTTCAAGCTTTGCATGTGATTCTCTTAATACAACATACTTAGGCTCCCCCTAAGAGTGAGATCCCTTTACATTCATCATATTTAGGCTCCCCTTAAATATGAATTTTCATCATCTTCAACATACTTAGGCTCCCCCTAAATACAATATCAAATCAAACTCCTTCTGAGTTTTACAATGGCTGCTGAATCAAAATTCTCAACGACAGATACAAAGATTTTCAATAACAATATATAGAGGTTAAGGCTTAGACAAACCCTAAGCTCAAAACTCTCAATACACACTTTTCTAATAAGGCAACTAACCCTAAAAATGAATAAGAGCGTAATATAAATAAGACTAGCTATGAGAAAATATTTCTTGAGTGAATAAAATATTCTATGCAGAAAAATAGGGAAGACAGATACGGAAATCATATAACAATATTTACGACAATGTCTTTGACATGTTGCACAACATGTTGCTCGAGTTTTGCTTGTAATAAAATCAGCCAACCACACAACAATCTTATGATAATATCAGCCAATCACATTGCAGTAACAAGTTTTAATGATATGAAATAACATTTAAAGTGTATAATTTATATATTAAATTAAATTTGAGTTATTAAGAAGTATTTTAGAATGATTTAGAATGTGATAAAAGTGATTTAAACAATTCTAAAATCATCCCTAACCATTCACAAATATAATAATAGTTTATTTCTTTTAGTATAATATAATAGTTTATTTGATACATGAATAAGTTATTATTTATAATAATTAATTACAATTTATATCATTTTAATACAAAAACATAATTTGTTTCTTTTGGCGTTCGGTGTATGGGCCTCTCATTCACTCACATACACTCAAATTACTATAAATAATTGCAAATGAAATTAAAGAGAAAAAAGAAAGCAAGATAACACCAAAAGATACAGTGAAAAATAAAATAACCAATCCCAAAATTTTATTAAAAATTATCCAACCTGATATTGTTGGCCAATGATAAAATACATATTGTTACTGGGAAGGGTTGAAAAAAAGGCTGGCCTCAAAGAATAAAAATGTAAAAATAAAAGGGTAAAAATGCAAAATCTTAAGGAATGAAATAGGAACAATTTTCGCTTCATTTAAGGTTCCAAACATGTGTGTGTGCGCACTATCCTTCCTATCATGCTATTCTTCAACTCAAAGGTGATTGAAGTAAATTGAAACTTGCCTTAATTTCAAATAGACTTTAAATCTTCAATTTACGCACCACGCAAGCGGAATAATAACACACTTGAATCATTAGGACTTCATGAATGTAATCCCCAAAGGTTGAAAATGCGATCAAAATTCCACATTGATTAAATAAGGGGATGATCATAGGTATATAAGAGAGAATAACTATCTCCACTAGTACGAGACCTTTTAGGATGAAACCAAAAACAAAATCATTAAGTTTTATGCCCAAAGTGGACAGTATCGGTGTTAAATAAGGGATGATCATATGTATATAAGGGACTAGCTTTTGTTGAGATTTGAGGTTTTTCTTCCTTAAATATCAATTTTTAAGTTTCTTATATTTACTTTTTAGTTTGATGTCTATGTTAGATCTAAAATTTAAGTTGTTTGTTATTTTTAAGCTTTTATGTTTTGTGAGTTTCTCTTTTTAATATTGTTTTAAATTGTAAGTTAGTAATATTAATTAGGTTCATATCCTTGTCTTATATAAGAGTGAGCTACCATGTATTGAGAATGTTACGATTTTGTGTAATACA
The DNA here is from genome assembly GCF_027475165.1 of Benincasa hispida. NCBI lineage: Eukaryota > Viridiplantae > Streptophyta > Magnoliopsida > Cucurbitales > Cucurbitaceae > Benincasa > Benincasa hispida. Next base: position 69,807,282 of record NC_143489.1, on the reverse strand, counting down.
TTTTGAGTACCACATTTTGTGTATCACTATTTTTTTTCCTACTTCAAGAAGAAGTTTGAATTTCACTTTCATTTTCATTTTTTATCTCTTTGTTTTAACAAACATTGAGATACTGATTTGCTTCCGCAACATTTATTTTTTTCATCAATTCCATTTTCTCAACAGTAGCATCAAAGCAACTTTGATTTTTTTTTTTTCAACAGTGGTATCAAATCCTTATATTTAAAGGCCTGTGATTTTATTTGAGAGTAAAATTTTCCATTTTTTTCTATTTGAAAAATGTCTTCTAATTTCGATGTTTCCCCTCCTCCACATTTTAATGGTGAAAGCTATAAGTTTTGGGTTGTTAAAATGCAATCCTATCTCAAGGCACTTAGCCTTTGGGAATTAGTTTCAAGTGATGCTAATCCTCAATCATTGGGAGAAAATCCAAAATTGAATTAGATCATACGACATGAAGAGGAGAAATTAAAGAAGCCAAAAGCTTATATGATTCACGCCGCTTTATCAAATTCTATATTTTCTAGGATTATTGATTGTAAAGCGACAAAATAAGTTTGAGATAAATTGTATGAGGAATTTAAAGGAAGTACAAGGGTGAAAGCTGTCAAATTGTTGACTCACAAGAGAGAGTTTGATATGCTAAAAATGAAGGATCAGATACTGTGAGGGATTTCACAACAAAAATGATGATCATTGTAAGCCAGATAAGATTAGCTGGTGAAAATTTTCTAGATCAAAGAGTCGTGGAAAAAATAATGGTTAGTGTTCCTGATAAACTTGAGTCAAAGATCTTAGCCATAGAGGAATCTTCTGATCTAGCAACTCTCTCTATAGTTGAATTAATTAGCAAATTGAGGGTGCATTCCATACAAAGTTGAGGGTGCCCATGAATAAAGGGGTATAATGGTCATGGGGAGCAAGTTGAGGGTGCATTCCATACAAAGTTTAAAGACAAGAAACTTGTAGGAGAAGATGATAGACATGCAACTAAAAATCATGTGAGTATGGAAAAAAGGATGAGCGTTGGAAGAAGAAAAATTTACTTCTTGTTGTTTTTGTAAAAAGACTAATCATGTTGAAAAGAATTGTTGGTTAAAAAACAAGCAAGTCTACCATTGCAACTATTGCAACAAGGACGGTCATACGAAAAAGTTTTGTTATAATAAACAAAACCAAATCCAAAATTCCCAACAACTAGCAAATTGCGCAAATTACAATGAAGAAACAAATTTTTTGTTTATGGCATCTCATTTTGATGACGAAGTGTCAAACTCATGGCTTTTTTTTTGTTTTTTTGTTTTTTTTGTTTTACAACGGATGCACTTCCCATATGGTCAAAGATGTAAATATTTTTAGCCATATTGACAGATCTCTATAGTCAAATGGTTCTTGGACATGACGAGATAGTACTAACGGAAGGCAAAGATACTGTTGTCATGCATATTAAGCAAGGTGAACATAAAATATCCAATGTGTTATATGTTCCAATGGTATCTCAAAAACTTGCTTAGTATTACTCAATTGTTGTATAATCAAATTCCTGTGATTTTCAAAGACCAAGCTTGTGTCATTCATCAAGGAGCAGAAATTGCAAGGGTCAAAATGGTAAAAAGTGCATTTGTTTTAAGTGGTGACTCATCGTGTCATCATGCTTTTAGTGCCAAAATAGAAGAAAGCAAAAGGTGGTATCAATGCTTTTGACAAAGAAAATGTTGTCTTCTTCTAACATGGATGATAATATTTTCACATTTATCTCTATTGATCAAATTGGCAACAATTTTCAAGGTGGGAAGATGCACAATTTATCTTATCTAAAAGAAAGACTTGAGTTGGTTGCTAGTATCTTCAATTTATTACAAAATGGAAGAATAAGACACATTAAAGTCAAGATTTTATTTATTGAAAGGAGCGGAGAAAGAAAGATAAAAGAAAGTGAAATCATTAAACAATTTTTCAGCACTCTCACAAAGCTCTACCACATATGCAATTTATATTTCCACACCAAAAGCTGGGTGTGACAAAGAAAAACCTCAAGGAGTGTTGAGATTTGAGCTTTTCTTCATTAAATATCAATTTTTAATTTATTTTGGCCTTTATAAAAAGAAAACTTTCTTAAATTTATTGTTATATTTAATTTTCGGTTTGATGTATATGTCAGATCTAAGATTTAAGTTGTTTGTTATTTTTAAACTTTTAATGTTTTGTGAGTTTCTCTTTTTAATATTGTTTTAAATTGTAAGTTAGTAGTATTAATTAGCTTCAATCATTGTCCTATATAAGGGTGAACTACCATGTATTGAGACTATCACAATTTTGTGTACTACATTTTGAGTACCACCTTTTGAGTACCAAATTTTGTGTATCACCAATTTTTTTTCCTACTTCAATAAGAAGTTTGAATTTTACTCTCATTTTCATTTTTCTTCTCTTTGTTTAATAAACATTAAGATATTAATTTGCTTTCGCAACATTTATTTTTTCCCATCAATTTCATTTTCTCAACAGTAGTATCAGAGCAATTTTGATTTTTTTCAACAGTGATATCAAAATTACTCTGATTTTTCAACAGCTTTCACTCATCCATCGCAGGAGTCCTTACCCATAGAATTTTAATATGCAAACTTGACTTACTCAAGAGTGACTCTAACTGATCACAACAGAGGTAACTCTTTCTTCCAAACATTAGCTTTCACTCATCTGTTGTAGGAGTCCTTACTCACGACAGTTTTTTTTTTTTTTTTTTTTTTTTTTTCTTCTTTTTTTCTTCTGCTTACGCAAAAGTGACTCTAATTGATCAAAATTAAGGTAGCTTTTTTTGTTTAGATAGTAGTTCTCACACATTCATTGTAGGAGTCCTTATCCAAAGTAGTTCCTCCTTTGCCTATGAAATACTCAAGCGTGACTCTAACCAATCACGACGGAGGTAGCTTTTTCCGTCCCTTTCTTTCCAAGGTTAGGACTTTATATTTACAATTTAAATGGTCTAGATCATCTCCTAAGTGAATTATTATCCCACCATTGCTTTAAGTAAATATCCAACAAGTTTTAAAGCTTTTCCAAAACCAATAACAAATTCCTCATTTTGAAAAGATTTCTTGAAGTATCCAGAACAACGAAATAGTTAGGATTGCGTTGTGTGTGCGCTCTATGTCTTTGTAAAGGAACAAAAAATAAAGTAAAAAAAACATTCCATTTTTCCTAATTAATAACATTTTCCCTAATATGTAGCATTTTATTCTAATTAATAACAAAGAAATTATACTCAATTCTTATCATAGGCCAACCCAAATTAAAGAGATTAATTAAAGAAGCTAGGGTTAGATGGTGCAAAACCAAGATTTGAAGTTCATTGGGCCACTTTTTCTAGTGGTTGTCGCACAATCATTTGTTGTGGCTAATGGCTTCTTGCATAGCTTAAAATTCCGACTGCCTTCCAATCTAATGACTTCTAATGATTCCAAAGCTACAAACGTAGATACGGTATCATATACTAAATATTCAGAAGCATGGACGGATAGATAATATTACTTTAAATTTAATTATATCAACACTTCACGTCAATAAAAAAAGACAAGAAATGATGAAAAATATGATAAATTTAACTATATCAAAGGTAGATACAATACCACATGCTAGATATCCAAAAGCTTAAGCAGATAGATAATATTATTGTAGATTTTCAATTATACTAACACTTCATATCAATAAGAAAATGACGAAAAATGATGGAATGTTGTAAATTTAACTATATCCAATGTTCACGTAAGTCTTGATACTATACTAGATTCTCAAAAGGATTGGATACTATGAATTTAATTATATAAATATTTAAAAATGTACTAAAATCCCTAAAGTTGATGAAAAAAAAAATTAAAAACCTCTTGCAAAAAAGACTGAAATAAACCACATGCTCGAACCATTTTTAAAGTAATATTTAAAAAAATCTTGAAAACAGAAATACATAGTTCATTCAACTACATGCATAATGTTAAGTTGATTTTGGTTAGGACAATTACCGTTCACAAAATCTTGGTTATTAAAGTCCCATTTAGTAATCATTTCGTTTTTTGTTTTTAGGCTCTGAAAATTAGATATATTTACTCCTCATTTCTTATAATGATTTGCTTCCATATTTTAAGTACAATAATTGAATTCTTGGTCAAATTCTAAAAACAAAAATAAATTTTTAAAAGCTATATTTTTCTAAATTTTAAAATTTTAGCTTGATTTTTTAACCATTATCAAAAAGTACATAACAAAATAATAAATTTGAAGGTGAGAGTAGTGTCTAAAATATTGATATGCAATAATGCAAAAATAACTTATCAAGTCACAAAATTCGAGATTAAAAAAAAAAAAAATACAAAAAGGGAAAAAACCAAAAAAGAAAAAACTAATAATGAGCAATCAACCAACCCATTCTTATTCTAACGTCCAAACAAAAACTTTAAAACCATGAGGTTCCGTTTGGTAATCATTTGGTTTTTAGTTTTTATTTTTGAAAATTAGGTCTATTTCATTCAAAAGACTTACAACAATTTGCATCTTTCTTAAGTACAATGATTGAATTCTTAGCCAAATTCTAAAAACAACTTTTTCAAAGCTAGATTTTTTTAGTTATCAAATTTTGGCTTAATTTTTTAAACGAAATTTGGAGATAGAAGTAGTGTGTCCATAGACTTAATTTTTAAAAATAAAAAATTACCAAATGAGGCGTTAGACCAATAATCCTACTATAGAAACATATAGTCTAAAAAAAAGTTGAGTTTTTTTTATTCTAGCCAACCAAACCTAATCATGCAGTCCAAACACGGACTTTAGAAACTCGAGGGTTTTATTTATTTATTTATTTATTATTATTATTTTGTAAATTCTAGCCAATAAATATGGATTTATGTAGAGAAAGAATGATATGATATGTTACCTTGCCATTCAGAATTGGTGGAGCAATAGAGGGCAAACTGATGGGGCTTGCAACACAAAACTGGAGGACGACCCTGTCGAGCGAAGGTCTGAAGGGCGGTTTCAATGACGGAATCAACCGTCTGATTTTGACTGACATAGAATCCAACGGGCCCCTGCTACCCACAAGATTCACATTGATAAACATCTTCCTTCCACCTTCTTCATCATCCAATTTCTTCATAAGGCCACTTTTTTTAGTGGTTGTATCACAATTATTTGTTGTGGCTGCTGATGGCTTCTTGCATAACCTAAAATTCCAGCGACCTTCCAATCCAAGGGTTTCTAAAACTGCAAAAACTCGAGCGGATAGATAATGTTATACTATAAATTTAATTATACTAACACTTCTCAAAACAACAAAAGAAATTAGTGACATAGTTCTGTACTACATATTAAGAATGGATGTGTTGGACCTCTATCTGATTGCCCTCAATCTGATCAATTCTTCATTTTTTTCATTATCAGTTTAGAGAGAGAACGAGAGAAAGAAATAACAAAGGGAAACTCTATCAAATTTTATGTAGGAAGCAGATGAAGAAGAAGACTATCGAGCTGTGCATGAAGAGCAAAGATGAGGAGGAAGAAGAAATACCAAGGTTTTAACGTGGTTCGACAATAGAGGCCTACATCCACAGAGGAGCTGAGTAATTTTATTTATTGCAAAGATTGGAAGCAAAAGTACAGATAAGTGGCTTACACTTCTTTTCTTTTCTATAGTTTTAAATCTAAAGCTAATATCTTTATATATAGGATTTACAAAGTAGTCACAACTGTATGTAAAGTTAACTTCATACATTTTCTCAACCGAATGAAATATGGTAAATTTTATTATATCAACGTCTTAAGATTCTCAAACCATGTTCAAATATTCTTAAACTCTTAAACTGCAAACGTAAGTACTACTGATACCTATATTAAAATATTTTCAAAATAATGTATTATCGTAAACTTAATTATGTAAATATTTTAATCCACCAAACTATTTTGTAAAATATACTTTCAAAATCCCTAAACTTTATGAAAAAGAATTTAAAAATCCTGTCTGAAAATACACGATAAAATGAACCATATGTTTGAACTATTTTCAAATTAAATTTTAAAAATACTTGAGAAAAAATCGCATAGTTCATTTAGTGCATGATAAAATGTTACTAATCTCCTTCTATCAAACTTCACATTAATATAGTTTCGATTTGAATATGATCGGAACAATTATTTTTACATAGACTTAGTTAGAAATATTGATATGCAATCCATAAATAACTTATCATGTCACAAAACTGAAGATTAAAAAAACCTACAAACACATATTTTAGATACCTTAGAGTTTTGTTTGTTCCTTCCACATTAATTTCATAAATTTCCATATATTCTTTTACAAAATAAAAATGTCACGTGATAGCATTTCATTGGACTATACTTGGGATGCACCAAGATAGTTACATTAAAGGAAACAACCAAGTTTTTCTAGATGACCCTTGAGCGAAGGTCTCAGCGGCAGTTTCAATGACGGACTCGGCCGTTTGATTTTGACCGACAAAGAATCGAATAGGGCCACTGCTACCTATAAGATTCACATTTATAAACATCTTTCTTCCTTAATCGTCATCATCCGACTTGTTCTTCATTTCTGGCTGTGGGTTCTCTTTGAAGACACCATTATTTTTATTCACAAACAACGCTAATGGATGAGTCCGTAGATTCTTAATTTCTTTCTTTGGCTTTCTGGAAATTGAGAATGGAGACCAACTCGTTTCCTCTCAGGGAGTTTCTTTCTCTCTCCACTAATGGCGCCCAATCGAATTTTTGTAAAGGAAAAATACATTGTTGTTTCTTGTGTTATATCTATCTTTGCGTTACTATATCGTTGGTGGATAATTTTAACTTTTAAAAATTGAATTATTATTTTATAAATGAAGGTTTGTGAATAGGTTTAGCCTAATTATTGTTCATAATGAAACATAATTCTTATTTTACATCGACAAGTTAAAGTACGATTTTACTCTTATTGTATTCGACCTCTTTAGACATTCTTTCTCTCTTGAATAAATGGCGCCAAATGGGGTTATTGTAAAAGAAATAATGGAAAAAATACCTAGTTTACACTTATATTTTGAGTTTAATTTTTATTTAGTTCTTAAGTTTCCAAATGTTTCATGTTCCATCTTTAACCTTAAGTTTTGAAGCAATTTTAGTATTAAATTTCAAAATATAATTATAATTTTATCTTTAAGATTTGATTTAAAATAATTACGAAGTATACTTTTAAAATTAATTTTATTAGTAATGAAAAAAACAAGGAAACTTAATTATTTTGTTATTTGAAAGTTGAAATATGTATTATAAATTTTTTAGAACAAGTGTTGGGATGTGCATATGTTTTTTTTTTTTGCATGGGGTATTTCTAATAATGTAATTTAAAAAAAAAAAAAAAATAATTATAGGTTAGATTATCATGAAAGTTAAAAGCATATATGGCGAATTTACCTTCTAAAAATTACAGTCTCTTTCCGTACTATAAAAAAGTTACTGGTTGAGTGAATTAAAATAAAAATAGCCATAAGATTTAATTCGATCTTAAATAAAAATACACGTTTGCCCTTTGGTTTTAGTTTAACGCCCATTTGATAATCTTTACATTTTTCGTTTTTGTTTTTTTTTTTCTTATTTTTTAAAAACTAGAAATATGAACTTATTCTTGATTCTTATTTCTTAAAAAAGAAAAAGAAAACAAAAACTTGTTTGATAAATATTTTGGTTTCTCATTTCTAATATCTTTTTTTATTACATTTTTTATAGTTTAAATATGATTTAATTGTGTAATATAAAAAATATTAATACATTTAAATATATGAAATACAATAATCAAAAGTGTATATCATCTAATACAGAGAAGTTCTAATGAAAAATTAAAAACAATAATACAATTATTTTCATCCTTCAAATGTTGTCCAAATTTGATATGCATGTTATTCATCACTCGATTTATTCAACTAAACGATAACAACTCAACAACTTAATTATATTGTTTTCATAATTTTCTAGTTGTAAAACATTAAAGTGAGATTAAATGTACTTTAATTAAAAAATTGTATATTTCAAAATTAAAATACAAAATCGAAAAAATTTTGAATTCTAAATTAACAATAATATTTTAATATTCATATGTATATAATTATTTTTGTGTAATTACTAAAATTCAATCCCAATTTTAGAAACATTTTTTAAATTTTGGAATAAACATGATAGAATTATCAAACAAGGTTTATTTGTTAAAAAAAAAATGTAAAGAAAAAGTAGGAAATGTGAACATTATCAAACATGCCCTTACTTACTAGGTATTTTGAGTTGTCACACATGATATATTTTAATTTTTTTGTAGTTTAGAAAGTCCACTCACCAAAATAAACGTACTTAACTCAATGGTAATTAGCATGTCCTTTCAAATTATAGGTTGAAGATTCGATCTCCTATCTCGCAATTATTATATTAAATAATAATAACAACAACAATAATAAAAATTTTAGAAAGTTCGCTTCACTCTATTGATCCCTACCGTGAAGTCTCTATTGTTGTAGCTTATAGGGTCGGTGAAATTTTCCGCGGGGTCGGTCCCCGTGGGTCCTTGCCCCAATTGGGACGAGGAATCCCCGGTTTGACCGGTATCCTAACCGGGTCCCGGGGAGGGTATCCCTTATATATTTTTATATATTTATATTTATGAATATTAAAAAAAAAAAGTCGGGGATGGATCTCCGCTAGGACCCACTACAAGAAAAATGAGTTCTTTCGATGCCTAAATCAAGCGTCAGGAGTTTGGTCGTCGGGAGAGACTGTCTCTCCCGACGCTGTAAAGGCCCGTCGGGAGTTCCTGAGGAACTATTAAAAATAGACATCGAGAGTTCTTTGGGAACTCCCGACACCATACGTTAGCCGTCAAGTGGCATCGGGAGATGGGATCTGGTTTAAACCAGATCCCTTCTTCCCCATTCTTCCTCATTTTTCCCCATTTCTTCCCTAACCCTAATCCGCGCCGCCGCCTCCATTTTTTTCCCTTCCTTCCCCGCGCCTCTCCTCTCCATCCCTCTCCATTTTTCCCTTCCTTCCCTGCCGCCCTCCCCCACTCTTCTCCCTCCCTCTCCCATTTTCCCCCTTTTTTTCAGCTGCCGCCGCTTCTCCCTTCAGTTAGCAGCTACAATCAACTGCCCGCCGCTGCCATCATCTCCTCGTCTCATTCAGTCACCGCCTTCAACCGCCCGCCGCCGTTGCTGGTAATCTTCTCATTTTATTTTCTCTTGTATATTTATTTAAATCATTATTTCACATTCTTTTGTACAAATCATGCTCATTCAAATGTAGAACTTTCCAATTCTTAAGAGACCTCATATTTCACATTTTTTCTACTTGTATGTTTGTATCCATTTCTATTCTAAACTTTCAATTTAATCAAATTAGACCTCAACTTTGATAAATATTACAATTAATTAACCCACTAATAAAAAAAGACAATGTAAAAGATTGTGTCAATTTCACTAGATTTCAATAATATCAACTTTGATACAAATGTGTTGTTGGTGGGTAGAGTTTCATTACACCTGTCTTGTCCTTGAACTTGGAGTTCTTGTGTGTTTATGAATGTTTACGAAGTTTTAATGTGTTGTTGGGGGGTGGGTTGAGATTGGGTTAAAATCATTTTGGGGACAAAGTTTGAATTTTATGTTTGTTGGTCATTGTTTACTCGTTTTGTGTGTTTTTTATGTTCGGGAGGTTACATGTTTGTCATGGGGGTGGGTAGAGTTTCATTACCACTCGTATTGAAGTTTGAACGTGTTGTGGATGTTTACCAATATGACATTTGAATGTTTTTGTTTTATTGTAGAATGTTGTTCGAAGATGAGCTGGGACAGTTGTTGAATATTCTGTGTTCCAAACATGTTCTAGACGTTGTTTTCATTTTATTTCTTTTATGTATTTGTGATATGAATGTTTATGAACTTCTAGTATCGACTTCGTTTGGATATTGTAATTTTTTATTTACTTGTTATAATATAGACTTCGTTTTCGTTGTTTAATTATGTGAATCTTTATTTGGTTTATTATGTTTTACAGGTTATTTAGATCAAATTTTAAAAAATTACAAACGATAGATTAAAAATATTTGATAGACAATTTTCAATTAATGAATGAACTCCTCATGTATATATTACTGCGTCGGGAGTTTTGGAACTCCGGACGCATAGAACAACTGTCGGGAGTTTGGGAACTCCGGAGTTTCAAAACTCCCGACATACTTTAAAATGGCATCGGGAGTTAGTCGGGAAACTCTCAACGCCGTTTTAAAGTGCATTGGGAGTTCCTCTCCCGATGGGTTTCTCCCGACGACCCTTTATTCGTCGGGAGAAGCTCTTCCGACGCGTTTTCCACACTTTTCCGACAAATTGTGACGTCGGGAGAAGTCAGATTTCTTGTAGTGACCCGTTTCCCGATAGGGAATCCTCGTCTCCGTCCCCGCCTTCAATTAGCGGGGATGGGGGAAATACCCCCTACGAGGATGGGGACGGGGAGTCCCCCTCCCCCCGCCCCGTTACCAACCCTAATAGCTTATAACCTAACAAAGAAAAGTTGACTCAATGTTTTCTTTTATTATTTTTTTTAGTTTGATATGCTATAAATTTATTAATTTTAGACTAAGTTGAATTATAGATTTAGTTCATATGATGTGAAGTATATACTTTAAATTTTGGTTCCTATGATTTTTTTAATATAGTCATATGGTTTGGGCACCATTTTAATTTAGTCGACGTGGTAAAACATCACATATTATCTCTTAAATAGGCTTTTACCTGTTCAAAATATCGACTTATTTATTTTATTTATTTTTTTTATGTTTCTAACTTAGCCCTATAGTTAAAATTAAGGGAAATTGTATTTTGTGGCAAAACATAATTATATATTACCAACTATAGCTTCACTTTTTACACTTTGCATCTATAGCAAAAATCATGCATGATTTTATCTCATTTTAATCTCTTCCGTGTGTTTTTTTTTTTTTTCCTATTTATTTGTTTTTTCTTCCTCGCATGCACGTGAAGCAGCTCCCTTGCATTTCTTTCTTGCGTGAACAACGCCAAATGCAGACTCCATCGACGCCGCCTCACTCTAGACCTAGCCGGTTGAAGACATCGCTGTCGCCCAGATTCGCCAGTCTTCAACCAAACACGCCGCCTCCGCCGCCGAGTGTCGTAGCTGCTGCCGCGTCCACACCGTAAGCCTACTATCGATCGCCAATGGATGGACCAGTCATTGGAAGTCGTCAGTTCTCAAACAAATCTCCATCTTTCTCTCATGACCGTCCGTCGCACAAGAAGTCGTCAGCCGACCATCGCCCCGTCTTTGTTGAAGTCGGCGACCATTGCCCAACCACCATTCACCTCCGTCGTTGCCAGTTTGAGTGTATTTAGGCTAATAGGCCTACATCGAGCCATTTGAGTTTTATCATGGAGTTGTTTCTCGGTAGTGTCATTCTGGTTTCTCTGTTCGACGACACCAAGACTATTGGTATTGTCCAGTTGTCGATCTTAATATTTTGTATCAGGTGTATCAAATGTACATCAGTAGTGTATCAGATTTATATTAGTATTGTATAAGGGTACAAGTGTGAGTGTATCAAGGATACATCTGTATCAAGTGTATCAAGGAGTATCAATTGTATCAGGTGTATCAGATGTATCCATACTTTTTTTACATTTCGTGGGTTGGGCTTATTTTTCATCATTTTTGCAAAATTAATAAGCTTGGACAATAGACCTAATTTTTAAAACTTAATTTACCAAACCTACAAGAAGCCCTAAAATTAAGGATTTGTTTTAGTTGACAATTTATATTATGTTTTATGCTATTGAATTCATTAAGTTCAACAAATATGTGTTTGACTGAATTTTGTTTATAAAAATTGTTAACGAATTATGTGATCCAAACTGTGTAAATAATGCTAATAATATCTTTACGTGTTCAAAATATCCAGGTTTTGAAATTTAAAATTTAAAAGGTAGAATTATAGTACACAATGATATGAACTCAATTCATCTTCTTTAAATTAAAATAAGTATGATGTAATGTGTTATAAATTATATAATATTACAGAATAATAATTATATAATTTTTTTTACGTATAAAACATAATCATAATTTAATTAATAATAGTTTATAGTCAAACTAGTATTATGATTTATAAATATAATATCAAACACATATTTGTTTTTAATTTTTATTTTTAAAAAAATTCTTACCAAACAGGCCTAACAAACTTGGATAGGATTTTTTTTTTTCTTTTGATGGAAGGAAATGCTTTTGCTTGTGAAATATCGGTTCCATATCCCACACTTCGGATGTGGAATAAATATTTTAAATTAAAATTCTCGTTGATTATATTAAAATAATAATAATAATAAAGAATGAAATAGTGTGAGAGGTAAACCTTCATTGAGACTACGCGGCAATATCATTTTTCTATTAAAAAAAAATAATATCGTATTCTTACATGGATGACCTCTTTTTTATATATAATTATTTGTCGATTTTTTATGCAATAGTTTAACTAATTAAATTTACATTTGACACTGTCAAAATGTGGTGGTAGATGGATTGGTTCGATCACCAATAAATAGATATCAATCTCATTGCTAGTAAAGATAACTTCCTAATTCGATTTTGTCATTTAGTAGAAACGGATTTAGCTTCTAATCCTTTGTAATTGCTTTATTAAGTTTGGTTCCCAATAATAATAATAATAATAATAATAATAATAATAATAATAATAATAATAATATTTAGGTTAACTGAATTTAGGTTTATATAAAATTAAAGTGAGCTATGTAATAAAGAAAACTAAAATATTTAAACTTAAAGATGTTGGAAATGTAACCAAAATTTCACCATATTTGTAAGAGAAGATTACGGATAATTGTTAGGTACAAATAAAAATTTCATATTAATTAAGAAAGAGAGATATCCATAGTATATAAGTGAGAACAATTATCTTCGATTAGTATGTGTCATCTTGAGTGACTCGAGAAGTGTAGAATGTTTGATCTTCCAAACCATCAATTTTATAATTGTTCTTAAAAATTGTAGTTAAATATAATATAAATTATAGTCATAATTTTCAGCAGTAATTGACATCTACTCATTTTTTTAAGTCAAAATTTAAATTCTCGTAAAAAAATGAAAAAAATATATTTTAGAACGGGTTCCTTAAAACTAATGTGGTCTCAGCTTAATTTGTTTTTTAAAATGTCTTCATTGTTTTTTGTCTTTTGTTTTTTTAGGAAAGTCTTAATTGTCATTATCACGACCCACCAACGAAATTTAAATTAAGTGTAAAACACTAAGTCCAACCCTTAAGAAATAGTCGTTAAATATAATATAAACAATTTAGTGGGAAAAAGAAAAACATTAAGACTAGGTCCTTTTGAACTAATTAATGTAGTTTTAGTCTTAATTGTCTTATCACCACCAACATGACCAACTTATGTTAAAATATTATTTTAGTCTACATTCTATTTAATTTTTTAATTTCAATAAATCTTAAATCTAGTAATGAATTATTTTATTATTTTTTTTATAGAAAGACAATAGCATAACAAAAATCGACAAATTAGAAATAACACCGATCAATGTTTAGTACGAAATTCACATCTGGAGGGTAATTTTCAAATCAAATCGATGTCTTCCAATGTTATGAATAGTAAGTTCATGCGTCACAAAATTGTAGTTGGGATTAATATAGGAGAACCTATTGATTATTTCGCTTAAGATGTAGATCATGCAAAGAGTCCACGAAATAATGAATCTTGTTACCATAATGTGAAGATCGGTTTATGTTTCCAATAAGTGAGGGAGTCAATTACAATCTAAAGGAGATGAAACTAATTCCCCCTTCAAATGTAGAGGTAAATAACTTCATTCTCTATTAAGAGTATTCATCACTGAAATCTGTTCATTTATTGAACAGCAATTTTTCACTGTCCATGGTTCTAATAACGAAGTTCACACAACTAAAGAAAGAAATAAGACTAATAACAAAAGAAAAAGAAATGAAAAACAATTTTGTTTTAATAAGCTCACCGTGTTAGGATCTAATCAAATTAGAAATTTTATTTAAACTATAATCTATTAATGATATGTTTGGTAAAGAAATTGAGAAGTAGAGTTGGAAAGTAGGAGTTGTGAAATCAACTTCTTGATTGGTCAAAAGAGTTTGTCGTTCCCACTTGTAAAAAACATTCATTTTAGGAATGTTTTGGTTGGAGAGTTTTCTTGATGGTAATTGACGCAAACATACAAAACTCATATTTTTACACATATTTTAAAATTGCTCATTCCTAAGCATCCTCATTTCTCACAAGTATTTTCTTTCCCATCCAAATCTGTGAGTCTTTTCATTTCTATTTTTTTGTTTTATATATAATTTTATTTTGAATATAATTAATTGATTAATGTTAATTTAACTATTTAATTAGTAAACTAAGTTTGGTTAAATTTAGTCAGTACAAAAATTTATTTTTCAATAATAACAATTGATTACTTTTTTTTTTAATAACAAAACAATTATTTTGTTGAGATTAATTTTAGTTTAATCGTTCATTATGAAGATAGGATCATTATTTATTATTTATAATCATTTAATTATTTATTGTGATTAAGTTTTATTACTTTATTCATTGTTAACATATCAAACTTATAATTTTTTTCTATCATTTTTGTTGGCATATCATATTTTTATCTCATTTTTTTTCACTTTTTATTATAATATATTTTTTTATTAGAATATATTTTCTCATATTAATTAATTAAAATTAATTAAAAATGATTAAGTATTAGATTGTAATAAAAATGCCATTCATTAAATATATTAATTGATTACTTTTACTTATTAAAATTACTCAATTTTCAAATAGTTATAGTTAAAATTATTATTGATTCTTAATCAATTAATTTTTATCAATATATTGAATGATATTTATTTTTTAGTTAATTAATCTATTAAAATTATATAATACTATCATACTTAATTTCATAAATTAAATATAAACATAATTTTTATTCATAAAATTCTGATAGTATTTTTTTATGTACAACTAAACAAGTCATATTTGATTTCCAAATATCCCATTCTCAGATATATTTTATTCTCGGGACATATATAAAAGCTTAAACCCAAAGATAATTTTTATTTAAAAAATTCTGATAGCATTTCTCATGTACAACTAAACACAATCATATTTCATATTTGATCTCCAAACATCCTATTCTTAGACATATTTTATTTTCACGCCATATATAAAACCTTAAACCAAATGACCTCTTATTGTGTATCAACTTCTTATCTCTGGGTCCCACAAGTTCATAAAATAATAATAATTGTAGAAATTTTTTAATATAAATAAAGTTGATATATTTTAAGGGATTTTCAAAAACTAGAAAATAGGAAAATTATTTACCAAAATTTTAGTAATATGTAATAGACTAAAATTTCCCTATATTTTAACCACAATCAATTTTTAAGGCCAACTTGATTTGGATTGAAATGTACGTAATTGAAAAAGTCTGATGCCTTCCTTCGCTTTTAAAAGGAATTTCCAAACGAACTCAATCATATTCCACACACTAATTATCATTTTCTTTCTATCTTCTTCAAAATACAAAATTCGATGGCTTTAGAAATTATTGTTGCTTCAGCCAGGCGCCTTACAAGAATTGACCCTACACCCAACACGAAGATATACGTCGTCGTTTCAATCACCGGCGACGCCGTCAAGGAGCAGATCAGTGCTAAAACCGACGTGGACCGACACGGTGGCGGAAATCCTACGTGGAACTTTCCGGTGAAATTCGACGTGGAAGGTTTAAAACAGGATCTGAAAGCTCGTATTGTTTTTGCTCTTAAGTGCGAGGATGAGAAAGGACATAAAGATTTAGGTGAAGTCCACGTGTCGGTTGCTGAGCTGTTGAAGTCTGCTGAAGATGGAAACTCCATGGGATCATACGCCGCCGTTTCGTATCCGGTTAGAGACCCGTCGGGGGAGTCGGTGGCCTTGCTGAATTTCCAGTACAAATTTGGTGGTTCTCCGATGAATGATGCTCCGGCGGCTGGTTTCGCCACCAGCAGGTAGAAAATGATCGATGAATTCCATTTATAAGATCCACAAAAATAATTACAACTGAAACGTCTTTATTTACAGATAAAGTTCTGAAACTTTTAAAATACATACACTGTTTGGTAATGATTTCCATTTTAGAGTATGAGAAATTTGATTGATTGATTTATTTATTTATAATGTTTACATATTGAAATCAAATTGTTGTTTGATATGAAATTTGAAATTTGTTTTATGTTTATTTTTTTTATTATCGTTGGTAGTTCAGTTTCGATTTGAAATTCAAGTTATTACTTGTCTCCTAAATCATAAGTCAACTTCAATCTCGAAGTAAGAGATTCTATTCTTTCACCAGTACCAATTGGTTGATTTATGCTATTTTGATAAAAATTGAAGAGAAAAAAATATATAAAAAAGTTATCTTCTTAATTCCAAAATTTTGAAGAATATGTGCATTTCGTCTCTGAATTTTAAAAAATATACTTTATTTAGTCTCCAAGTTTATAAAAATAGGTTTATTTGGTCATTGAATTTTTAAAATATACCTTTTTGGTCTAAGGTTTATAAAAATAGGTTTAAAAGGTCTTGAAGTATTTTCGGTTTATTTTTTGAAAATAATTATATGATATTTAAAATTAGAAAAAATAGTTTTAAAGAGGATGTGATTTTTAAAAATTATTTTTCTAATTTAAAATGTAATATATTATTTAAAATAATAGTATAGAATTATTTGAGGGACTTTTTAAATTTATGTTTAAAAATTCTTTAAAAATTCAAGGATTAAAAAGTACATTTTGAAAACTCAATGATCAAATGGGTCTATTCTATAAATCTGTGGACTAAAAATATACATTTTTAAAACTCAGAACTAAACATGCATATTCTTCAAATTTTGAGGACTAGAAGGGTAATTTTCTCCAAAAAAAAAAATTATTTCGTTCTTTTTTCTAAATTAAGAAAATAGACAAATCAACTTTAAATTTAAGAGCAATGATTAAGTACAATTTTATGCTTTTCACTTCTTTATCAGAAAAAAATTATGAAAATTTTTATCTTTTTAAAAAAATAAAATTGTCACTTGACAATTTTATATTAGATGCAGGTTCGGCTACATATAAGATAGATAAGGTCGGACTATATCTAAATATATTTTTTAAAAATTTAATTTAAAAATGCCGCTGTACTTCTATTAATAAAGTAGTTAAGGAAAACCTACATCCATGGACTAAAACTGAATATTGTTAAATTTTAGGGACTGAAGTATAAGATTTATACTATGGACCAAATGAATCTATTATCCGAAAGTCTCGGAGACCAAAAAAGTAATTATTTTCAAACAAATCAGGGAGTGTTAGCTGTCAGGTTAGTGATTTACACAGAGAAATTTTAAGAGAAAGATTTTAATAATTAAAAAAAGGTGGTTTTTTTAGTATTTTTCAGATTATGTGTTTTGACGATAAATATAGAAATTGAATCCAAATTTAAATAATGATTCTTTTAATTATAAAATTAAAATGGTAATTAATTAGTTTAATCAGAGAGTATATTTCGATTGACATGACATACAATTGTGTTAATGATTATGAGGTATGATTCGAATCTCCTTATTAATTAATTTGTTTAATACATTAAATTTATGAAAATGTTTTATGTTATATTCATATATTTTTATATTACTCTTTCATAAAAAATTATACACTCTAACAAATTAATTTATAATATCTCATATTATACGTATTTTAATTAAATAAAAACAGAATGGGTTTATTACACAAAGTGCTGCATTCATCAAAGTTTTGCATTTTCAAATTTATAATTCACAATTTAAATATATTGAAAATATAAAAGTGTTGTTATCACTCTTCATTAACCAGAAGCATGGGAGTATATCCACCACAAGGATATAACCATCCTCCACCACCACCAGCAACAGGATACGGCGGTTACCCCCCACCACCAGCAACAGGATACGGCGGTTACCCCCCACCACCAGCGGCAGGACATGGTGGCTATCCACCACCACCACCACCATCACTACAGTCGTCGGATCCATATCCATCACCATCACCATCTCACTACACGCCACTGCAATATCCACCGTACAAAGTCGGGCCATTGGCAGCGGCGCCACCACCGTCGCACTACACGTCAACGCCAGCATATCCACCATATAACGTCGGACAATCAGCAGCGCCGCCATCTCACTACATGCCGCCATCGCTGTATCCGCCGTACAACGTCGGACCATCAGCAGCGCCGCCGCATGCACATTCATATCCACCACACCCAAGTCACGTGCAGGCACGTGCGGCTCCAGTTGAGCAACGATCGGTGCCAAAGAAGAAAAAATCGGTATGGGGATCAGCGTTGGGGGTGGCCGGTGCGGTTGCAGTCGGAGTTTTCTCCGGCGTAGCGTCGTCGTCATTGGAGCTCCCGTCGGCGCCGGCGCCGGAATTCTCCGATTTAACGGCGGGATTTCAAATACCGGATCCCTCAGGCTATGCCCCGCAAGATTTATCGTTCATTAATACGTTTCCAGATCCTTCTGCTATAAGGGATGCCACTTACGTTGATTATAGTTCCCTTGTCTAATTTATTACTACTTGTATTGTATTTTAGGTGTCTTTTTTATTTTATTGTTTGAACTTTGTATTGTGGGGATGTTTGAGATGTTGTGATGTGTTTAAATAACGAGTTTGACTTTTTTTTTTTTTTTTTTTATGTAAATTAATTTAAAACTTTAGGTTTAAATTACCAAAATTTATTGGTGCATCCTAAGTTACTGATCGACCAAATGTGTATGAGTGATGAAAATGAGAATAAATATGGTCTAGTGCAAACATACACGGTTGATGAAGTAATGAATCTTGAAGTATTCCAAAAGTTGAATCTCACGAACTCAATTTTTCTAAGAAAGAGCTTTTCAATGTAATCAAGAGGTTACCAATAAAATGAGTGATTTTGGGGTTGAATGTTGACAAAAACAATAAACAAAAATGTTGAACAGAGATGCCGTTATGTTCCAAACTTTTGGTTCTATACTGCAAATGATGCGACCACATCATTCCAAGACAGTGAAATATGCATAAACATAAAACTACTCCTATTCAGTCTGGTGTCTAATTCCTTTAGGAGGTCTAAATTGTTGGGGTTCGTGCCTAAATCTCTTGGTCTTGTAGTTTGTAAATTTTATTTGTACAAACATATTATTTATTTAATAAAATAAGTGTTATTTTATTTGACATTTAGTTGCATCAACCCAAAACCAATAAACTAAGATCTAAGGTTTTTCGTGTTTGGATGAATGCCCTAAAGCCTCGTAGTTATATATTATTTGAATCAATTGGTTGATTAGTTTTATATGCAATAATCCATTAAAAAAAGATTCAAGGTTATATTATCTAACTTATACATGTATACGATTGACATACAGGTGGATCAGTAATAACATATAAGGTCTATAGTATATGGATAAGGTTGAGTGCTTTATCCTGATAACACTTCTGATATGACCCATTTTGAAATTGTTATAATTCTTGTAAAGTGTTCGAAATGATTTGATCCCGATAATTCATGTGGAGACATGTGACGTAGGTATCCTATACAAAAAGTTTGTATAAGATCGGACCACGAAATGTTGAGTCTCTCTTTATAACGTTGTTGCTAGACGAGACTAACATTTCACCAGGATGACCATAAGTGACTTGAGCTTAATCCTGAGTGAGTTGTGAACTTCTACCTATGAGGGCAATGTTGAGGCTGATGCCCTAAATCTCGTGGATCCTATAGTTTGTAATTGTAGTGTACAAACAATTTTATTTATTTAATAAAATATGAGATATTTTATTTATCATTTAGTAGCATTAATCTACAAAACCAATAAACTAACATCAAAAGTTATCATCTGTAGCTTAAACATGTATGTAAAGACATATGAGTGGATCATGTTTAAGTGATAACTTAAATGGTCTGTGGTAGATGGATAAAGCTGGATACCTTATCCTAGTGACACTACGAATATGGCTCACTTTGTAGATGTTACAATTGTTGTAAAGTGCTACAAATGATTTGATCATGATCATTCATGTAGAGATATGTGAGCGGGAGTATTCTATACAAAAGGGTTTGTATAAGACCAGACCACGAGATGATTAGTCTCATTATATAACATCGTTGATAATAGAGACTTATATTTCATCAGGATGACCATAGGTGATATGACTAAAATTCTGAGTGAGTTGTGAACTCTGCCTATAAAGATTGTCCTTTGATTTGTATGGGTGAGAGTGGTCAGATTGTCGACTCAATAAGTCTATGGATTCGTCTGATTTGGGAGTTAGGAACATAGCTACACAAGACGAAATTCACTCATTCCCCAAGTTATGGGTAAACAGATAAATTGCTCCATTAAGAACTGATTCCGAGGCTTAAACAATGTGGCGCCACACTCTCTCTTGGCACCAAAGGGGTTTGGTTATAGTTGGACTATGACTTATTGTTCATTAGAGGGATTAATGATACTTATGAAGTTAGATGTAACTACAAGGCAAATGTAATTTTGACCCAGCTGTACTTACGAGCAATTTGTGAAGGGTCATGGCATTGTTGAATCGTTATATCCAATGGACACATAAAATATATCTGTAGTGCGAAGAGTGCAACTGTCGGTTTTTAATGGAGTGACCAGCAGTTAATGGATGTTGAATAATTTAATTAAAGAAGTTTAATTAATTATTCAAGTACCATTGGAACTTCAATCTATAGGTCCATAAGGTCCTCTCTATAGCTCAACAGGGATTAATGAGAATTAATTTTGGATTAACTTGAATTGTTCAAATTAATTAAGGGAATTAATTATATATGATATTCATTTAAATTAATTATATGTGATATAATTAATATAATGTATTTGGTATATTATAATATAAATTTTATTTGAGAGGAATAATATATTTGAATATGATTCAAATATTAATTATATGGATGAGATTCATATAATAAAATTTAGTATAAATGTGATTTATATTAAATGACATGCATTATTAAAAGACAAATAAACTATAATTTATATTGTATTTGATACTGTTGAATGAGAAGTTTTGGACCAATCACAAGTCACCACGTCGTTTGCTAAATTAACGACGAATTTCTAAATCATTGACTTTAGGTCCAATTAGAAGTTGACACATGTCCCGAATTGAATTGAAGACAAGTTTCGATGACGTCACACAGATGAATCAGATGAGATTAAATTGGTCCAATTTGATATTACTATTTGGGCTTAAAGTCCAAACTACAAAAAAAAGTTAAATTGGACCAAAGTTCCAAATCAGGCCCAAAACCAACTAATTGGGCCTAAGGGTCAGGCCCATGAACCAACTAAGCCCACGAAGCCCACCTGAGAACTCTACAAATAGAGAAGTTTTCTTCATTTGTAAAGGCAACATTTTCTACACTCAGAAAACCCAGAGAGAATTCACTAACAAGCAGAGGACTCCCAAGACTCATGAAACTGCACTCCTATAAGGTAGAAGACCTTTGAAGACACAAATACTCTTCCAAGACTTCTACTTCAAGCTTCCAAGACTCCTGAAGCTGCACTCCTATAAGGTAGAAGACCTTTGAAGATACAAATACTCTTCAAAGACTTCTACTTCAAACTTCCAAGACTCCTGAAGCTGCACTCCTATAAGGCAGAAGACCTTTGAAGACACAAATACTCTTCCAAGACTTCTACTCCAAGCTTCCAAGACTTCTACTTCAAGAACGTTTGGTGCTTTCCTTCTCCAAGTCAAGCATATTCACCCAGCTGAGAGAGAATCAGAGGATCAAGTATTAGAGATTGAACCACATCTCATCAAATCAACTCTAACATCAACACCAACTCAAGTTCAACTCTACGAAACATGTTTCTCCGGAAACCTCGTGTGAACAGATACAATATAGAAACTACAGGTTATGTATTATATTTGATATAACATATAGTTCAATATATATAATATATGATGAGGTAGTTATTATATATATATTTGTTAAATAATTAAATTTATTATATATTTGAATTTAATATTGGGAGAGACTTGTAACTCACTCCCCCTTAATTCTCTTATCAAATCGTGGAAGGGAATGGTTCGATTTTTTTTTTTTTGACGATTACTTCGACTTCTTCACAGAAAGCCATAGTGAGAACAACTAGAAGAAATTTCCTTGCAAAAAAAAAAAAAAATCCTCTCTAGAAAATCTCAATCCTTCTTCCCAAATTTTCCAAAGCCCACATACTCTTGTGATTCTCATCCCCTACAGAGAATATGAAGGTCTCACTTGTGGTGGTGCCTTTCTTGGTTTACTGTAAGTTTGTGGAAGATTAATTGTTCGTGGTTGTTCTTGACCAGTAAAGAGGAAATTCATGAAGGCATCGGTTTTTCAAGGTTGTATTCTCTAAAGCCTAATTTCTTTTTCCCCTATTTTGCATGTTGTAAATTAAATGTTTTTGCATAATTTTTTTTTGAAATTTTTTTTTTGTAAAATTTTTTCTGTGAAAATAAAAAATTGGAAACGATCCCTACTTCCACTGTGGAACTTCATAGTTCCTTCAAGCAGTGCTTTGATCTGCATGGGTAAGAGTACTAGATTCGCTGACTCAATATACCTATCATTTTGGATATTCGTCAACTGTGGAGTTGGGAACACAGCTACAGAAAAAGAAATCCACTCATTCCTAATTGTTAAGCTAAGTAGATAAATTGCTCCCTTAAGGCCTGATTCTGGGGCTTAAACAATGAGGCACCTCATCCTCTCCTGGCCTAAGAGGGGTTAAGTTATAGTTGAACTATGACTAATTGTTCATTAAAGGGATTAGTTAGATGTAACTACAAGGGTAAAATAATAATTTCTGACCTAATTGTACTTATGAGCAATTTGTGAAGGGTCAACGCATTATTGATAGGTTATATCCAATGGACATAGAAATATATCTATAGTGCGAAGAGTGCAGCTGTCGGTCTTTAGTGGAGTGACCATCAGTTAATGAAGGTTGATTAATTTAATTAAAGAGTTTAATTAATTAATCAAGTATCATTAGAGCTTCAATTTATAGGTCCATAAGGTCCTCTTGTTAGCTCAATAAGGATTAATGAGAATCAAATTAATTTAGGTTTAATTTGAATCGTTCAAATTATTTAAAGGGAATTAATTGTATGTGATACAATTAATTTGATGTATGTTGATAGTTTTTAGTGAGAGAAATAAGTATTTGAATATGATTCAAGTACTTATTATAAGAATAGGATTCATGTAAAAACTATATGTTAAAATTAATATGAATATGATTCATATTAAATCTATATAGTTTTATAAGAGAAATAAACATTTGAATGTGATTCAAATTTAATTATATGAATATAACTAATATAAAAACTATATGTTTAAATTAAAGTGAATATGATTCATACGAAATCTATATAGTTTAATGAGAGAAATAAATATTTGAATATGATTCAAATATTAATTCTAAGAATATGATTTATATTGAAACTATATGCTAAAATTAATGTGAATATGATTCATATTAAATCTATATAGTTTTATGAGAGAAATAAATATTCGAATATGATTCAAATATTAATTATATGAATGTGATTCGTATAAAACTATATGTTAAAATTAATATGAATATGATTCATATTAATACTATAGTTTATATGAAAGAATAATAAACTAAATGTTATATTATATGTGTATAATAAACTATAGGTTATATATATCATATGAGATATAATATATAGTTTAATCATATTAGGTGGTTAATATAATTAAATTAAAGTTATTTTTAAATTTTGAATTTAAAAACATCTCTCCTTAGAGAGTTATTTTGATTTTAGAGGGAAGTTGTTTCCCTTATTCTCTCAATTACTTGAGTTGTAGGAGAAGGTGAAAAGTTGTTTTTCTCCGCACAGAACCTCATCATCTTCTTCTCTTTGCAAAATTGAATAACTCTCTCAACCAAGAACTCCTTTGAAAAAGAAGAAGGAATTTTGTCTTGATTTCTCTTCCTTTCACTAAAGTTAAATGCAAGCTCACAAAACTCTACATGATTCTCACCTTGAGAATAACAAGGAAGATTTTGTGGTGGTGTCCCTTTCCTTGTCACTGTACGTTATGTTTGTGGTGTCAGGTTCGGGAGATCGAGAGAAGCATTGAATTTTGTGCTGTGGAGAGGAAATGAGAAGACGCTATTTTAAGGGTATGTGATATCCATTTCTCTCTTCTCTATTTTCACAATAGAAACATGCTTAGATTAATTTGTTTATCCTTGGTTTCTGTCCTCCTGTAATTTGAATGTTCTGTAAAATGAATTTAGAGACAAATGCATTTGATTGCTTCAACTTTGGGATATTCAAAATCCATAAAATTCGATGTAACTTAAACATGTATGTAGAGACATACAAGTGGATCATATTTAAGTAATAACCTAAATGATTTATAGTAGATGGATAAGACTTGGTATCTTATCCTAGTGATACCACGAATACAATCCACTTTGTAGTTGTTACAATTGTTGTAACGTATTACAAATGATCTGATTTTGATAATCCATGTGGAGACATATGAGCAAAGGTTTCCTATACGAAGAGGTTGTATAAGACTGAGCTACAAAATTATTAGTCTCTCTTTATAATACTGTTACTAGAAGAGACTTTACTGTTACTAGAAGAGACTTACCTTTCACTATGATGACCATAGGTGACTTGACCTTAATCCTAAATGAGTTGTGAACTCCTGCTTATGAGGGCGGTCCTTTTATCTACATGGGTGAGAGTGACCTGATTCGCCAACTCAATATGCCTACCTTTTAGGGACTCATCTGATTGGGAGTTGGGAACACAGCTACACAAGAATAAATTCACTCATTCCTATTGTTAGGGTAAGTAGATAAATTTCTCCCCTAGGAGCTGATTCTGAGTCTTGAACAATGAGGTATCTCTCCCTCTCCTAGCCCGATAGGGTTTCAGTTATAGTTGGACTATGACCAATTGTTCATTAGAGGGATCAGTGGTACTTAAGGAGTTAGATATAACTATAGAGGTAAAATAGTAATTTTGACCCAACTGTACTTACAAGCAATTTGTAAAGGATCAATGCACAGTTGACTGGTTATATACAATAGAATAGAAACATATATACATTGCAAAGGGTGCAACTGTCAGTCTTTAGTAGAGTGATTGACAGTTAATGAATGAGGATTAATTTAATTAAAAAGTTTAATTAATTAATCTTGTATCATTGGAGCTTCAATCTGTAGGTCCATAAGGTCCTCTTGTTAGCTCAATAAGAATTAATGAGAATTAAATTAATTTTATATTAATTTGAATTGTTCAAATTAATTAAAGGGATTTAATTGTATGTGATACAATATATTATAATATAAAGGTTAATGAGAGAAATAAATATTTGAATGTGATTCAAATATCAATTAGATGAATATGATTCATATATAGACTATAGGTTAAGATTAATATGAATATGATTCATATTAATACTATAGGTTATATGAAAGAATATAGACTATAGGTTATATTATATGCGATATAATATAAACTACGAATTTATATTATATGGGATATATATGATTAAATTTTGATAATATTAACTAGTTAATATTATTAATTAAATTTTTAAAAATTAACCCCTAGGGAGTTATTTTCAAGTTATGGAGGGAGTTATGTAACTCCCTTACTTCTCTAAACAAACGTGATACGTAGGAAGGGTAAGATACATTTTAAATGTGAAAATCCAATTTTGGGCAAAATAGTCCTCTCAAGATTTACTCTCCATCCCTCTACATTCTTTTCCTCTCAAGAACACATTCTCCTTTCCCTTTATCAAAATTAATCAGAAGTCCACAACTCTCAGCGATTTTCACCTTGAGAATAACAAGGTTAACATTGTAGTGGTGTCCTCGTTGTCGTGTTCGTTGTGTTGCTGTGAATGGGAGAAGATCATGTTCTTGTTGTTGGAGAGGAAATACATGAAGAATTGATTCTTGAAGAGTTAGTATTCAATTTCCCTCTTTTTCATCTTTGAAGTATATGTAAAAAACATGCTTTGCAACTTATATGTTTATCTTGTTTTTGTCTTCTATTTTATTGAGTTCTGTAAGAAAAAAATTCTAACACACGAGGCGATCATTTGCTTCTGCTTCGAGAATTTAATTCCTTCATAAACAGCTACTACCAAACGTTCCCATAGGTAATTGAATCTTAGATTAATTCAAGCTTAGGTTCTTTATCCTACGACGTCCCTTATCCTTAAGGCGACTGACCCTCCTACTCCTAGGCTCCTAGTCCCTATTCCTTTGTGACATCATTTTATATCCTAACCTTCTCAATATTAAGACTCCACTAGATTGCTAAATTAAGTAATCAATTTAACTTAACAATATTTATCCATAAACTCAACAAAGGAAATGTAAAAGTCAAAGAGGTATGAAACATAAACATTGTTCAAGCCATAAAATCCTAAGGTATTGATGTAACTGAACCTCTTAGAGAATTTAACTCATGATAAATGATAAAATAATAAATTTTATTAAAACAAGAATCATAGCTATCACTACAGGAAAACAACCCTGCGATAGCTTAGACAAAAAGCTATAATAAGTCTTTTATAGCGTTTTCTGTAAAATTTTGATAGTCCATGCTAGAAAAAATCCAACTTTTTCATAGTATTTTTGTAAATGTTATAAAGACAATCTTTAAATACCATATTTGATCTTTGTAAAATAAAAGAGAATTTTTGAAAAGCTATAGACCTATTTTTACAGAAAAAAAAAGCTATTTGTCTATTATAGCATTTATTTAATGAAAGTAATAAGCTTCACATTTTATTTTTCTTTTTATATCTTTTATAAACTATTTATAGTTTTAATGGATGCCTATAATTGATCATTTATAACTTCTCATATATGTTCATATTGTTATTATTGTGTTTTATACCTTGCTACACATTAAAAGTTAAATGAAAAAAATATTTCTATCCACAATATCAAAATGTATATATCTAAATAAGCATCTATAGAAGATTTGTATTGCCCAACAAAAAAAAAACATGTAGTAATGAGTATCAAACATTTAGAGATGAAACAATACATTAACTCCTATAAAGTACAAAATACGTTGATGAAAAAAATCAAAATAACTCCAACTTAAGTTATGTTAGTCATCTAGACATTGTTTTGCATCATTGATAGTCCAACCTACAAAAAGTCATTAAGTAATAAAAGTTAAGTAAAATTATTGAAATAAAGAAGTAAAATACTAAATAGATATACCTACTTATTAAAACTTTTTTAGAAGGTCAAAAGAGAATATACATATACATACATACAGAAAGGCACACACATATATATCATAAAATTGATTAATACTAAAAATTATGTTTAGTTTGGAACACAATAAAAGACACTAGCCATAACCACAATTATATCACTGGTAAGAGTTTATCAACGATAGAGGTCTATCGCTGATAGACTTGGCTATATTTGCAATTTTTTTAAAATGATGTTATACACATGGTTATTATTCCTAAAAATACTACCAATTGTAATTACCCTTTTCAAATTAACCATCGTCTTGGAACTTCTTGGACTGTATAATGAGAGAAACAATAAATGATAGAAGAAATGAGGCAAAGGAATAAGAAATATGAATATATAAAGCAGAGTTAACTAGTTCAAATAAAAATCCTGCCTACCCAATTCATAATAAATCATACTAACTTATAATATGAACTCAAAAGGATGGGATGCTAATTTCATATATATGTGTGTAATCCTACCTCAATTGTATAATTAAAACTCTCCAAAAAGGAAAAAAAAACTCATATATTTATAGCAAGTTCAACTAGATGTACACTTTCTAAGTTGTATTTTCAAAAAAGAAGAAAAAGAAAAGCCAGCAAAAGAAAACAACAATAAGTATCTTAAATTTGGTAACAAGTATCTTACCACTGTGATTGTTAAAGACAAGCCCCTGCATTGTGATAGGTCGCCAATTATACTGCAATACCAAAGAAGGAAGAATAGAGGAAATAGGAGAAAATTAGCGGTTGAGTCAGTTAAAGAGGTTGGGGACCACAGCTAAACTTCTTTCAATTCTGTTGGGAGAAGTTGGGGTTTAAAAGAAGGAAGAAATCGAAAGAGAAGGCATGGAAAATTGAATATCTTGAATAAGGGAAGTGAGCTCTCGAAGGTGGGAGTTCGGGATAGTCTATCGTGTAGAATCAGTCGAGGAGTGCCGCTCATCGCCTACTTCATCTACTAAGCGATCGTGTAGAAGAGCCTCAGTGATCGTGTAGTTACGGTAAGCGATCACATAGTGTGTGTAAGCGATCGTATAGCATTAGTAAGCGATCGTGTAGAGTTTATAAGTGATCGTGTAGTAAATGTAAGTGATCGTTTAGTGTTTGTAAGCGATCACATTGTAATCGATAAATTGGAAACTATATATAGAATGAGGTGTTAACCAACAAAAAACATGTACTACTTGGCTTCCTATCTACAACTATGTTCTTTATATAACTCATGCCTACACGAAAGGTTATATCACACACATATATATCATTAATTATTGCTATTGATATTAGTGCAATAACTAGGGGACATTATTTGACCTCGGCTTAAAATGGTGTGATTATGTATTAAACATAAAGAGCTTGCAGAGGTTTGGGGTTTTTGGTGATCAACTAATATGGGAAAAGAAACACACCTTCCAACCATTACACTTTTCTATAACTTAAAACTAGTTCACAAAAAACATGAGAATGAGATATTGTATTGTACATACAATAGATTTGTTTATCATTAAGTGATATAATAGAACTTAGAGAATTCGTCGTACTTAAAAATGCCAAAAATTCAATGAAAAAAATGATTTTTGGGCTTAAGCAAAATATGTAAAACATTAGTATTCGAAATAAATCAGTTGAGATTCACACCAAAATTTTACACAAAACTGCAAGCCCCACTTTTCATCAAGCAGTTGGTGAGCAAAATTTTTGGATTGGTGAAAAAACCTTCCATTTCTTTCTTCTCTCTAAAATACATAAACAAATAAATATGAAAAATGGCAACAAACAAAATTAAAAGAATAATTGGAGGTTAGAGAAATCAAAGCAGCAACAACAATTGAGAATGTTTTATGTACAATTGATGAATATATATGTTGGGTGAAAATTTAATTTTGTTTTTTTTTTTAAAAAGGGAAAAATTAAAGGGAATTAACCTTTAGTTGAGAATTCCACATTGATAAATTTTGAAACGGGAGTCTTCTTTTTGTACTCTAACCTTTGACTATGGGTTTGGGCCACAAGAAGTACCCATGTTTTGGAGGGAGTGAAGAGATAGATTAATGTGGGTTTGGTGAAGGTCCCACACACGTGTCGCTAATAAAAATATTATCTTTCCCATTATTTTTTATTTTGGTTATTTGTTTATTAAACATAAATTTTTTTGTTAGCCGTTGGCCTTCTTAAACTTCCCCACCCGCATCTTCAACCTGCAGTTCTCAATACAGAACATTCATTTCATTCTCCATCGCTCTCCTATTTTTTCTTTTCCTGTTTTCGAGCATTTAGTCAGAACGGTGTGTGTTCCAGTCGATAACATTGCATTTTCGATCGAGTTTTTTTGGGTTGTTTTATCCTAGGGACGATGTGGCAGTATTTCTGACTTGCTTGCACACTTGGAAAGAGCCAGAAATGTCTTAAAGAGAGCGAGCTCCGTGACTCAGCTATAACGAGTTTTCGTTTTGTAGGTTCCAGTCTAGACCATTTGCTGCTATCCTATTCATCGTCTGAGGATGTTTCCATTTCCAATAATTTTAAGACGGTTTTTTGCCAATTCACTAATGACCCTCACCAGAAATAACGACATTATGACATCCGACCTCAATCGTTCATTTCGGTTCGAATGAGCAAATTTCAAAAGATGGAAGAAAAAGATGCTGTTTTTTTTTACCGTCAAGAAAGTTGTTGATGCATGTATCAGGGATAAACCAATCGTCTCGTCCCACGAATTGCAGAAGATAGCCCATGAGATAATAACTAAAGGTATGCCTTTAGACGAACAATTCCAAGTTGCTGTCATTATTGATAAACTGCCTCATTTGTAGAAGGATTTTAAGAACATGTTGAAGCATAAGACCAAGGAGTTTTCCTTGGAGAGTCTCATCACCTGGCTAAGGATTGAGAAGGAAGCTAGAAGCAGAACCAGAGGGAGGAGGTGAACTCCAAAAAGGGCCTACTACCATTCAGGCATGGAGTCACTTTGTCTAAAGACATGTGTCCTAAGACACCTCAAGAGGTTGAGGACATGAGACAGGTCTCATATGCATCTGCCATTGGCAGTTTAATGTATGCGATGCTCTACACTAGGTCAGACATCTGTTATGCTATAGGAATAGTCAGTAGGTATCAGTCTAACCCAGGCCAGGGTCACTGGACCGCATGTAAGAACATCCTCAAGTATCTTTGGAGAACGAGGGACTACATGCTCGTATATAGGTCTAGGGATTTGATCCTTACTGGATACATAGATTCTGACTTTCAGACTGATAAAGACTCTCGAAAGTCCACTTCAGAGTCAGTATTTACTCTTAATGGAGGAGCTGTAGTGTGGCGGAGCACTAAGCAAGGGTGCATCATCGACTCCACTATGGAGGCCGAGTACGTAGTGGCTTGTGAAGCTGCTAAAGAGGCTGTCTGGCTCAGAAAGTTCTTGACATAGCTGGAAGTTGTTCTAGATATGTCTAGGCCCATCACCTTCTATTGTACAATAGTGGTGCTTTGGCGAACTCCAAGGAGCCCAAGAGTCATAGGAGCGGAAAACACATAGAGTGGAAGTATCATTTGATCCGTGGGATAGTGCATCAAGGAGACGTGATCGTCACGAAGATTGCCTCAGAGCAAAACATTGTTGATCCGTTTACGAAGGCTCTCACGACTACAGTGTTTTAGGGTCATCTTCAGAGCATGAGACTATGGGACCGCCCATGGCTGGACTAGGGCAAGTGGGAGATTTTGTTGCACTGGGTTTTTATGCCCTAGTTCATTATTTTGTATATTTTTACTTGTACTCCCCACTTCTCTTTAGAACAAGTGGGAAATTGTTGGGGTATGTGCCTTAAAGTCTCATGTCCTATAGTTTGTAAATAACTTTGTACAAACATTTATGATGTATAATATATATGATATTTACTTCACTTATTAACTTTGCACATTTAGATGTTTTTTATTTTACCATAAACCAAAAAACTTAATATCCCTGATTTTCTTTATATAACTTAAGTATGTATGTAGTGACATACAAGTGGATCATGTCTTAAGTGACAACCAAAAATAGTTTGTAGTATATGGATATATGAGGGAAACCTTATCCTGGTAACATTATGAAAGTGGCCCGCTTTGTGGAATTGTTACAAATGTTGTGACTTGTCACAGATGGTCTGATCTTGATCATTCATGTAATGGACATGCGAACGGGGGCATCCTATACAAAGAGTTTGTATAAGACCTGAATTTGAAGTGTTAATGTCTTATCATATAACTCCGTTCATGACTGAGACTTCACTTCACTTCACTAGGATGATCATAGGTAACATGACCTCAATCCTGAGTGAGTTGGGAACTCCTACCATTGAGGGTGGTTCTTTAATTTGCATGGGTGCGAGTGGCCAGAGCGCCGACTCAAAAATACCATTTTGGGAATTCGTCTGATTTGGGAGCTGGAAACTCAGCGTCATAAGATGGAGTTCACTCCTTCCCCAAAGCAGAGGCAAGTAGATAGATTGCTCTCTTAAGGGCTGATCCCGGGGCTTGAACGATGTGGCGTCATGCACCTTCTCATGGCCCGAGAGATGTTCACACATAGTAGGACTATGTTGTATTGTTCATTAGAGGGATCAGTGGTACTTAAGGAGGAAGATATAATTACAGCGGCAAAA
This sequence comes from Benincasa hispida, assembly GCF_027475165.1. NCBI lineage: Eukaryota > Viridiplantae > Streptophyta > Magnoliopsida > Cucurbitales > Cucurbitaceae > Benincasa > Benincasa hispida. The sequence continues at coordinate 69,775,157 of NC_143489.1, read as the reverse complement.
CGATAAATTGGTCTGCTGTAATTACGAACATTTATGAAGGGTCATCGTACTGATGATTGGTTATATCCAATGGACATAGAAATATATCTATTGCAAGAAGAGTTCAACTATCGTTCTTTAGTGGGATGCTTGGCAGTTAACGGATGGTGGATATCGTGATTAAAGAGTTTAGTCAGTTATTCACATACTGTTGGAGCTTTGAGCCATAGATCCATAAGGTCCCCTTAGTAGCTTGGATACAAGTTGAGAGTCAGTTTGAAATGTTCAAATTGACAAGAGGGAGTTCGATTATATATGATATAATTGAACGAGTTAATTAAATATGATATAATTAACTTTATGTATGAGATACACTAATTTGGATGAAATTGAATATAAATATGATTTATATCTAGTGGAGGAAAATATTATAATTAATATATGATATTAATTTATGTGTTATGAATATGATGAGATCATATTCATTGGATGGTTATAAAGGAAATATGACGGCGTCTCTTCTGTTCTAATAATGGATGAATGCATTGAAAGATCACTTTGAGATACATAAATAGCTGACGGTGTGTTAAGCATGAGATGCGCGGACATTGTGTAAAAGAGAGTGTCATCGCTTAGAAAATCAGTGCCTATATGATAGTGTCTGCACGATTGCTTATATATACGATATTGCTAAGCGATCGATTACCGATTACACCTTCACGTGCTATTTACTAAACGATCGTTTACCTTTTTCTAAGCGATCGTTTAGCTCCCGATATTTACTAAACGATTGTATAGACGATCACCTAGTTTTTCCTACGCGATCATTTAGATGATCGTTCACCATTTTCCTACACGATCTAGACAATCGCTTACCCTTTCCTACACGATCGTTGACTTTTTCCTACACGATTGTATACTTCACCTAAACGATCAAGCATCTTGTCTATATGATAGACGATCTCATCTCCCACTTGCTTGAAAAACCAAGTACGGTCTCTCTTCCTTATTCCCTCTACCAAATTCGAACAAAGCTCACATTTTGGATTCTCACTCCAAGAATACTGAAGGCTCTGAGTGGTAGTGTCATCTTCGTTTCCTTCGTTCAAGTGGTGATTGTTCGTGGTAGACGGTTGGATTTTAGACTCGTTGTGAAGAAGAAATCTTCAACTGGTATGATCTCTTGATCTCTTAGCATTATGAATGTATATTAATATGTTGGAATGTATATGTGGTAATTCTGTCTCAATGAATTGGAAAGATCCGCTTCCGCTCGTAGGTACTATGATTAAGAGTTCCTTCCGAAAGGACTAGCTAGAGAGGATGTTTTTAGAACCTCATAAAAGATGAGACTCTTGCCTATAGAAAGATGAGTCACTGTGAGGAAAACCCAACCAGTAGACTAGAGATCCCAAGAAATAGGTTCAACAGGTAATAACTGATCACAAGTGATATATAGTGAATCATTCTAAAACAAACATAGAGTTCCATTCCTATGACTTAGAGTTTGAGCATGATATACTGAAGCATAAAAGAGGTTGAACTTTGTTCTTAATGAGGTCTATACTTGATGACAAGTGGGGTACCTATCTATAGGAGTACTATTGAAAGACTCACCTATGTGAATGTGGAAGTGAGGGCCGCTTCCTATGGAGTTTTTAGGTTAACTCTCTAGAGTGTTCACTAAACCGGGATACACATGCTAGGCCTTAAAGCACGGGATTTCGAACTACACCTTAATGACACTATGTGTGAGATGTTGTTAGAGATAGAATTCATAACCAAGGGTTACTCTAGTATATTCTGAATCATCTACACTACATAAATGTTCAAGTCATAAGACACCTTTGCTTATGCACAATGTTGTATAGACTGAAACTTCTCGATGAAAAATTTGTTTTTCCTTATGTTTAAATTTTCAAGTAGGGGATTGTTGCGTAATATTATTAGGCCATCCCCGCCCGCAATTCTCTCTCCTCTGTCTTCTTTTTCCATTTTCGAGCATTCAGTCAGAAAGGTATGTGTTCCAATCGGTAACGGTGTATTTTCAATCGAGTTTTTTTGGTTTTTTTTTTTTTTTTTTTTTTTTTTTTTTTTTTTTTTCTTGGAAACGATGTGACAGTATTCATGACTTGCTTGCACACTTGGGTAGAGCCGCGAAATGTCTTAGAAAGAGCGAACTCCGTCACTCAGCCTATAACAAGCTTTTGTTTTGTAGGTTCCCTTCCAAACCGTTTGCTACTATCCTATTTATCATATGAGGGTGTTGCCGTTTCCAATATTATATTAGAATAACATTTCTCTAATATTGCTAAGGAAAGAAATCTATATGAAAATACCGAAGGAAAAGCATTAGAAAGGGCTAATATCATTACATTTACCTTAAGAAATGCATTCAAAACCCACAAAAACTCCATTCCATCATTAACACCCATATTAACAAAAAAATCCCACCTAGAAAAACAATTACTGATACTCAACAGACTATAAACGAAAAAGAAACAAAAATCAATGATTAAGCTTATTTTAATTTATGAGCTAACTAAACTTCTATACTTAGTAGGGACGAATTGGGGAAGAACCAATCTCATAATCTTTCGTGCTCGTCTAGAGACATTTCTGAAAATATTCTGTACAAAGAGAACTAATAGCTTATGCACAGACACACACACATATAAAAGAAACATAATGAAAAAAATATAGGTAGAAGCAACTTAAATGTTGAAATAACCGAGTGCATAGGAACATAAACATAAAAGAAGGTTTTTTGAGGAAACTATTAGACTTGGGGGTCTCGACTCTACACTCTTCACTTACCAAATGGTGAAAATTGAAAAATACACAAACCTCTTCCTTATGTACAATTGATTTTAGGTGGTGACACATCGATCCAATAAATCCATTTGTTATGGGTATGATCCATGTATTGACTCGTAAAAGTTATATGAAAATTTGAAAAAACTATCAAAAGTGTCCATATAAAAAAAATACAAACTAAATCACTTAGGGTGATTGATACATTTATGCATTTTCATATATTGCTTGCATGATCCTCTTCCCTTTTGATGTTTGACTTCATTTTCGCCTCATTATTTGTAACTTAAGAATTATAACACATGTACTATTCTATGAAGTATCGAATTTCTGTGATCGTATCATATAATGATATATTATCATAACATTCTTTCAAATGGTTTTCAAGTTCTCTTGAAGTTTATTAGAATGTAAGAAAATTCAAAAAGTTCTTCACAAGTATGTTCATTAACTTCCCTCTAAAATTCCATATTCTTCCATCAATTTCTTCGAGTTAATATGGTTATATAGCTCGTGATAAAAATTTATTTATTATGTGTTGTTCCTATTTATTGAATCTCATCTTGGTCTTCTTAAGTATATTTTGAGACTAATATTTGATTGAAAGGTTTTGTTAGAATGTACCAAATCAGTAGTAATTTTGATGATATCTTTGAAAATACACACAAGAAAAAAAAATGACAAAACATAAAAACAAATTAGTTTTATTGAGACAAAAATTTAGCAAGACAAATAGAAAGTATTGGAAGTGAGAAACAAAATTAGAGAATGAGAACAATTTTAGAGAGAAAATAAGTTAGAATGAAACAAAAAATTTAAAGGAAAAAAAATGTTATGAGAGTAACATAAAGAATTTGAAATAATAAAAAAACATTATGAGGAAGTTTTATAGCGAAAAGTTGAAAACAAGAGACACAAATTTTATAAATAGACGAAAAGTAGATAGACATATAAAATCGATTTTTATTTTAAAGTTATTTTTTATAATAAAATACGTTGGTGTAATCTTTTTACTACCATTAAAGGTTTATTATTATAGAAACTAAGTTTAAATATTATTTATTTATTACACATACAAAATTTTATTTTAAAACTTTAAATTAAAACGTGTGTAACACGTATTCCTTACTAGTTAATATCCAAGAATCATTTTCTAAATTCTAACTAATGTGTGAAAGTTGATAATAGTAATCTTTAAATTCAGTTTTACTAAAAATCTGCTAATTTCTTAATCATTTAGATAACTATATTATAATAATATTTTCATATATTAATATATTTTTTCACATATATTTCATATTTTAATTTATTCAATATTTTTTTATAACAATTATTTTTCTTAAACTTTTATCAAGCAGGTTAGTTAAGTTGAAATTCAAATCATATTAAATAATAATAATAAATTAATTTCCAATGTGAAAATAATTAAAATAATAAGTATACTTCGGTTCATATAATTGAATCATATTAATCTAGTATTAATTTATCTAACACCGTAGCTAGTTTTTTTTTATTAAAAATTAAAATTTATCCAATACTATTATACTTATTTTCACAATTGATTTTTCAAAAAGAAAGTTTGACAATACTATTTAAAAATCGCATCAACTCGAAAATGAGCCTTAAAATTATATATAATAGTTTTTACACAATATTATTAGATATTATTTAGTTATGTTTCTTTTAGACGTAAAAGTCAATTATATCTATTTTAGACGGTGTATTTAAATATACTTTCATCCCAATGTAAAGTTGAGAAACGGATCTCCAATTTTTTTTGGCTCTATCTCTCTTGATTCTCTCTGTCTCTCTCTTAAACTTATCAAGAACAAAATTATATTTTTATAACTTACCAAATAATGGAGGCGTATTCTTCAAACTTAGGACTAAAAACATATTTTGTGTTTCTTAGTGAGTTACAAATGTTTTTACTATACTTTGTGTTAAAATTAATATAGATGAATAATTAGCAATTTTTACTATACTTTGTGTTAAAAATGGCAATATTGAAAGTTTGTTCCGAATGAAATTTGATATATACCCCGAAAAAATATTAATTTATAATAAAATTCTCTTTTTCTACGACACGTGAGAAATGAGCTAATAACGTGATACAAAAATCACATTTAAATATCAAACTTGAACAAACATAGACGAAGAAACAAACATATAGCTCAGCCATCCACGAACACTGACGTAAATAATACGTAAACCAATTTTCACAAACAAACACAAAATTAGAAAAAGAAAATAACACGTGGAAAATTAGAAAATGAAAAACAAATTAGCACAATTTCTGTGATATTATTGTTATATATCACCCAATGGTACCGAGCAAATCCATACTATCAGACATAGATTGCATGCTTGCATCGTAATCCAGTCCTCCGCCGCCTGTCGGATCGGAAAATAAATCAAACGATGGCGTCACCGCCCCACCATCCGCCGCCAATTCGCCGAGCAAAAGCCCTCCGACCAACCCCGCTCCCATTCCGAGAATTTTACTCATCCCTGACTTCTTTTTCTTCGTTGGAGCATTCCCCGCCGGCCGATTTCCTGGCGGCGGAGCATAACCATAAGCCGGCGGTGGCGGGGGATGATGTGGATAACCGTAGGGTTGTGGAGGTGGAGTGTAGGGCCCAATGTTGTACGGCGGTGGAAACGGGCTGTACGGTGGTGGTGGCGACAGATGTCCACCGTATCCCGGCATTGGCGGGGGCGGAGCGTATCCTGCTGGTGGGTGTCCGCCGCCGTAGTGTGGTGGTGGAGGATATACAGTTCCTCGGGTGGGACAGGCGGCAGTCGGCTTTTCATTGTCTTTAAACGACGTCGTTGAAGACTCCATTTTTAGTAGAGTGGAATTGGTGTAGCCGAAGTGCAAACCAACTACTTTAAATAGAAACTCAGAGTCAAAGGAAAAATAAAAGTCAACCAAATAGCTGTTAATGAAAATTTAGTTTAATTCTATTAATTATAATTAAAAATAAAAAGGAATCAAACGACGGAGTCTCAATGTCAATGGTTTGTTGGGTGCGACCTAATGAGACGAAGACAAAATTTATAACCAAGTTGGAATATAATTATAAATTATTAATTATATTTAGCGTTTACTTGTCTTTTCTTCTCGTAGTCTTTTTCCGGTGCTTAAATTATTAATTTCATACTTATAGTTTAGTTTTAATTTCATTTTAACGACACTAAAGTGAGCTCAACTACAAGAAAGTTTTTTAAGAGACGTTTTGTGTGCAGGTTAGAAATCAAATTTCCGAGACTTTCAAATGACTGTGTTCGAGGTACAGGGTTTGAAAGTCTATATTTTTGAAGCTCATGTTTGTGGTGCAGGTTTTGGAAGCTTGAATTTATGAGTAGTCGTTTTTTTCTCCCTAACGCGTACAAATCCCCACCGCACAATCTTAGCCTCCTTAGATTGGGTTTTTGGAAGCTTGGATTTTGGAAACCGTATATATCCCAACCCAATGTCTCAAGTCCAATCTCAATGAGAGAAATTGAAACTACTATTGAGTTGGAAAGTCAAAATGTGGAGGATGAGCCTTATGATCCAACTATTGCCATAAACGACAAAGAAGTTGAAATAGATGATGATGATGATATTGATCTAGATCAACTACCTGGTGAATTTTATGGTGTTCATGAAATCCTTGAAACTTTTACTGAGATAGACCTGAACGAGTACTCGATTCGACAACGGAGGGAGACAATAATATGAGGTCTGATTCCTTGCTTAAGGGGATGATATTCAATACGAAATTGGATTTAAAAAAATGCAATGAAGAGCTATTCAATCATTCGACATCAAAATTTTGAAGTCATTGAGTCGAAGAAAACAATATGGGATGTTAGGTATAAAAGATATGGCAACAATTACACATGGAGACTTCGTGCTGTTTGCGGTAAAATACACGACAAATTTGAAATTACACAGTATAATGACCCTCATTCCTGTGTGTATGCAAGACTGAGTCAGGATCACAATCAATGGAAGAATAAGGTGATCCAACAAGACATCAGGATGTTCTTATTCAACTTAATGTTCAGAATGAATATCCAGCAACTTCACTCGACATTTTACACGTAGTTCCATGATGGCATCTCTCTCAACATTTGAATTTTTTTCAACAACCCTTACTACACCAAGTATGGAAGAAGGGCAAACTTCACATGTCATCCAGATCCATGATCAGTACATGACATACCGACATCGTGGTAAGGGTATATACTTTACAGAGGAGGGCTAACCATCAAGTGTAAGAGGCCGTGACAATTGTGGACATTATGTGACTCAATATGATCGATCTAGACGTAATAGAGGATCTTATTCTGGTCATGAATAAAGAAAATTGTACTTATAATCAAATTTATTATTCAAATAAGAAAATGCACTTTGACCAAATACTATTAAATGCACCAAATATTATTAAATGCGTCCATGCACTTCGACCAAAGTAAATGCCTTTGTTAGAATGCGTCTGTTCATGAGACGCATTCACCTTTTCTTTTTCTTTCTTTCTTTATTTAATTATTTAAATACGTCTCTTTAATAAAAAAAAATTAATAAAATAATGTTGAATGCGTTTCATCAAGAGACACATTCAAATAAAGAGAAAAATTCCTCCATTTTTCCTAAATAGTTTGAAAACAACTCTTTTAATCCAATTAAGTTCTAAAACATCTCTATTCCTTTAATTAACCCAGGTGTAGTGAAAATCAATGGCTTTAAATAGAAACTCAAAGTCAATCAAGTAGCTGTTAGTGAGAATTTAGTTTAATTCTATTAATTATAATTAAAAATCGAAAGGAATTAAAAGACGGAGTCTTATTGGTTTGTTGGGTGCCACTTAATGAGAAAAAAAAAAAAACAAAATTAATAACCAAATTGGAATTTAATTATTAATTATATTAGCATTTACTCTTCTCTTCTTCTCATAGTTTTTTTTGGGTGCTTAAATTATGAATTTGATTCCACTTTAATTTCAGTTTAATGGATAAACTTTAAAGACGTTAGAAAGAGAAAAAATAGTCCTGATGAGGAAATTCTTAGTATAAACATACACTTATACGGGTATAAAAACTATTTGAGAGGACTCAATCTTTTGATCGAGAAGAAGATTGTTGAAGAATGCAAACGAAGTTCTATAACAAATAGAAGATCGTGGTTATAAAAATGGTAAGAGACAACATATTCATTAATATAAGTCATTTTAGGGGTAAAACTAAGTAAATTCGTGTGGTTTGTACCCCCACTCTTCATAAGGTCATTTTGAAAATTGATTGGTGTTCCAAAATTGAAGATTAGCAAGGAATAGTCTTTTAATCTCTACTAATATAATTTGTCAAATCTTTATAGACAAAATTTTCAACCGTTGAAGATCCCTAACATAATTCTAACTATTCTTATCGATGGTGAGTGATCTAGATTTCTGTAAGAGAATTCATATCATTTGGTAACAAATGGTTTTGTTATTTGTTTAAGATTTCTAAGCAAACACTTTTGGGGAGATTGTTAGCACCCTAACTTTCCATTTTTCAAAACTAGCATGTTTTTTGAAAAGTCGTTAATTTAGTTTTTCTGGGTGGATCTCAAGCGAGATCGACCATCGAGATTTAATTGAAAATTTTACTTTTTCTAACTTATGGATTGTTTTGGCCCTTTTGGACCTTTCTCGATACATCTCGGAGGGGTTAAACGTTGAGATTTTAGTAATTTTTCCGAATATTAGATAATCTATTCAAATTGTATACCAAATCATATATACTTTCAAATTTTCTCTAAATTCGGTTATCTTTATCGAATATTATATTCAATTCTTATGTTATTTTAGGCCAATTTCTGTTTCCATGACTATATGAATTTTTAAATTTCCAAATGAATTTACCAATTAGATTTTTTTCAAATGGATGATTGCATTTTGATTTTTTTTTTTTTTTAATTTTGGAAAAGATTAAATGTTGCAAAAAAAAAAAAAAAAAGGTAATATATGGAAAAGATATAAAATCTCGGTATTAATTTGTCCCAGAATTCACTGATCTTGGTGTTAATCTGCCCGAGATTTATACGAGATTTTATATATTTTCCATATTTTACATTTTTTTTTGAAAAAATTAATCTTTCCAAAAAATTGAAAATCAAAATCAATCATTTGTGATCCATCTAAAAAAATTCATTTGGATAATTGGTAATTTGAATTGGAAATTGGAAATTTTAATTTGGCTAAAGATTTAAAAAATTACGTAAGATTTTGATATAATATTTGGTAAATATAATCGAACTTGATAATATATAAGATTTAGTATAAGATTTAGGAAGATCACATAATATTTTGTTAAAATTACTAGAATCTCAATCTAATATCTCCGAGATGTACTGAGAAGGGTCCAAAAGGGCCAAAACAATAGAAAAAGCTAATTTTTTAAACTAAACCTTGATGGTTAATCTCGCTTGAGATGGATCGAGAAAAACTATTTGAATGAGTTTTCAAAGGGGTGCTAGTTTTGTAACGTGAAAACTTAAAGGTGTTATTTCTAATAATTTCTCTTGGGGAGGAAGTCGAGAACAGTCTGGACAGAATAATGTGCATCAAAAGCAGCAAGCGCATAAAAGGAATCCACATGGATTCAATTAGCACAACTAAGGCCACTAGCAAAACCAGAATCGACCTCATTACAACTACAATCACGTGTCAAGTTCGAATGCATTGTCATCGTTGGAAATGCTTCTCAAAGAATACATTCAGAAAAACGACGCATTGATCTAGTCTGAAGCCTCCTTAATTTGGAATCTAGAGGTTCAAGTAGGGTAAATTGCCAATGATCCAAAAAAAGACAACCAGGCACCCTACCTAATAACACTGAGGCTCCTCGTGGAAATGGAAAGGAACAGTGTCAAGTTGTGACACTATGAAGTAGGAGAACAATGTGTAAGCTTTTTGCTGAGACCTAAGAAATCAGACCAACGAAACCGGTGAAACCATAGACTCCAAGAGAATAAGAAATTAAGACTCCAACTATTGGGGTCGATGCCCTAAATCTTGTAAGGTCCTATAGTTTGTAAATCTTGCATGAACAAACTTATATGTAATTAATAATATTTGATATGTTTATTCATTTGGTCTATGAAATATGTAATATTTTAGTTGCATTAATCACAAATCAATAATCTAAAATCCAAGGTTATCGTTGTAACTTAAACATGTATGTGGAGACATACAGGTGGATCATGTTTAAGTGGTAACGTAAATGGTCTGTGGTATATGGATAAGGCTGGGTACCTTATCCTAGTGCCACTACGAGTACAACCTGCTTTATAGGTATTACAAATGTTGTAAAGTGCTACAAATGATCTGATCCTGATCATTCATGTATTAGACATGCGAGCAGGGATATTCTATACAAAGGAGTTTGTATAAGACCAGACCACGAAATGTTTAGTCTCCTTATATAACACCGTTCATAATAAAGACTTTCATTTTACTAGGATGACCATAGGTAACATGACTTTAATCCTGAGTAAGTTGTGAACTCCTGCCTATTAGAGTGGTCCTTTGATTTGTATAGGTGAGAGTGGCCAGATCACCAGTTAACATGCCTACCATTTTAGGGATTCGTCTGATTGGGGAGCTATGAACTTAGCTACACAAGATGAAATTCACTCCTTCCTAAAGCAGGGGTAAGTAGATAAATTGCTCCCTTAAGAGTTGATTTCGGGTCTTGAACAATGTAGCGCCACACCCTCTCTTAGTCCGAGAGGGGTTTAATCATAGTAGGACTATGATCTAATGTTCATTAGAGGGATCAATGATATTTAAGGAGTTAGATGTAACTATAAGGATAAAATAGTAATTTGACCCAGCTGTACTTACGAGTAGTTTGTGAAGGGTCATCATACTGTTGATTGGTTATATCCAATGGATATAGAAATATATCTGTAGTGCGAAGAGTGTAGCTGTCAGTCTTTAATGGAGTACCCCACAATTAACGGATGGTGGATAATGTAATTAAAGAGTTAAATTAATTATTCACGTATCGTTGGAGCTTCAAGCTATAGGTCTATAAAGTCCTCTTAGTAATTCAAAAGGATTTAATTGAGAATTAGTTTTTGGGTTAATTTTAATTGTTCAAATTAAGAAGAGGGAATTTAATTATATATGTGTTTGGTTTTATGTCCTAAAACTCGTGGTTTGTAAACAATAAAACTTATTCTGAAAATTCAATTAGTTGTTATAGAAAATATGTATTGCTTACTAGAAATCCAATAAACAAAAAGACCCATGACTGTTACATGAGTACTTAAACTTTATGTGGAGACATAAAAGTGGATTCAGTTCAAGTAAATAGTCAAAATGATCTATAGTATATGAATGAGATTGGGTGCCTTATTCTAGTAACACTATTGGATGCGACCCACTCTATAGTTGTTACAAGGAGTTGTAAAGTGCTACAGACGATGTGATCCTAATTCATACATATTATGACATGAGGAGTGAGGGCATTTTGTGCAATGGGTTTGTACAAGATCAGACCACGAAATCAGTCACTCTTACTTTATAACACTGTTTACTGTTTAAGACTGACTATTCAAAGCGATGACTTAGGTAACTTGACCTTAATCCTGAGCTAACTATGAACTCCTATTTATTTGAGATTATCCTCAGATTTGCATCGGTGGTTGGCTCAACAGCGCCAGCTCAATAAACCTCTATTTCAAGGGTAAGATCGGTTAGATAGCTGGGACATAGGGTGCAAGATGAAATTCACTCCTACCCGTTTTTAAGAATAGTAGAGAGGTTGTTCCCTTAAGTACTGACTCTGGGTCTTGAATGGGGCCCCACCCTCTCACTGGCCCGAGAGGGACTCGGTTTGTTGATCGGATCATAAATCAATTGTTCATTAGAGGATCAGTGAGACTTAAGGAACAAGAGGTAATCTCGGGGGTAAAACAGACATTTGACCCAACCGTTATTACGAACAACCTGTGAAGGGTTAACTTACTAATCATAGTTATATTGGGTGGACATAATATATCTACAGTGAAGGAAGTGCAACTATGGGCTTTAGTGGAGTGACCCATTAGTTAACGAATAGGGGTTAATTCGGTTTAAAGAGTTTAGCCAATTAATCTTGAATCGTTGGAGCTCATGATCTGTAGGTTCGTGAGGTACCCCTACTAGCTCGTAAATAGATTAGCTTTAGAGTAGCGTGATAAGTTAATTTGAAACGTTCAAATTAGAATTAAGGGAATTAGTACACGTTTAATTTTGGAACTAAACGTAATTGAAGAATTTAATTAATATTTAAATATGATTTAAATATTAAATTCATGAAGGTGGAATTTGTGTAAATTTAATTTAATATTGGATATTAAATTAATCAATCAATTAATTATTAATTATTAGAAAATTAATTTGTGAAATTAATTTTGTAAAATTAATAATATTTTCAATTTTGAAATCAAATTGATTTTTGGAATCATTTCGTAAAATTTGAAAAGTTTGAAAAACAGAAAATAGAATTATGGTTTTTTCCATTAACACCTTCAACTAGCTCACACTAAACCCACTTAAGTCTTGCTTCAAATCTCCAAGCATGAGCTGCACCTCATGCAACCTTCTTCTTTGCATGAATGTCCTATAGTAAATAGGGAAGAGTAGAGTGGAATTGAGGCATGCATCAATTGAGTTTTTGCTGAAAAATTCGAGTTGAAGAAGCTATTCTTCAAGTGGGTTGTTGTAGTGAGTTCTTATTCAAGTTCCCTTCATTCAAGCTTACTTTGAGTCTCACAACTCAATCTAAAGCTCCAAGAGAATAGTGGGGAATATCTTGAGGTGGTTCACAACGAGATTTGAAGAAGTTTTGCAGTTGAGAATCGAGAATAAAGAAGTTCTACAAAGGTATTGCTTGAAACATTCTTATTGTTATATGAGCATGATTTATTTACAGCCAAAATTAATGAATTATAATGCTTATTGATCATAGTTATTTCCGCTGCATGCTGATATACTCCTTCAGTATGATATAATTAAAGTGATTCAATTATATATGATATAATTAACATAATGTATTTGATACATTATAGTTTAATTGGAGGAATAAATATTTGAATGTGATTCAAATATATTTTCTATGAATGAGATTCATAGTTGTTAAATTTAATATAAATATGATTTATATTAAATGACATAAAATAGAGAAAAAGAACTATATTTTATATTGTATGTGAAGTAATATTAAAACTATAGGTTATAAATATAATATGATAAGTTGGTTATCATGTTTATTTATATTATTTATTATTTTGGATAATTAATCCATTTTTCTTTCAAACCACCTTAGTGGGTGGTTAAGCAATTTCTTATGGAAAATAGAATAAATAAAATATCCAAAAACGAGTCTACAAAATAAACACAGAGCCTATACGATAGAAGTTTTGAACTACACAATTGGAGAATCTTACTATGCGATAGTTTTTCTTCTTTATTCGTCTTCCTCCTTCAAACACATAAACTCCCTTCTAACCAAAATAGTCAAAATCCACCACTCCTAGGTTCTCACCCTGAGAATACCGAGGATACCAAGTTTTAGTTTCTTCAACCTTTTGGTTTGTGATTTACTTGAAGAGGGTCTTCAAGTTATTGTTGCTGTTTGTAGAGTTCCTGAAAGTTTGAGGGGTTTACGCGAAAAAAAGTTCTTCATAGGTATAATCACTTGAACCTTTTTTTTTTTTGTTTAAAAAGCATGCTGTAATTTTTGTTAAAGTGCATAATATGTTTGTGTTTATTGTAAATTTGTGTTTTCAATCTAAATTGAATTTGGACGATCCGCTTCCGCTCATGGATCTTTTTGTAAACGAGTTCCTTCAAATCACTCCAATTGACCCTAATAACCTTGAATTGACAACAGATCTTCATAGTTCAATTTTTTTGGCCATTTAATGAATCCTCAACAACCTTGAACTTCGATAATATAGAAGCTCCAAAAGCAAAAGTCCTAAATCGTCATCGCAATTTCTGATGCGGTGAAAGAGAAAAACAAAACAAGAGAAATCTTACAAGTGCCACCTCCTTTTCCTAATAGATAGAAGAAGAAAGACGATAGCCAACAATTCAAGATATTTCTGGATGTGTTAAAACAACTACATATCAACATCTGGTTAGTTGAAGCTCTTGAACAGAGTCGAAGCTATATGAAATTTGTAAAGGACATTTTTTCCAAAAAGTGCAGGTTGAACGAATTTGAAACGGTTGCACTCACTCAAGAGTATTGCGCATTATTCAAGAATAATATTCCTATCAAGATGAAAGACCTAGAAAGCTTCACTTTATCGTGCTCCATTGGTGGGAAAGAGGTTGGCCATGCGTTATGAGACCTAGGAGCCAACATCAACCTGATGTCACTTTCCATCTTTAAAAAGCTAGGCATTGGTGAGGCGAGACCTACTACCGTGACCTTACAACTAGCTGAACGGTCCATAACATACCCGAATGGAAAGATCGAAGATATTCTTGTACTAGTTGATAAATTCATCTTTCCTACATATTTTATTATTCTGGATTACAAAGCTGACACGGAAATACCAATCATCCTTAGGTGCCCATTTCTGTCAATTGAGCGAGCATTGATCAGCATACAAAAAGGAGAATTAACTATCAGAATAGGTGATCAGCAAGTCAAGTTCAATGTGTTTAACGCATTGAAATTCCTAGATAAGTTGGAAACCTGTCAGTGCGTCGAATATTCGGTGTTAACTACTGGGAGTTGAGTGAGAAGGAATTGCGAGAAGAAGAGGAGAGTGAGTTGGTTGTAGAAAAACTCCACGTGGTGATTAAGACTGAGCCTATTTTTGAGTCTTTGAGTTTAAGTGAAAGAGAATCTACAAAGATAAAATCATCATTGGAAGAGCCCCCTACCCTGTAGTTGAAAACTTTATCGGTGCATCACAAATACGCATACTTGGTCGATAACGACACTCTGCTAGTCATTATCTTTGGTGCATTAAGCGCAAATGATGAGATGACCCTACTGTAGGTGTTGAGAAAGCATAGGAAGGCCATTGAATGGACTTTGACCAATATACAGGGAATCAGTCCCTCGTACAGACCTTGGCCAAGATTCGGTTAGAGGAAGGGAAGGAAGGCTATGTGGAAAGATAGTGTAGGCTGAATCCAGCCATGCCTGAGGTGGTTAATAAAGAAATAATAAAATGGCTTAACTTATGGGTCATTTACCCCATTTCTGACAGCAACTGGGTAAGCCCAGTGCAATGCGTGCCAAAGAAAGGATGAATGAAGGTTGTAACCAATAGTAAGAATGAGCTAATTCCTACGAGGACTGTGATTGAACGGAGGATATGTATAAATTATCAAATGCGAATCTGGAAATAAATAAGTATCATTTCCCGCTACCATTAATTGACCAAATGTTAGATTGGCTTGCGGGGAACGAATTCTTCTACTTTCTAGATGGATATTCCAGATATAATCAGATAGCAATTGCTCCAGAGGATCAAGAGAAAATTATTTTCATATGCCCCTTTGACACATTTGCATTCTGGCACATGCCCTATGGGCTTTGTAATGCACAATGGATGATTTATTTGTTTTTGGTAACACATACAACACTTGCCTTGAGAATTTGGGCAAACTGTTAAAGCGTTGTGAAGATACCAACCTTGTCTTTAGTTGGGAGAAATTCCATTCTATGGTGACGAAGAGTATTATGATGGGACATAAAATCCCCAAAGCAGGACTTGAAGTGGATGTGGCGAACATTGATACAATCGCCAAACTCCCTGCACCTGTAAATATTAAAACCTTGAGAAGTTTTATCGGTCATACGGGATTCTATATTAGATTCATCAAAGGATTCTCCCAATTCGCACACCCCTTAAGTGTGCTCTTAGAGGCAGATAGACCATATAACTTTGATGACGCTTGCATTCAAGCATTCAACAAACTCAGGGATGTGTTAAATTCTGCACCCATTCTGGTGGTGCCAGATTAGTCACAACCTTTTGAGCTGATGGTGGCAATTGTTCCATGTTGGGATTGGTGTCCTAATTCTCCCGGAGTCTCGTTGTTTATAATATACACATTGTTTATGAATAAAATAAGTGTTATTTCATTCCGCATTTATTCATATCCAATAAACAAAGTTCCATGGTTATCTAATTTAAATTTAAGCATGTATATGAGATATACAAGTGGATCATGCCTTAAGTGATAACTTAAATAAGTCTGTAGTATAAGGATTTAGGTGGGATACCTGATCTTGGTGACACAACGGATATAACCCGTTTTGTAGGGGTTTGCAGGTGTTGTAAACTACTACATATGGTAGATCCCGACCATTCATGTGGAGACATGTGAGTGGGGGTGTCCTATACAAAGAGTTTGTATAAGACTGGTCTACGAGATGACTAGACTCTATGTATAACACCGTCGATACTAGAGACTTAAATCTCACCTAAATGACCATAGGTGACATGACCTCAATCCTGAGTATTTTGGGAACTCCTCCATTTGTGGGCGGTCCTTTGATTAGTATGGGTGAGGTTGACCAGATTGCCAACTCAATATGCCTACCTTTTTGGGGACTTGTCTGATCTGGGAGCTGGGAACTCAATTACACAAGATGGAATTCACTCCTTCCCCGAAGCATAAGTAAGTAGATAGATTGTTCCCTTAAAAACTGATTCCGGAGCTTGAACATAGTGGTCATAGCTTCTCTTTGGAAGAGAGGACTCGATCATAGTAAGACTATGACTTACGTTCATTAGAGGGATCAGTTGTACTTAAGGAGTTAGATGTAGCTACATGGGCATAACGGTTATTGGCCGACCTGTACTTACGAGTGATCTGTGAAAGGTTGTCGCACTATTGATTGGTTAAGATGGACACATAATATATCTGTAGTAAAGAGAGTTCAGCTGTCGGTCTTTTGTGAAGTGCCTAGAAGTTAAAGGATGGTGGATCCCGTGACTAAAGAGTTTAGTCAGTTATTCACATACCGTTGGAGCTTCGAGCTACAGGTCCAGAAGGTCCCCTTGGTATCTCAATG
The DNA here is from genome assembly GCF_027475165.1 of Benincasa hispida. Classification (NCBI taxonomy): domain Eukaryota; kingdom Viridiplantae; phylum Streptophyta; class Magnoliopsida; order Cucurbitales; family Cucurbitaceae; genus Benincasa; species Benincasa hispida. The sequence continues at coordinate 69,758,294 of NC_143489.1, read as the reverse complement.
GATTCAAGTTGAGGATAAGTTCTTGGTGTTGATTTGAAATGTTTAAATTGATAAGAGGTAATTCGATTAGATATGATATGATCCATGTGGTGTATGAGATACATCAAGTGGAGGGTTAATGTAAATGAGATTTACATTAAGTGCCATGAAATAGAAAAAGAGCTATGGTTTGTATGTTTCATGAGATGAAATATTAAAACTATAGGTTATAAATATAGTATGGTAAGTTGGTTATCATTTATATTTATAATAATATTAATTATTGGATAATTATCTCTTTTTCTCTAATAATCAATTGAGTGGGAGGTTATTGGTGGTTTTATGGTAACCGTGAGATAAAAGGAAAAATGTTTTCCTAATTTTAGTAAGGTTTGCAAAAGTTGTTAATTGAGATTTCCAATCTTGGAAATTACTCACAGAATAGTTGTCAAATAAATCAGATTTACTAAACGACTGCTTGGAGAGACTACACGATCGTGGAATGTTCTTACACGATAGACACTCAGCTAGGCAATGAGCTAAACGATCGCATAGCTTTTGCTAGATGATCGCATAGCTTTTGTTAAACGATTGGGCATCGACCTATATGATAGGCTTTATCTTCTCCCACTTACTCAATCGTTTACACGATTTCTCTTCTTCCGGTTTCTCGCCTCTAACCAAGTCCACACAGAGCCCACAATCTAGATTCTCACACCAAGAATACCGAGGTAAACTTTTTGGCAGTGTCATACTTAACTCGACACAGTCGAGGTTCTGTGGAGGCCGTTCGCGGTGTTCAGGGTGTTTGTGACCTTGGTGATCGCTTTGTTCGAGTTCACTGTGATCGTACAGTGTAGCAGTCGTGTTGTACGAGTGTTCGATTGTTACAGTGTTGCTGATTTTTTGAGCTTTCATGATCGAGGGATCTTGAAGATGAATCTTGAAAAGTATGTTATGTTCTTCCCTTGATCGTGTAGTAAAGCATGTCGAAATTTCAATTTATGCATAACCATATTATTTCCGTTTGTGACTGTAATTATGTATGTTTATATATGATTGAAATTTGGAAAGATCCTTCCACTGCTCATGGAAATCCTCATGTCCGATTTCCTTCAATTGGTATCAAAGCCAGGTTGTTCTGATATTCCAAATTTTATTTCTGTTTTGAACTTCTTTTACAGTCTTGGTGGGTTTTCTGCATTTGTGTTTAAATATGAAATGCATTTGTGGATGGCATTGATGGTTGTTTATAGGTTTAATTGCCTCTATTTAAAGCTTTCTTTCAATTACAAAGTGTTAATTTGTAAGGGCCCCTGTGTTTTTTGTTGTAATTAACATGCAATTGAGTCTATAATTGTAAGAGTTTGAGTTAGTCGAGTTGTTCGTGATGAAGTTTTAAAGCATGAAGATGTGGTTCTCAGCGAGGAAGAAGACCAAGAGTTGGTCGTGTCGTGTAGTCTCGGGTAAACGATCGTTGGGATTTAACTAAACGATCGTATAGATTTTTCTATATGATCGTGTAGTATTTACTAAACAATCGTTTAGCTAGCTAAACAATTGGGTAAATCGTATACTCTATCGCGTAACATTGGTTGCCCATTCGCATAGACATTAGAGGTAGACGATCGTAGTAGAAGCATTTGATGCTCATCGTTTAGAAAAAGGCACACGTTAGACGATCGTGTAGCTAGCATGCCTCATTGCATAGTTTCTACCTACACGATCACGTGGTATACGATATGAAGGCGCTCGTTCAGCGATCATTTAGACGATGGTCTTAGCCGCATCGTTATCGTTTAGACAATCGTGTAGAGTTTTCATTGTGCGAAACGCGATAGAAGATCGCGTACCTCATGCTTCATCGCATAGTAAAAGGTACATGATCATTGCTAAACGATCGTTTAGCTCTGGGAGCATTGGTAAACGATACAACAAAGCATTTGTTCTTTCATGTAGACGATCACGGGGTGTTTGGTGCACGATCAGTTGGAGACGCGTTGCTTTGCCCGGACGGTTCAAGACCCAGTTCGCTTGTTTGAATCGGTGACTCCTTGTTTTGTAATAGTTAGCTTTAGTTTTAAGGATTTGAGGCAATTTTACCCGGTTCATCAACATTTGTTTATTATACATGTGATGTATGATGTTTTTATGGAAAAGTGTTTGACATATAGTTTGAAACCCACCTTAGGTTGTGCAATTATTCATGCATCATGTATTATACATGTTATAATCTAGCATGAAAAAATTACGTGAAAGCATGTGCATGCATTATGAAATATAAGAGTTATATTTTTGCATGCATTAAGCATTATCAAGCATCATTTTTATATTATAAGCATCATAGTATAAGAGTGTATGGAAGCATGTTGTGCTTGTTTCGTTGCTTGTTTGTATAAGCATTATATAAAAAGGTAGCAATGAATGAACAATGCATTGAACATGACACTTAGCCTGTTTATAAAAGTTATGAATGCCTTGTATGTGTTTAGCTTTGCGTTGTGGTTTTGGTTGTTTCCGTTTATAAGCATTATAAAGGAAATTAGAACTAAAATCGATAAGAAATAGTTGCATGCAGACTTAGGGTGAACTCATGTTTTTTAAAAGGGTTTTAAAATTGGATTGAGATAGACCTAAGTTCACTGGTTCTAATAAGATTAGTAACCTAAATTAATCTTTTAAAATCGATTTAATAGGATTAAATTGATTGGCATAAAAGATTAAATTTGTTTTAAATCTATCTATAAGGGACCTTTTGTCTAAGGCGGGTTCTATCTAGGCTGGGGTTCTTAAGCTGATGGAAATAGAACATCCCTACCTGGGAACCTACCTAGAAAGGTGAATTAGATAGATTTTCTACAAGCATGCGACAAATGGTCAAAGACTTCGTTGAAGAATTTAATGGATGATGATCAAAAGTTGATTAACTATCCAAGGTAAAAGTTACTCTTGGGCAAACCTAAAAAGTCACTTAGTTAAAATTTTTAGCCGTGTTTTTTCTAAGTAAACTAAACCCTAGATTATAAAATACTCAGTAGGAGGAAGAGATGTATATGATATATCAATGGTTCCACTCACGTTTCTCCCTGAATGTCCACACCGTGAGATTCATGCTTGGCCTCGTGGTGCTCTGGGAGCATCCCCCTTCGGATGGTGTTTGCATGAGTCAATATCAAGGTAGACGGAGAAAGTGTTTATAGTAAGTGGGTGAAGGGTGTATGTCAACACGTCCTATGGTCTCTATCATTGGTTCATACCGTGAGATCATTCTGTACTCCTTCGTGGCACCCTGGTAGTGTGCCCCTTTGGATAGGTTTTGTGAAATTGGTCAATATCAAGGTGAATTCCAAAAATGGATAGGGTCGCTTTAGGTTTTGTCCCAATTGGATTTTTTCCTTCGGATTGGTTGCTTGGGGCAGATCTCTAGGGCCTAAAATGGCGGGTCACACTTACAGGAGATTGTTAAGTAAGTTAATGATCTCTTGACCAAATCAATGATGGTTAGTCGTTATAGGAACAAGAGTTGTTCTAGTACTAATGACCTGTTGAGAATTCCTCAATTCAGAGGAAGGATAATTGACCTCCATTTGGCGGCTTTTGTCCTAAACCTTTGAAGCGTCATTGCGAAACTAGATGTCACACGGGGTTCATATTAGTTTTCCTAAAACCTTATTTGATGTTGTTTGTTTTACGAGTATTTGCTTAAAACCTAACGTAGTTCAATGTATTTTTTTCTTTTCAGCAACTCGTTAGGATTTTCGTTTACTGCCTTTAATATGACTGATTACATTCAATGGAAAGAGTCGTGTAAAATGTTTTTCGTGGTAAACGATCTCGAATTTGTCATGGTTGAGGAATGTCCTCAAGTCTCAACCCTTGATGCACCGCGAAATGTTCGCAAGACATATGAGGTGTGGATGAAGGCTAATTCATTGGCCCGACTTTACATTTTGGCTAGCATACCTGATGTTTTGGCCAAAAGGGTTGAGAATATGGATTGCACGCAAGATCATGAACTCGTTGCAAGATTTTTTTGAACGCCAATTCTTACTTTTCGAGTACAAAGGGATGGATGACAAGACCAGTATTGTCAGTTTTTTTGACATCGATCCCACTATTCTCCAAAAGAGGAGGACAGATAGTAAATCTGATTTATTGGTCTTGGAGACGTGTTTGGTAGAGAATGATGATTCTGCCTAGATCCTTGATTCGGGTGCTACCAACCATGTCAGTACCTCTTACCAAGGATTCAGTTCTTGGCAAACGTTGCCACAGGGAAAGATGGCTCTTAGAGTCGGTACTGGTGAGGTTGTTTCAGCTGTTGTTGTAGGTAGGCTGAATTTATTTGTTGACAAGAAACGTTATCTGTTCGGGATAATGTTTTCGTAGTTCCTCATATTAAGGGGAATTTAATCTCGGTTTCTTGTTTCATTGAACAAGGGTATACTATTTCCTTTTCTGATAATAAAGTGGTGCGGTTGATGACTTAAAGTCTTGTGTCCTATAGTTTGTAAACAGTTTGTATGAACGCTTGTATTGTATAATATATGATATTTACTTCACATATTGATTTTGCTCAGTTGTATGTTTTATTTACTTTACAATGAATAAACATAAAATCCCTAGTTATCTGTATGTAACTTAAGCATGTATGTGGTGACATACAAGTGGATCATGTCTTAAGTGATAACGAAAATGGTCTGTAGTATATGGATATAGGAGGGAAACCTTACCCTGGTAATGCTACGAATGCAGCCCGCTTTGTGGAATGGTCACAAGTGTTGTGACTTGTCACAGATGGTCTGATCCTGATCATTTGTGTAGGGGACATGCGAGCGGGGGCGTCCTATACAAAGAGTTTGTATAAGACCTGACCATGAAGTGTTAACGTCTCGTTATATAACACCGTTTATGACAGAAACTTCATTTCACTAGGATGACCATAGGTAACATGACCTCAATCATGAGTGAGTTGGGAACTCTTGACATTGAGGGCAGTCCTTTGATTTGTATGAGTGCGAGTGGCCAGGTCGCCGATTCAAACCTACCATTTTGGGGTTTCGTCTTATTTGGGAGCTGGGAACTTAGCTACACAAGATGAAATTCACTTCTTCCCCGAGGCAGGGGCAAGTAGATAGATAGCTCCCTTAAGGGCTAATTTCAGGGCTTAAATGATGTAGCGCCACACACATTCTCTTGGCCTGAGAGGTGGTCACACATAGTTGGACTATGTTGTATTGTTCATTAGAGGAATCAGTGGTACTTAAGGAGTGAGATGTAACTACAGGGCAAAACGATAAATTGGCCCAAATGTACTTACGAGCATCTGTGAAGGGTCATCGTACTCATGATTGGTTATATCTAATGGACACAGAAATATATCTATGGTAAGAAGAGTTCAGTTGTTGGTCTTTAGTGGAATGCCTGGCAGTTAACGGATGGGGGATCTCGTGGCTAAAGAGTTGAGTCAACTATTCACGTACCATTGGAGCTTCGAGCCATAGGTCCATAAGGTCCCCTACGTAGCTTGGACAAAGTTGAGAATCTGTTTTTGGGTCAGTTTGAAATGTTCAAATTGACAAGAGGGAGTTTGATTATATATGATATAATTGAACTGGTTAATTATATATATGATATAATTGATTAAATGTATGAGATACATTACTCTGGAAGAAATTAGATATAAATATGATTTATATTAAGTGGGGGAGAAATTACTATAGTAGATATATAATATCAAACTATAGGGTAAGAGTATAATATGATTATATTCATTTATTAATGAAATTGGTTAATTATGTGATAATTGGCCGGAAATATCTCCTCAATCGTGCGTTAATGGGAGAATCCGTATACGGTTATTGTAACTGAAGAATAAAATGAAAATTTGTTTCATTTTGCAAAGAGTTCGTAAAAGTTCGCAATCGGTGTGAAAACGTCTTGATCGCTTAGCTAAGAACCTATACGATAGAGCTTTATCGCTTAAACGATCGCACACATGCATCTAAACGATTGCACGCTTTTCTCTAAACAATCGCTTAGCTTTCCTAACTGATCGCCTAGCGTGCCGCATTTTCTAAACGATCATTTACCTATTACTAGACGATCGCTTGGTTACCTATACGATCGTGTAGCTTTGTTAAACGATAAGCATGCCCGCTATACGATAGTTTTCTCTCACACTTGCTTATCGTCTACACGATCAGCCTGTTCTTCCGACGTCTACCAAATTCACCAAGGACAACACTTTGGATTCTGAATCCGAGAATACCAATGGCTCTAAGTGGTGGTGTCGTCCCCGCTCTTGCTTGTTCGTGTTGCTATCGTTCGTGTAGACGATTGTGCTGCTGTAGCCGACTATTTTGCTGGGCGATACAGCTCGTAGACGATCTTCCTGTGTTGAGTTCGAAATTGAAGAGAGTCTTCAACTGGTATGTGAACTCATTCCCTTGTTTTTTATTTATCAAAGCATGTCGTTAATTAGTGTAAATTGCATAACTGTTTGATAGAATGTTTATGTTATATTTCAGTCACAGTGAAATTGGAAAGATCTGAATGTGCTCATGGATGCTCTTCATTAAGAGTTCCTTCAAAGATGACCAAACGACCTTTTACTGGAAAAGGTTACGGAGCCAAGAAAGCCTGGAGCTTGTATATTTTTACCTTTATGGTCCGATGTATGTTAGGGCTCGAGGTGGGTATGAATATTTCATCTCTTTCATAGATGATTATTCATGGTATGGGTATCTCTACCTAATGCAACGTAAGTCTGAAGCACTTGACAAGTTCAAGGAGTATAAGGCTGAAGTTGAAAACTTGTTAGTTAAGAAGATGAAAACACTACGATCTAATCCTGATGGAGAGTATATGGACCTCCGATTCAATAACTATATGATAGAACGTGGGCTTGCGTCTCAACTCTCGGCCCCAGGTACTCCTCAACAGAATGGTGTATCAGAAAGGAGAAACAGAACCTTGTTGGACATGGTTCAGTCTATGATGAGTTATGACCATCTTCCAGACTCATGTTGGGGTTTTGCAGTGGAGGCTGCATGCGATATCCTATATAATGTTCCCTCGGAAAGTTTTTCTGAAACACCTTTTGAGCTATGAAGAAGCCGTAAAGGTAGTTTACAACACATGTGCTTGTGACTAACCCAAAAAAGTTAGAACCGCGTTCGAAGGTTTACCTCTTTGTAGGCTACCCTAAAGGAAACGAGGGGTGGATACTTCTAGGATTCGAGTGAGAACAAAGTGTTTGTTTCTACAAATGCTATCTTCTTGGAAGAAGACCACATCCAGGATCATAAGCATGGAGTAAACTCGTTTTCCATGAGATTTCTAGTGAGACTAAGACTATTGAAGTTTCAACAAGAGTCGTTGATCAGGCCAACAGATCAACAAGAGTTTTTGAGGTCGGTGTATCTAGTCAACCAACTCAAGAGTTGAGACTGCCTCGATGTAGTGGGAGGGTTATGAACCCACCAGATCGCTACATGGGTTTAATTGAAGCCTAAAACGTCATTTTTAATGATGGGGTCGAGGATCCATTGTCTTTTAAGAAAGAAATGGAAGTTGTTGACAAGGATGAATGGATTAAAGCCATGAACCAAAAATGGAGTCTATGTACTTCAATAATGTCTGGGAGCTTTTTGATTCGCTTGATGGGGTAAGATTTATGTGGTGTAAGTGGATCTATAAGCGAGAAAGAGGTGTAGATGGAAATGTGCAAACCTTTAAGGCTTGACTCATGGCAAAGGATTATACCCAGGTCAAGGAAGTTGACTATGAGGAAACTTTCTCACTTGTTGTCATGTTCAAATCTATTAGGATACTCCTATCCATAGTCACATTATGATTATAAAATATGGAAAATGGACGTCAAGACTGCCTTTCTTAATGGCAATCTTGAGGAGACCATCTATATGACTCAATTAGAGGGGTTCATAGTTCCAGATCAAGAGCAAAAAGTTTGTAAACTTAATAGGTCCATTTATGGGCTAACAAGTATCTAGATCATGGAACATTAGATTTGTTGGATTTTATATCCTAAAACGCGTAGTTTATAAATTAATAAACATATTCTGTTTTGTTTTTCGATAAAGTTGTTATTAAAATTGTAATCTTGAATCCAATAAACTAAGGTCCTGAGGCTATTTAATGTAGTTTGAACTTTATATAGTGACATAAAGGTGGATCAAGTACAAATATATAGCCAAAATGGTTTATAGTATATCAATAAGGTTGGGCACCTTGTTCTGGGGACACTATGGTTGCGGCCCACTTTGTAGTTAGTACAAACGATGTGATCCTGAATCGTTCATATAAAGATATGTGAGTGGGGGCATCCTATGAAATGAGTTTGCATAAGTTTGAACCATGAAATAGTCACTTTTTACGTTCTAAATGCCGTTTTATGTATAAAACTGACTATTTCGTTAATTGATGACCTATGTAACTTAATCTTAATCCTGAGCTAACTATGAACTCCTGTTCACACGAAATTATTCTTAGATCTACATAGGTGAGAGCAGCTCATCTTCGCTGGCCCAATAAGCCTCCTATTTCAGAGGTAAGATCAGACGGATAGCTGGGAACGTAGGGTGCAAGATTAAATTCACTCCTATTCGTTATAGGGATAGTAGATAGGTTGTTCCCTTTAGTACTGAATCCAGGTCTTGAACAAGGGGCCCCATCCTTTCCTTGGCCCGAGAGAGGTTCGGTTTATAGGTTGGACCTTAAACCAATTGTTCATTAGAGTATCAGTGGAACTTAAGGAACAAGATGTAGTCTTGGGGGTAAAACAGTTTGTATGACCCAGCCAAGATTACGAACAACCTGTGAAGGATTAGCTTACTAATCATGGTTATATCAAACGGACAAAAATATATCTATAGTGAGGGGAGTGCAACTACGGAACTATAGTGGAATGACCCGTTAGTTAACAAATGTTGATTAGCTCCGTCTAAAGTGTTTAGCTAGCTAATCTCGGATCGTTAGAGCCCATGATCTATAGGCTCGTTAGGTTCCCCTACTAGCTCATATGGAATAAACTTGGAACAATATGATAGAATAATTCGAATTGTTCGAATTAGATAAAGAGAAAGAAACCGACAAGTATATGTGATATAGTGGTTGGGTTTTCAGTTTAGAGATACAGCTTTAATATTTAAATGTGATTTAAATATCAAGAATATGAATACGTTCATATTCGGAAGCTCGAAAATAATGGAAATGGTCAAAGATGTAAAAAGTCAAAGAGTTGACTTTTGATTTTGAAAAGTCAAACTTTGACCTACCTTATATTCTAATGTGATTTGAATTTCGAGCAAATGAATGCGGATTCATGCTCGGGAGGTCAAAATTAGTCAACAGGAAAAAATCATAAAAAGTCAAAATGTTGACTTTTTGGTCAAAGTTTGACTTTGATCAAATGACTATTTTTCCCTTTGACAAAAGTTAGTGGGAAAATCCAAACTTTTGTTGGATTATTCCACTAACAAAATAATGGGCTAGGTGTTGGCTTATAGTGGAGACATTAAGCCCACTTAGATAGTGGATTCTAGGTGTTGGATTTTTATGAATTGATTTCATGCAATTATTGCATGACCCTTTTCTATAAATATGGGCTTTTGAATTTGGTTGAAAAACTTTTGACTTTTTGCCAATTTAGTTTTCAAAATGTTGCTGGAAAAATAAAACCCAAACCCATATTCATTCTTATTTTTCATCTCTTTCTCTCTCTCGGTGTTCTTCATCCATCCGGTCCTACAACCCGGTTCTGAGTCCAAAGGATAGTAGGTCAACTCTAGTGGTGGTCCGAAAGAGTTCAGGTCAAGATTTAACGAGGAAGAGCGTTTTGGGAGCTTCAAAGGTAAGTTAATTTACTGTTTTTCCTTCATCTTGCATGCTAAATTCCTTTTGATTAAAAGTAATTAAAGTGTAATTAGATCCTTATTCCGCTGTGTTTGTCTCGTGTTCCATCAAGATTTGACACTGTGGTCAAGTCATTTAGCTTTGATCAGAACGTTGATGAGCCTTGTGTTTACAAGAAGATCATCAACAACTTAGTAGCTTTCCTGGTACTGTATGTGGATGATATCCTACTCATTGGGAATAATGTAGGGTATCTGACTGACATTAAGAAATGGCTAGCTGCGCAGTTCCAAATGAATGATTTAGGTGAGGCACAGTATGTTATAGGGATCTAAATCATTCGGGATCGTAAGAACAAGAGGTTAGCCTTGTCTCATGCATCGTACATCAATCAAATGTTGATTAGGTATAGGATGCAAGATTCTAAGAGGGGTTTATTACCCTTCAGGTGTAGAATCGTTTTGTCTAAGGATCAATGTCGTAAGACACCTCAAGAAGTTGAGGAGGTGAGATGGATTCCTTATGTTTCAGCTGTAGGAAGCTTAATATATACAATGTTGTGTAATAGACCCGACATTTGCTATGCAGTAGGGATTGTCAGTCGGTATTAGTCCAATTGAGGATTTGATCACTAGACAGTGATCAAGACGATCCTCAAGTATCTTCAGAGAACGAGGGACTACATGCTCGTGTATGGAGATAAGGATCTGATCTTTACAGGATATACAAACTTTGACTTTCAGACCGATAGAGAACTTGCAAATCGATATCGAAGTCAGTGTTCACTCTGAATGGAAGAGATGTAGTATGGCGAAGCATCAAGCAAGGATGCATCATAGACTCCATTATGGAAGCTGTATACGTAGTAGCTTGTGAAGCAGCTATAGAGGCTGTTTGGCTGAGGAAATTCCTTTCAGATTTGGAAGTTGTTCCAAATATGGATTTGTCTATCACTCTGTATTATGATAACAGCGGAGCTGTGGCATATTTGAAGGAGCCTTGGAGTCATCGTTGGGGAAAGCATATAGAGCGGAAATACCACTTGATTAGGGAGATTGTGCATCGCGATGATGTGATAGTCACGAAGATCGTGTCGGAGTACAACGTTGCTGATCACTTTATAAAGGTTCTCACGACTAAAGTGTTCAAGGGTCACCTGGAGAGTCTGGGTCTGTGGACATGCGACATCTTGTCTAGGGCAAGTGGGAGATGATATTGGGGTCAGTGAGTACTCTGATAAGGGTCGTTACACATAATTACACATTTAGATTCAAAACATTTTGACCATTGAGGAAAATAAAATTTCATTAAAATAATAAAGACAGTTTTCCAAAATAAATAACAAATAAGAAAAACCTTTGTTCGGAGCCCCTAAAATAATGAAAAAAAAATAACTTAAACAAATAAAATTTTGACCAACATTGGGTTTCAAATCAAAACTTTTAAATAGCTTGAAAATGTAAACTAAGCGGAAGCGATTTACATGTCCCATATGGCACGATCACAAGTCCCTCTCGTCACCCGTCGGTCCGTTCCTGTCATTACCTGAAAAACATAAATAAAGAAAGGTTGAGTATAAAATACTCAATAAGTAACCCCACTACTGGGGTCAGGCTAGGCATCTATGTCATCTAGATGCCTACCTCTAGTGGAACATATAAACTGCTCTAGTCCTCATGGGACACATAAATACATGAAAATCTTATTTCTATCCTACTGTATTTAAGTATGTCTACTACCTCTAGTAAGACCCGTAGGACCTACAACCTCTGGTGAATCCTGAAGGAAACACAATCTCTTACATACGCATGGTTATGCATACACCTCTTTTGTATACACATATCCCATTTAATGTGTACCTCTTTCGTACACATGATTACGTATACACCTCTTTCGTATACACATAACCCACTGAATGTGTACCTCTTTCGTACACATGGTTACGTATACACCTCTTTCGTATACACATAACCTACTGAATGTGTACCTCTTTCGAACACCTGGCTAAGTATATACCTTTTTCGTATACTCATAACCCACTGAGTATGTACCTCTTTCGTACACCCCAGATCTTCTCTATAAATATAGGGATGCGTATCTCTTTCATACACATGGTCATGTATACACCTCTTTCATATACATATAACCCATTGAATGTGCACCTCTTACGTATACCCCAGTACCCTCTAGGTATGTATCACTTTCATACACACCAACCCTAGTACATCTTTTTCATGTACTAACGTCCTTGGACGTGCATCACTTTCATGCAGTCACATAGTCTGAAAAGAAAAAGATATTGCATCTAACTTCATATTACATATAACGTTCACATAATCATGAATTCTCTAAAATCTCTTGATCAAGGTCTTGATCATGTTAATTAACCTCAACATACGTAATTAATCTAGTATTAATGGATCCACTCTAGTACATCACTTTCATGCACTAACTCATGTAAACAATCAAACATTTGAAATTTCATAATACATCATATAGCTTACACACTTTCATAATAAATCACATAAATAAGCACATCAACAAAATGCTCCAACTTTTACCTAACTTTAAAACATTCCCATAGTAGTGTCGCTTAACTCATAATTTAGGGTCATATCGTCCTTTTAATATATCTCAAAAAATTCTAAATCATGCACATACATTAACATGCTTTAGACATATTATCACATGCTCATATATCTTTTCTAAACAGTCCTTTAAATCTCAGAATAGTCAAAATTATCCTGGTAACTAGTCTTACAATCCCCAACATAAACCATAAATTTATCGGCACAAAGGCGATTCCAGTAGTAAGATTACTTACCTCAACTTGGTAAAAAACGCAAAACAAAATCTCCTTAGAACTTATTTAGCACACTTGAATCAACCTAAAGTTGTGGCTTGGTCCAAGACAAATTCCAATACTTGATTTAATTAGTCAATTTGATTATGAACTAAATCCAAAATAAATAACTTAATTTTTCACTATTACTCTCAATCCAAAAGAATAACCATCCAACAACTTACAAAACTTACCTATCTTCACCAATTTTCTGAAAAACAAAATGGTCTTTAGTTTGATGGTTAATGCCTCAAAACTTCCAAATCTTGAATCTAAGTTTCACACCAAAGAGAGGTTACTAATTTAACCCAAAATCAAAAGGGTGAACTTCATCTCCCAAATTATAAGGTAAAATAAGTCTTACCTAAGGTTTTCCTCAAAATTCCGACAAGGATCGAGGCAATGGCGGCCGATGGCGCGTCAACTTCAGCGTGTGTTGCTGTCGGACGACATAAATTGTTTAGGTTAGCGGCTGGTAGTGAGGGTCTTGTATGAGGAGGGTTTACGAGAGTAGGAGAGAAGGGGAATTTCTAGTTTACAGATTTTATTTAGCAGCATTTATGAACAAACCAGAACTTCAAACAACGATCCAACTGGTAAAAAATGAAACTCTATACGTCTCGAACAGGCTGACCAAATTTGAGCACGATCCAACTGTTCAAACTCTAGCAATCGACAATTTTGTTGAAGCTGTCACTGAAAAATCGAATTGCTTTCTCCCCCAATTTTTTTTTACCCCTTTTCACTCTGATTTAATTTCGAAAAAATCTCAATTCTTTTATTTTTTTCAAATTTTGAAAAGATAAATAAAATATTTTATCACAATATCTCCAAAATCTCCAAAGATTCTATCAAATTATCTTAATTTAGGCTTCAAAAACCAAAATTAAAGGGCATATGATCCATCAATTTGATACAAATTAATTTTTTTTTTCAAATATTTAAATCAATTCAAAACCACATGAAATTAATTATCTCTTTTTTGTTTTTTTTTAAGTTGGCCCTAAAATCCAAAATCAAAGGGAAGCAAAATTCAATATTTTCAAGATAATCAATTCATCTAATCAATTAAATTCAATTTAGCCAATAAAAGTTTCTCAATTATTTCAATTTAACCCCAATTTTTCAAATGAAAGGGAAATTTAAACTCAATAATTTTAGATAATTAACTTAAATTTTCCTGAAATTCGGGATATTACATATAACTCCCTCACCTTGTTTCTCTCTTATCAGGGACGTGGGAGATTGGGAGGTTACAATGATGATCGTCTTCTTCCTCCCAAAAAGACACAGAGTGTCTGTAAGGTTTTAGCTCTCCCAAAAACACTCTCTAGAATTATTTTCTTTCAAAATCCTTCCTCTCCCTCACTACCAATTTATTACATAGAGCATGCATAACTTATGTTTTTCTTATTGTGAGAATGCATAACTTATGTTTCTGAATTTTAATTCACTGTGAAATTGTAAATGAGGATCAATCATTGCTTCTACATCAGACCTCACAGTCCTTCAGTTCTAACAAAAAAAAAAAGTTATTACATTCCTTTTGATATTAGGAACATAAAATATATTTTCAAGAAAAATGTATCTATCTCCTAAAGATAACTTTAGGCCTCCCACTACTTTAGTTGAGACAACTTCTGCTGCTTCAACCTTTAAAGTCATCTCGCCTTCTACAAACTGTCTCCAGGAACTAGTTTCTTGAATAAAAGTACAAATATGGTTAACGACCACTAAATCAAGTATCCAAATAGAGTTATCATTTTCTACTAAACATATTTCAACAACGAGTAAATCATATTTACCTTGTTTTGCTTTTTCAGCTTTCTTCTCAGCAAGGTATTTGAGGCAATTCCTTTTCCAGTGCCTGTCTTTGTTGTAGTGGAAACATTTTCCTTTGTCTGTAACTTTTCTCTTGCCTTTGTGTTTTACAGGAGCCTTTCTTTTCCCTTTACCCTTCTTCTTCATTGAAATACTCTTATTCTATGAAATGGAAGGTCTAGACTTTGTTCTTGAGGACAATCCCTTTTGGAACTTTTTGGAGGTAACAACATTTGCTTCTCCTTCATGTCCCTTACTCTTCATAAGAGATTGGTAAGTCTGGTGCTCGTTTAAAAGAGTTGTCAAATTATATTCAATTTTATTCATCATTGCATTCGTACGAAATTGTAGGAAACTCTACGGAAGAGATTTCATGATGAAATTGACTTGACTTTTTCCTCTATGACAACGTTGTTTGTCTCTGCCACATTGAAGTGAATTATGATATCTAGAACATGTTCTCTAACAGAGGTTCCTTCCTTCATGCGACAGTTGTAAACGAACCTTAGAGCATAATGTCTGATAGATGTGGATAGTTGTCCGAACATCGTCTACAACGAATCCATGATTGCCTTAGCAGTGACCATGCTCTCGTGTTTTTAGTCAAGACATCAAATATGCTAGCTAAAATATAGGTTTGGGTCTTTTCATTTGCCCTTACCCATCTATCATAGACATCCCGAACATTTTGGTTTGCTGATGAGCTGAGAATTGGAGGACATTTCTCCGTTAAAACTGTCACACCTCGCCCTAAACTACCCTCTGAGCCTAGCAAAGGATGTGACTATAGCAGTTATCAACCATTTTGTTGACACTTACTGCCTAATAACTCTTGCGGAAATAGCTCTGATACCAATGAACAAATTCAACAACCAACTGATTAAGTCAAGGAGATAATAGAAACTGGTTAGGTAGGCCCATTTTATTACAACAATGTAATGTTTATATAACTCCAAGATTTAACTAAAAAGTTTACAACAACAACTGTAAAACCCTCCGGGAGTGTAACTGTGGCTTGTCGCAGACCTTGACCTTAGCAGCACCCTGGAACTCCTCACCTTTCGCTACCTGGGAAGAAAAACATTTGAAAACCGAGATGAGCTTGCTAGCTGAGTGACCAGAAAACTGATTCTTATCAAAAGAACTACCCCATACTTGGGTACTTTTGCTCAGATACCTTCTCAACTGTGTCATTCAGTATCGAGCTACTCGGATACCTTCTCAACCGTCCTTCGGTATCGAGTTTAAAATAAAACTAGTCATACAATGATTTTCTTTATAAAACTTAGAAAACATGTCTATAATCTGAAAGATCTTTCTTTAGCACATAGTTTTTTAAAACATTGAAAATATTTTAGTCACTCACCTTGATCGTTTAGGAATTTTCCTCTCTAGAAGTTCTTTGGTCACCTCAGGCTCCCTTTTGAACCCTACGATCCGGATTCAATTTAAAGCTCAGATTACTCATAGTTCTAAGCTTTATCTCGAGATACTTTCTTCTACAAATATACTCTAAAATGTCTCAAGACCAAAATATTAGCTCAGATATTCTCGTGGTTTGGCCGGAAACATCAAAACATCAAGACTGGACCAGCTTACCCGACAACTCGACCTCTCTATTTTTTCTTCATTCTCCAGCCCGATTCCTTGGAGCTTCTTCTCCGACAGCCCTACCCTGAAAACTAGACTCACATAGCTTTCAAATGGCTTTAGAATCACATAAAATGCATGAGTATTTTAGGAGAACTCCTTGTCCCAAGTTGATGTTACTTCCTATGTTTTCTGTCTGATAACATCTCCCCTCTTAGAACCACTTGACCAATGCATGGTCTTGCTACCAACGCATAGTATACACTATTCTTTATGTCCTTTGAAGAGAATTTTAGTTCTCATATAAAGTCCTTGGCTCTATTTATAGGCGTCTAAGATTGCTTTAAGGCCGACACCTCCTACTTGGCTGCATGTCCAAATGTATTTTCCTTACACTATCAACGTAATCTTGCGTCAGCGCAACCCAAGATGTCTTACTCCCCTTTTACCAACGCATAGCCCTCAACTTTTTATGTCTTCTCATGCATCCAGTTCATTTGCTTAAGGCTTAAGATTTCTTCCCAACAAGCCACATGTTCGGATGACGTTCTTGAATGCGACCATCCTTCATATGCGTTCATCTTTCATATGCATTCATCCAACTTCATATGCATTCAACTAGGATAATGACCAACACTCCTTTAATGCATACTACCAGCTTGTTCTATACCCCCACGTGCCTTCAGATGTCCAACGCATAGCACATGTCCAACACATAGCACATAGCAAACACATAGAAACCTTTGGGTTGACTTGGTTCTCAATTTAACACCATCGCATCTCTTATAACTAATGCAACCCACCTCATTTACCTTGTTATTGCAAGCCTTAGCAACGCAAGGGCAAATCACTATGCATCCACCTTAGCTCGTTCCATCGCATCGCTTATACCTTAGCAAGGCCGCTGCATCCAACGTATCCATTGTGCATGCCATCACTTACTACTAACGCATTCCCTTGGCTGCATACGCGCACACCATCGGCCGCATACCTTCGATCGCATACCGTAGGCCGCTCCATCGCACGCCCTCGGTTGCACAATCTCGTGTAGCAAAGCCGTCGCAGACCATCAACGCATAGCACTGTCGCATGACTTCAATGCATAGCGCTACCGCATGTCATCAACACATAGTACGGTCGCATGACATCAACGCATAGCAGCGCGTACATGTTATCAACGCATCCTTTCAGCCGCAAACCATCGGCCGCATACTCTCGCGTCCAACGTATCCATCGCGTCTGCCTCCATCGCCGCATGCCATCCATCGACGCATGCCTCACACCGTGTCATCGCATACCCTCACATCACTGCATGCCCTCGCACCACCACAACCTACCAATGCATCTCCTTCGACTGCATGAATGCATACAATCATGTCCAATGCATCCATCGTAGCCATCGCACCCCATGCGTTGATCTAACCTCCAAAAGTAGTGGCTGCCGCATGCATTATTCTTGGCCCTACTTCAATCTCTCTCCATGCCCAAGTAACCTCTCAAAACTTTATGGCCAACGCATGGCACCACATTAACGCATTGTCCAACACTTAGGCCAGTTTTCTCCTTGGCTTTCAATGCATGACAACTCTTGGCAATGCCTCTTGCCAATATTTTGGCTAATCATGCGTCCAACCTTACAAACGCATGGTTGCCTTTTCAACTTATGCGTTAATGTCTCCTAACTCTTAACACATGAGTCCTTTTGATCTTACACTTAGCCAAATTTCATCAATTAAAACTTAACTCAAAACTACTCAAGAAAAATCTATTCAACACTTAGAAATTCCTTCTCTTCAACATAGAATTTATCTTCCACATTCTTAAGTAGGAAAAATGGAAATCCGGGTTTCACAAAAACGAACCTCAGATCATCAATTACTAGTATTGTGTTTATATTGATTTTCATGTTGAGTAATTGTCACTGTTAAACTTATCTGAAGTGAGTAGTTCAATTATTGAGTTTGACATGCTGAAAATATAAAAAAAAAATTCTATTAGTGAAATATTATTAAATTCAATCAAGTTTTAGCAAAAGTAATAAGGTATTCATATCTAATTAATTTGCAATGATACTTCAGTGAGTCAGAATAACCATTACCGAGGGGCAGTCAATTACTCCTTCAATGAATCAAGACATTCTTGACTAAATGCTAATATCAAAATAACTCTTATTCCTATAGCATTTAGTTATCGCTTTTTGGTCAAGAATTTATTAACACTTAGTAATTATTTTAAGTGTAACCCGCCATTCTCAAATCCCAGAGATCAGTATCAACAAGCTATCGAGGGGTAGACAATGCTGAAAATGGACCTAAGAGACCCTATCCATTTCTGGAGTTTACGTTGTTCTGATCCCCAAGTTATAACCCTCCAAATGGGTGGTCACCTAAAAACGACACGTAGCCGGAACACGGGAATCTCATGGTGCAACCTAATGGAGGAGATTGTAGGATATTTTGACACACTTCCTTCTCCCACTTACTATGAACACCTTTCCCTATTCACATTGCTATTGATACATGCAAACACTTTCCAAACGAAGCCGAGCATGAATTTCATGGTGTGAACTCTTAGAGACGGGAAAGCTAAAAACAATTTTTTCTCCCACTGAAGTGTTCTTGATGATTTTGGGTGTACTTTTTCTTAGACATATTTCAGCTAATTAAATACAAACTAAGTCTAGGTGTTTATCCGAGTATAACTTTTATATTGGATTTAACCTGCGATGTCTAAGTGATAAACTATTTATTACCTCACATCGATCACGCATGCTTATAAGACCAAGTTAACAAAACTAAACAACTGGCTTGATCCCCAGATAGTAGGTGTTCTGTAAACCGTGAACTTAAGTACCTCTAGCCTTATACAGGATTTTGTTAGGTGATTTGGTACCGGAGTTTGACAAGGTAACGACCTATTTTAACTATTAAAACAAGTTGTCATTGTTAACCCTAAGTGAGCATGCATTTATTTTTCTTATAGATTTTAAATATCTAATTCATTTTATAACACTTATAACTTAGACATTCTCCATAACATACATCATACATTTCATGATTTAATATAACAACTTATATTAAAACTCATGAAATCTTACACATGCATACTATATATTATTACACTTATAACATCTTCCTATGCATCCAACATGCTTTCCTATAGTGGGATTTTAAATCTACATGACATACTTTATGCACAAACAAGATTTAATTTAATTAAATATACATCCATAATGCATAATTAATTAAATACACACTAAATTGGACTGGTTTTGGCACCTAAGCAAGCAAATAGCTAAATTATTAAAGTAATAACTCAGAATCAACTCCGAACCACTTCCAAACACTTAGAACTAGCCCAAACCAGCTGAAAAACCCTTGAACCAGACCTTTAATGCACCAAACCAAGCTGAATCAGACCGAAATGGGCTGAACTGAACCAAATTGGTACATTTGGACCGATGCTCCTCGCACGCACACGTTTCTGGAAATGCTAAAGAACAACGCCATGGGGCTGTTGAAGGCGTGTTGCAGCACTACTGCGATTCTAGGCTTATTGAAGAACAACGTCGTAGCGCCGCTTGACAAAAACAACTTCCAACTACTTTTCCTACTGCACCTTGCTCCAAATTCTTCCCATTGCAATCTAATTTCAACTCTAATGACTCTAGCAAATTTACAGACCTTTCTTCACTCATTAAAACTCATAAACAAGGGGCCAATTACAAAAAGTATAATAGAATTGAAGGTAATGCCAAAATCGTAATACATCCATTTCAGCAACCACAACATTCATCACATGAATTAACGCCCACCAAGTTAAAATTAATGCAAATTGAATACTTAAATCATACTCTGATACCAATTGTAAGAGTCTACAATGCGCAAGCGAAAATAATTAGGATCTTAAGCAATCTAATTACATTAATTTTGAGACTAAAGCATGCATGTTCATATCAAGAAATTAGGGTTTGAGATACAACCTTTTGTAGAAAACCAAAATTAGGGCAATCATGTGCTTGAATCTGAACGGTTTGTGGACTACCGCTAGAGTTTTTTTCGTTATTCTCTGACCTTAGAACAGATAATGGGATCTTTGTAGTGAGATTGAAGGGAATTTTGAGGTATATGAGAGTTTTTAGAGTATGAAACTTGAAAGAACAAAATTTCTCCCAGATCTAAAAAATGCATGAAGAATTCTTCGGCCATAATTTCTTCTATTCAAAGAAGATCTTGCATGAATCAAATTTGATGACAAATTGACACCAAATCCATTAAGAATTGGTGGGAAATGAGGTGTTTAGAATGGTAGAAAATGTTGGATAAATTCACTAACTAAAATTTCTTTTAAAATTTGATTTTCCAAAAATTAAAACTAAAAGGAATTTTAATTTTAAATAAAATTTCTTTAAAATAAATTTTAAATAAAATTAATTCTAGATAATTAATTAAATTAATTTAATATATTAAATTAATAATACACAAATTCCAAATATGAATCTCTATTAATGTATAATATTTAAATCACATGATAATTCATTCGAATGAAGAATCCTCGGACTCTTCAATGAATGTCTATTTGAATTCTCAGTAATTCTTTTCATCATTATAGATCTTGGATGACCCAATCGGTTATGCCAAATTGTAAATATGTCTGGATTCATGAACTGTAGGTTCATTGTTACATATGTTTCAATTACTCATATATGAGTATAATATAATTCGGAAAATACAGAAGGAAACTCTTCCAGTATACGTTTTTCATATGAGATAGTAGATATAATATAAAGATATTCCACATTACTCTTACTATTAGTCTTAATATGATAACCACTGCAGCGTATATATTTAAAATTTAGTAGATTCTCTTTGATTGACTAGAGAATAATGTATTGCCAATAAATTTTGTCCCTCTGGGCAAAATAAGATTTTCTTTTCCAAATCCTTCAATTAGGTTTGTCGAACCTGATATTGTGTTGACTTTTGCTTCCACCATTGTCAGTTTGAAAAAATATTTTCTACTTGTAAGTATTATGTGTGTAGTTGCACTGTCTACCAACATATATTTTCTTTGCTCATTGTTTAATCACCTAACATATGAAAATGATCCATGTTTCTTCATCAAAAGAAAATAATTGCAATAAGAAAAACAATACTCGGAATATACAAAAATTAACATTAAAAAACATGAAGATAGATAAAAAAAAAAAAAAAAAAAAAAGAAAAAACAACAACAACATTAAGTCTAGATATTCTCAAAGTCAAAAGAAATACTTGATGTTCTGCCAAATGTATCATTCTTCTCTTCAGGAGATTCAAAAAAGTCCATCACATCCAAATTTTTCATATGGGATGGGTCAAATATGTCATTATCCTGGTATGCAAAATTTGCTTCCACATTTTCCCCTTTTTCCTTCAGGGAGGTTTGATAGAGATCAACTAAGTGTTTTGACATACGATTGGTATGTGACCAATGCCCAATCATTCCATATCAGAAGCATTTATTTTCAACACTTTTTAGATTTTTATCTTGTGTTCCTTTGTGATCATCATTTTGTGTGGTTCTTTTGAAATTTGAATAATTAGAATGACCACCACAGAAATAATAATCATTTCTTCCTTTGCCACGGTCACGACCTCAACCTCGACCACGACCTTGACCACGATTATTAACATTCACAACAATCACTTCAGGGAATGGTATTGTTCCAGTTTGTCGAGATTCATGATTTTTATCAATAACTCGTTATTTTGTTCGGCTACAAGAAGACATGAAATTAGTTCAAAATACTGTTTAAAACCTTTCTCTCGATATTGCTATTGCGGAAGCATATTCGAGACATTAAATGTAGAAAATGTATTCTCTAACACATCAGCATCAGTAATTTTCTCTCCATGTAACAACAAGTTAAGAATGCGAAATTGTAATCACTTACTAATTTAAAATCTTGTAGCCTCAAATGCATCCACTCATAACAAGTTTTAGGAAGAATAATTTTTTTTTTTTTTTTATGATCATATCTCACTTTCAAAATTTTCACAAGACACGGGGCTCTTTTATTGTAAGATACTTAATTTTCAATCCCTCGTGGTGATGATAACGAAGGAAAATCATAGCTTTTACTCTGTCCTGACTAGATGTCATATTTCCTTCTTTAATTGTTTCCCTAACGTTCATAGTATTTAGGTGGATTTCGACATCGAATACCTATGAAAAATAATTATTGTCATTAACGTCAAGGGCTACGAATTCTAATTTCATAAGATCTATCAAAGCAATTAGGATCTATCTTCAGCAGGGGAAACAACAGGATTTTGTTCTGATAATGTGTTGTGAATATGAGGAGGACAAAGATGCACAACGAGAACATAGATACAGAAAAAATATAATATAATAATAATATATAATAAAATAAATAAATATTAAAATAAATAAAACATAATATATAAATAAAAAAATAAAATAAAACAACAAAAATATGAAATAAGAAATTTCTCCACTTTCTCCGACCTTCTTTTGAATTTTCACCAATGTGTGTATCTTACAAACTCCACTAAATACCTCTATTTTTAAACAAAATAACAAGTAGGAATGGTTTATTTGGACACTAAGAATAAGTATTTACAAGATACGTGACAACATATCTCAGGTGTAGAAGAAGTGACATTTGGCTTTTGACATTAAGAATAATGAGTATCTATTTTACACATAATTTGTAATATTTATAATACTAAAAACTATCCAGAGTAAAAGAAATGAAGAGAGATTCCCCTCCAGAGTTATTTATATATAGAATATATTAAGAATAAAAAAGGTAAATTTTGTTATATTAATATTTGGACTATTGACAAGCCCGAAAATGGGAGTTGAATCATCTTTCATCCTATTAAATAATATTTATAAACTCTAAACTCAAACTAAAACTGTAATAATGGTTGGTCGGGTCGATTTATAGAGAGCGCTCGTGTTTTCCTTTAATTTATTGTGATTTCAATGAATGAAAATAGCAGAGAAACTAAATGGTAAGAATTTAAATAGTATGTTTAGCCTACTTGATTAAATTTTTAATTAAACTAAATGTTCAATGTAACTAACTGGGTTCAATAACATTCATATGTAAAAATCTCACGTCTGTATTAAGTCTAGAGGATTTAAACAAGACAATGAAGATTTGAATAGCCTAAGTTACTAATCAATTTCATTCTTAAATTAAATCAATCGCGCAATATTGTAAACATGCTATTCTAAACAACCGATCAATCTACACACAATCATGTTTTGATTTTTGCTAATCGAAAATTCATGCGAGGTTATATGTCACATATCAATTATGAATCTCTAACCTAACAATTAAAAGATGATGGATGATCAACAAGTCCTCCCAATCAGTTTAAATGGATTTCAATTCTCCTCCTAAGCTAGGAAAAAGAACTTACCTTAGCCACAAATCATGTTAATCGTCTCGTGTCCAAGATTACAAAAGAAAATCAAAGAAAAGCTAAAACTAATGTTGTAGATGGATAGAGGATGAAAAGAAGATGAAAAAGAATGACCATTTGACTAAAATGCCCTCCTATTTCAAAAGTTATATCTTAAATAGCATAACAATCCCAAGTTAAGTTGCATGAGATAGTACATTTTAATCATTCAAATTAAATTCTAATAGAAAGAAAAATTGCATTTAAAAGCATAAAATTAAAAATTAAAAATTAAATTGATTTTGAGTGATTAAAATCGTGTTTAAGAGATATTTTAAATATAACCAAAGTAATTTTAATAATTTTAAAATCACCCCAAACATGCCTTTAAGTTTGTTAGGTTATATCTAAATTTTTAAAAGTTAAGTTCTTATAAAGAGAATTACCAAATACCTACGAAAGTGTAGAATGTTATGCTAGCATAACTCTTTGAAGTGATGTAAAAATATGGACACATGTAATGATATTTTTAATCCTTAAAATTAATTATGTTTTTTTCAAATGTATTGAAAGAAAGCTCGGATTGATAGTATAAACACTGTATCACTTAAGCATTTGATAATAAATAACTTTTATTTACTAACTTCTTTTCCTATAATTTTCTAATGTGTTCTTTATTGTCGATTTATCATATTCGCTGCAAAACATTGTAACGAAACGAAAAATACAAAATATATTAATTTTTTTTCTTTTAATAGAAACCTTTAGTAATATTGTTGAATGAGAAATTTCAGCCAATCAAATTTTATCAGGTCATCAAAATAACAACTCATTATATTTGGAGAAAAATAAGTGACAAACTAGAAAATGTCACATATCTTCGACCATTTGATCACAATAATAAGCTCGTCGATTTCAACAGTGATCAAGCCTGGACCATGACCGATAAATTTGTTTAGATGTCTAATTCAGATTAAAATTATAAATTAGATCAGGCTGAGGAATTAAAGTCGCTCAAATCTGACCAAAGTCCAACTCACTTTAAATCCATGATAAAAATTTAGTCCAAAAAAAAAGATTGGGCCTAAACCCATGTAAGCCCAATCAAAACCTCTATAAATATAGGTCTCAATCCTTCATTTTTGGAGGTTTAAAGAATGAAGGCCGAATCTTTGAAACTCCAAAGCTCTAAAAATCCAAGGTTGAAGCTCTAAAGATATAAAGAATACAACTCCTTGAAAACTTTGAAGATCAGAAGACAAACTAAAGATCCAAAGATCAACTTTTATTCTCCTCAAGATCTAAAAATACTAAAGCTCAGAAGATTTCGAGAAGATCAAAAGACTTTCCAAAACTCTCGAAGTTAGAAACCTCAAACGTCAATCCAAGTAGATCAACAACCTAGAGGCCCATCCAAGTTGATCAACAAGTCAAAGGTTGATCCAAGTCGATCAATAAGTCAGAGGTCAATCCAAGCCAATTAGCAAATCAGAGGCTAATTCAAACTGATCAACAAGCAAGAGGCCGACCTAGTCAATCAACGAGCTAGAGCCTGATCTAGGTCGATCAACAAGACATAGATCGATCAAGGCGATTAACAAGGTCGATCTAAGCTAATCAACAAGCTAAAAATCGATTTAAACTAATCAACAAGTCAAAGATCAATCCAAATCGATCAACAAGCCCAAAGATCGACCCTCCAAGAAGATCATCAAGCTCAAAATTCAATCATCCAAGAAGATCATCAAACACAAAGATCAATCATTAGAGAAAACCAACCGATCTAAAGATTAAAGTTTACTTTTCAAAAGAAAGCATCAAAGGATTATGTATTAGAGAGTTTATACTCAATATGCAATACTTAAATCAATATAAAATACATTCAAATTCAAAGATTTGAATTTCCCCGAAAATCTCGTCAAACAAATTCTCCTGAACTCTTAATTTTTCTTTTAAAAAAAATCTTTAGTATATGAATAAAAACTATTACTTTCTCATTTTACAAGTCTGGTTGAATTTCAAAAGGAAAAAAAAAATTGAGACAACTACCTTCTTTGGTCTTAGCGTTTTTGGAAATAAAAGTGTTTGGTTCCTAAGAACTAAATTTGTCCAATTTACTCTCTCAATTTTAAAGAATAGGTTTAATGGGCCCCTCTCTTATTTTCTAGTTTAATTATATATATTTATGTTATTTTAAATAATGAAAATGAATTTTAAATTTAGAAAATGATCACTTGAGTTTAATCTTGTCTTGGTAACACTTTGTTCTTCTTTTTTTATAAAGGTATTGTAATGAAAGTGTGGTGGAGGAATCGAATCTCAGACCTCAAGGTTAATAGTACGAACACTATGCTAATTGAGCTACGCTCTTATTGGCAATGTTTTGTTCTTCCCTCTCGGTCTTTGTTGGCTCCATTTAATTCATTCTGTTTTTAGGGTGAGTTAGTTGATGGAATTAGAAGAAGAATTTTGGGTTCAGTTGTGGGTTTTTTCATGGAAATAATTAGTTTTTTATTTTAATAAAGGCAAACTCCTATTCTTGCTGAGTTCTTTCTTGGGTTTTCTATTCATACCAAGATAGAAAAATAAAATTAGGGAGAGAGATCCAAGGAGAGGAAGGGGAGAGAAAAATCAGAGGGAGGAGAGAGGAGTGAGATACTATGTTTTATTATTATTTTTATTAAATTTCATTTTCAGTATTTAAAATTATAATAAAAATATATAATTGAATCCTTTTGAACTAGTTCATCAAAATTACGAAGCTAAGAATCCGTTTGGAATAGAATTTAAAAACAAAAAATTAAAACAAAGAATTCAATGAAAACGTAGTTGTATATCATGTTTTCAAATGTACGTTTAGTAATAGATTCAAAAATTTGATTTTAATTTAAACAATTGTTTAAAATGTGTTTCTATATATTTATAAATCATAAAACTAGTTGCAGTTACCTACTAATATTTAGTTGACAATAAACCACTATTAATTAATTTATGAATATACTTTATGTTAAAGACATTTATGTAATTATTATTTTGTAATATTATGTAATTTATAATATAGTACATAATAAATATCATATTTTTTAAACTGAATTAAGTTTATAACATGATATATTGTTTTTCTACATGTTATTATCTTTATTTAATATAATTCTGCATGTTAAAATTTTAAAATTCAAAATTTGGATTTAATAAAAACATAAAAAAAAATGTCATTTTCAGAATTTGCATCGTTTGGATCACAAAATCCAAAAATAGTTTTTAGAAACAGAGTCTAGATGGTCTGCCAAACACATATTTGCTAAACTCTGTGAATTTAAAAACATAAATCTGAATCTGAATTCTCTACCAAACAAGTCCTCAGTTGACCAAATTGAAACTTTAAGGATTTGTTTCTAAAAACTCAAGAACTAAATGGTAATTTTTTCAAAAAGTTAAAAATTTTCATTATTGTTATTATATGGAGGAAAACTGTTTTAACGGTAAATACATTTTTTTGACTTTTTTTAAGGTTGAGGGGTACTAAATATGAATGCAACTTAACGAGAACAGTACCAACATTTGTTCATATACTAACGATATTGTTATATTGTAACGATTTTTTTTTTTTAAGTTTAATGAATAAAACTTTTGAAAATTTCAAAAAAAATTTAACCAAATAACTAACTGTGTCCATAAAAAACTAACGATAAAAATATTTTTAAACTTTTTTAAAAGTTTGAGTTAATTGAATTTAAAAAAGTGTCAGGATATTTTTTATAATTGACAAAAAAAACTTTGTTTTTCTAGCAATATATTGTGTCAATCAAAAACTAACTATAAGGATATTTTTAATTTTTTTTTTTAAAGTTTGAGAGTTCATTGAATTTTAAATAAGTATAAAGGGTATTTCCAATAATTAATTAAATAGTTTCTTTTTTACAATATGTGGAATAAGGGAATGGGACCATAGAATTTCCATTAAATGTGATATTTTAATAAGGATTTCCAAGAAAGCCATAATTAGAATATGATAAAAGTTACTTTAAAAAAATAGTGTCACATCATATTATTGTACTTAGAAATGAAATCACTATCATGGATTAAATAGGAAATACATAAACAAAATAAAGAATGAATCTTTTCTCTTTTTCAACTTAAAGTGCCGTTTTAATTATTTTTCGTACGGATCGAAGTAGAGGGATTTGAATTACAGATCTCGTAATTATTGATACACTCATATGTAAATTAAGTTATATTCGATCTAACAGTATTTTTAAAATTTATGAGTAAAAAATAGGAAAATTTTTATAAATAAAAAAATCCCAAAATTATTTACACTTTATAGCCAAAAGTTCCAAAAGTGTTGTGTACTTTTAAAACTTTTTGCTATAAAATGTGACTATTTTTAAATATTTTTTATATTTAAAAGGGTCCCTAAAAAATAGTAAAATTTCAAAGACAAAAATTAAAATTTAATAAGGACGATAACTTTATTTTTTATATCATAGTTATACATCTTATATTTTAAATTTAATAATAATTTTTTTTAACAATATGTGGGATAGAGAGATCGAACATCTGATTTCGATGTTATTGTATATATTTGATGTTTATTGAACTATGCTCATTATGACTTATATTTAATAATTTTATGATATTCATGACATTTAAATAAACTTTTCTCTATATAGCCCTTTAATTAATTCTGAAGAAGACCATGAATGATGAATATAAATAATTAAGGATGATAAATTTTTATTTAATTTAAAGGGTAATCTCGTAATATAATAAAATCATATGCAATCCAACATATATTTATGTACTTTGTTTGTTAATCAATCATTAAATTCGGTTGTAATCACTTTATTTATCCAAATGGAATCCATAATAATTCCTTCAAATCTAACAATGAATTTGGTTCATCACAATTGAAAGTTTGAAAATATTGGCATAATTATAGTCAAGAAGAAGTTATTCATGCATGAAGATGAGCATAATATATAAAGACTATATATGTGTCACATGAAAATTATTTCAAGTATTCATTGAATATAATCAAAATTTTGATGATTAATTGTTGTATTTTCCTTTTTCAATCAATCTTGAAAAATTTTAAGGTATGTAAATTCTTTCCTAATTTTGTCCAATCAAAGGAATATATCCTTCATTGCATTTCTTAGTACTTTATTCTTATTTAGAAAGAAAAAATCAAAATGAAAATGCCCTTCTCCATTCCTTTTTCATTTCTTATATAAAAAAAAAAAAAAAAAAAAAAAAAAAAAAAAAAAAAGCAAAGTTAGGCACCAAACCCTACCACTAAAATTATGCATTATTCTCATATATTTATGTTTCATTAATTCCTTCTTTAAAAAACATATAAACGCAATCTCACCCAATTGAAATATTAGTTTTTTTTTTTTAATTAAAAGCAATAATGGAGAATAAGTTCATATTTAGGTAGAGGGTAACATAGTAATGTTAAAAATATAGATGCCAAAGCTTTGAAAATGAAATTATGTCTATTTTAAGAAACCTTTTTTTATATTAATGTTTGGTTGTGAAAAAAATACAATTGAAACTATATATATATATATATTACATAGAAAGAGATATCTATGTTTGTGATATTGTTGTAAAATTAGTTGAAACTTCCTCCTTTGATCATTTTTTATATTAATGTTTTGTTGTGTATTTTATATGTCTTGCCTTTTTTTTATACAAATAAAAATTATTAAAAAAAAAATTTCATGCCCTAAAATTTGCATGATGTATTAATTTACCATTCAACTTTTTTTTTTTTTTTGTCAAAACCAATTTTGGTCACTCAATATTTATATATATAGAAGTAATAATTTAGTTCATGAAATTAGTTTGTAACTATGCAATCCTCAGTACTTCCAAATTTATAATAATTTAGTTCATAAATTTACATATGTAGATTAATCATAAATTGATCTTGGACAGGTTGATCATAAATTGACTAAGGATAAAGTTTCTTTGTAAGTTAAATTATAGAGATTAAATTGTTACAAACTTTGAAAATATAAGGACTACATTGTATTTTATTTATCGGAGGTTTGAATTTTTGGATGAGATTGTTTATTCAAAGAGAGTGTAATTTTTTTTTTATGGTCAGCATATAAGGGCATATTTGTTCGTATTTTTTATTAATTAATGTGTAGCTTAATTAAATATTATACATTTCGACTTTTTTTTTTTTGGATAGAAATTGGGTTTAGACATTTTTCCGAGAATACCTTTAAAAATTAGACATTTCTCTGATCACCCCATATTTATATTGTTGGAATACTTTGAATTTATTATCTAGCGCTTCGAACAACTTACTACAGGAGTCTACGATTATGACTCTAAGGTTTAAAGGAGTGCACTATATAAACTCTCTAAACCTAGAGGTGTCATATCTGTACTCTGTAACATTCTCTCTAATAAAATTATTCTCTCTGCCCAATGGACATAATTAATAAATTTTTAGTGAATCACGTAAATTTATGTGTCGGTTATTTGTTCTTTTACATTTTTTGTATTCTTTACTAGTCGATTTTGTTACATACATACATGTTGTTAGGACCTATTGTAGATGGTCCTAACAGCTTTGCCCATGGCTCAACAGCCGAAGGCCCAATGGGCACAAGTTGCCTAAAATAGTAAGAAAGTCCAAGGAACTTTTCAATATCTAGTCGAGGAGCCTAACCGATTACCTTAAACATTAAGAAGGATCTCAAGTCGACCATTAGTAGTTCGAATGAGTTAAGAACCTTTTGTAATTCTAATCGACTCAACATCGAGCCTTGATACATTTGTCAGATGACAAAAATATATAAATAGCATAGAGACTCAATCCTCATCAAAGGTGCATAATTAATATTACGAGTTCTACGCTACTTTGATCTAATATTGACTTAGAGCATCGAAGGATGTTGGACTTAGCACCACATTTATGAAAGTATTTCTTTGTACTTTTATAAGTATGCCGACCGCAATAGAGACCTTAGAGCCAACTATTAACTCTACTCGATCGGATTTTTACGAAATAAATTAGAGAGAAAAGTCCAACACTTGAATTCTTTATTCTAACAATAAAATTAAAAAGACGCTGCCCTAAAGCGAGAGTGAGATTATATCATTTTTTCCATGTATCAATTAAATTAATCATATTTGTATAAACTGTAAAGCAAACTATTTCAGATTAGTGAGCAATTATTCTTACTATTGAAGATCCTTTATTTTGTTTTTCTTATTAAATACTTGAAGATTCTTTTAAATTAATAAAACAATTATATATCGAGAGAACAAATAAAGTTTTTTTTTTTTTTTTTTTTTTGATGAAGAGAACAAATAAAGTTTCTAGAAACACTTCTATTTCCATCCCAACACATATTCTCTATTATTCTTTAGTTTTATTAAAAATTGAGAGAATATATTTTAATTAACATCTTGCAAATAATTTACTAAAAGGAATAAACGTAAGTTAATAAAAAATAAATTTCAATTACACACTAATTATTCCAGCCACTATATATATACGCACACACATATAAACCTACCTCCAAAAACCCCAATTAACATTAATTTTCTCTCGAAATCTTTAGTTTATAACTCTCCATATAATATGTCTGGCGTTTGGGTGTTCAAAAACGGCGTCGTTCGGCTAGTGGATAACGCCGGATGCGATAAGGCGACGGACGGCGGTCACCGGTCGAAACTCCAGCGGAAAGCGCTGGTGTTCAGTCCGACGGCGGAGGTGATGACGTCATACGCAGCGTTGGAACAGAAACTGATGACGTTGGGTTGGGAACGTTATTATGATGATCCAAATATGTTGCAATTCCACAAGAGATCAACGGTCCATCTTATTTCTCTCCCAAAAGACTTTGGGAAATTCAAATCCATGCATATGTACGATATCGTCGTCAAAAATCGAGCCCATTTTGAAGTTAGAGACACCTAACTCATTTAAAATTTTAAAAAATAACAATAATAAAATAAATTTAAAAGAACTATTACAAAAAAAGAACTCTACTTTGAGGTTTTCTGGAGAAAAATATTCAATGGGACTGTTACAATTGGATGCTTCGCAAGGGTCAACTATTGCATGTAAGTTCATATGCTTCGTGTGATTTAGATTTGTCGGTCGTATTGCTTTGGTCGTTGGATTTGGATTTAATGGTGTGAGATATGTGTCTCTTTGTAATGAGTTTTTATATGAATATATGTATTTTAAACGGCTGAATTATGTTTAAATTGCTAGTGATAGTTGCTGATATAATATGATATGTATTTAATAAACTACTTTTATGTGGAAATTTTATGAATAAGAGATTTGATTATTTTGTTTGTTTGATAAATTAGTATCTCGTTTGATAACTATTTGATTTTTTATTTTATGAGTACGTTTTGCTCAAATAATGCTTTGATACCATATTAGTCTAGTGAAAGTAAATAGATTTTTTTTTTTAAATAATGTTATTTTAATCATTATTAACAAAAATAGGTTGGGCGGATAATATTGACAAAAATAGGTTTTTTAATCGTATACCCGATACACGATTAGAACTAAATCGTGTACCCGGTACACGAGTGTTTGTGATCTGGTATGCACAAACTGCCAATGTGGCAGTCATGTAGCGTTAACTGAGTTAATTGTGTACCCGGTATACGATTACCCTAAGTAGTGGTCCCTTAAACGCCGTAGCACCTTCTTCTTCCTCTATCCAAAGCGTTTTCTCTTGTTGTTGTAGCCTCTTTTCTTCCTCCCCATTACTGTGGTAGCCTCTTTTCTTCCTCCATCCGGCCGTGAGCCGATCTACCACCCGTTGTCTACAATCTTTATCATTGTCCACCTTAGGTAAAGTTTTTTCTTTAATTTTTTCCCTTATATCTATTTGTTTATAAAAATGAGGATCAAGTTTGAAAAATTTATAGTTTATGGATTCATGATTTAAATGTATAATCTTCATATATATATATATATATATATATATATATATATATATATATATATATATCATTTTGTTTGCATTTGGGCTGAATTAAATGTATAGTTTATGGATCCATGATTTAAATGTATAATCTTTTTTAACTTAGAAATTAGATTTTGTTGGACTGATTTTGTTGGGCTATTTTTTTGGATGATTAAATTGGCCTATTTATTGGGTTGATTTAAAAAAATATATGTATTTGTTTATAAAAATGAATATTGCTTCATATATATATCATTTTAGCATTTGGGTTGAATTAAATGTATGATTCATGGATATACTATTTTGATTTTATTTGAGCTGATTTAAATGTATAGTTTATGGATCTTAGATTTATGTTGATATAAATTTTAATATTTAAATCTTATATGTTAACTTAGAAATTGAATTTTGTTGGGCTGATTTTGTTGGGCTATTTGTTGGATTGACATATTAACATATTTTCTTGTCAACTATAACCGTTGAAAAAATCATAATAAATATATTGATGCGTCCTGAAGATTTAGCTATTCTTGAACCCAGAAATGATGAAGACAATGATATTGATTTTCAAGTTGATGAATTATTTGGAAAAGATAGGAGTGAGGAACATGACCTTGAGTTGGTACCGTCGGATATGTTCACCCAAATAGATTGGGAAATTGCTTATTCAACATGTGAACGAGGGTCAACTTTGGAGGAAAGGAGTATATGGGTATATAATTCTAATTTAATACAGAAAGAAATGTTATTTAATACTAAAGAAGATTTACAGCTTGCTGTAAAAATGTATTGTGTGACAGAACACTATGAGATTATTGTAGTGGAATCAAATCAAGATATTTGGTATGTCAGATGCAAACAATGAAAGGATTGTATGTCGGTGTAAAACTCATGGGATGTTCGAAATCACCAAACTTGGAGGGGAACACTCATGTTTTTTTTTTTTTCAGAATTGACACAAGACATTCACAGCTTGATTCAAATTTTATGAGTATCGAAATCCAAAATTTGGTTAGAGTTGATCCTGTATTTTCTTTCATTTGATGTTCCAGGTACGACTATTTTTGGTCGAGTTTTCCGGTCCTTCGATCCTACAAGAGAAGGTTCAAATATTGTAGACCATTATGAAACTCATCTCTACGAAAAGTATAAGAGGAAATTATTGACCGTCTTATCTATTGATGCAAACGGGCGTCGAATTCACGCGGAATATATATTCTACTGGCATGGACGACATAACCGTTGTGCACAGGGAGGAATAACAAATGGGCCAACTGTATCAGATGACAACTTTTCCTGGTACGATTCAATCACGAGGCGATTTATCACACCTAACGGCACTTACTATTACTACATGGTAAGAGATTTAAAATCAAACATTTTCTAAATATATGATATGAATATTGTTTAATATTTATTTTTTTCATCGTACAAAATAATTTTATCGGAGATGTACAACAATATTCAGTACAACACAACTTACCAAAGTTGGGTTCAACGTGTCACCAAACATTGGTCAACATAGAAAGTATTATTTTACAAACAAGACGACTCAATGTTGCTGACACTGATCGAAGACTTGTTCGTCGTAGACGACAACGATAATAGGATGAAGCTAATTTAGATGCACACGAAGACAACCCCATGTGTGGTAATTGCCAAGGGGTCGTTTTTAAATTCCATGTAAACTTCTATTTTCAAATTAAAGAACTAATTGTAAATCTTCTTCAGTATCATGACATTTTTTTTTATATGAATGCAAAATAATTATGTTTTAATTGTAGATTAAATATATAATTAAGTTTAATAATGAAGGAATTTGTGGACCCAGTTCTAAGGTCTTAATATTGTTGTACATCTCCGATTAAAAAAAATTAATTAATCAATCTATTTTCTTAAAAAAAAAAAAAAAAAAAAAATCGTGGACCCGATTCACAATTATTGTAATCGTGGACCGGATCCACGAGTCTCTCCTCGACGGGTCAACCAACTGAGCGGATATGGTGCTGATTGGATTAAATGCTAATCGTATACTCCGTAATTTTCTTTCATACCAAAACTACCTTATTTTTGTCAATACTTTCTATTCCCTCCTTTTTTAAAAAAAAAATGTTTTCCCATATACCCCATTTTTGTCAATAATTTGAAAATCCACAATATTTTTTAACTTGATCCCAGTAAATATAACAACATCTGAAATATTACTAATCAACCCAAGAAAATAAATAGGCTCAAAGATTACATGGAAGATACACGGCCCAAATACATAAATCTAAAATACAAATATACCTTTAAAAGATATTTTAACTTTCATGGTTTTTTTTTTAATTCACTTTTTACTAATATTAAAAAAAAAAAAAAAAAAAAAAAAAAAAAAACTAAGCTAGGTTTTGAAAACTATAAAAAAATATATATATTAAAAACATGTTTTTATTTTTAAAATACAATTAAGAATTCAAGTCCTTCCAGTTGAAAATTATAATAGAAAAATAGAAAAATAAGCATATATCTCTAAAAGAAAATGCGTTTTTTTAACTGAAATTTCATTAAACCAACTAAAATAATAAGGTCAAGTGCTCTCTTCGATGAGGGCAAACGAGAGCCAACACGGGTAACTAAAAGCTCGTTTGATAAAGTTCTCATTCTTATTTCTAGTTTCCTATTTTTAAGAACTAAAAATAAGAATATCTTTGGTAACTATTTCTGTTTCTTGTTTCTTGAAAAAAAGAAACGGATAAGAAACAGAAATAGAAACTTGTTTGATAATTGTTTCTTATTTTAATATTTTTTTAATAATATAAAATAACAAAGATATGTCATACATTAAACATCGAAAGAAAAGTGTATATCATCCTAATACAAATAAGCCTCGATGCATAACTATATCATTCAAATATTGCCCAAATTTGATTGACAATGTTATCTTTCACTTGAGTCATTTGTAAATTATTTCGACTAAAAATATTAGCAATGTCTTAAATTATTCGACTCATATCTAACTCAATTATACTATGCAAATTGTCTAGCAAACTCTGCATATCTTCACCCATCATATCTTCACCCATCTTAAATTGTTTTGTTGAAAAAGAACAACGAGAAATAGAAACTTGTTTGATAATCATTTTTTGTTTCTTGTTTCTTATATTTTTCTTTACTTTTTCTCTTATTTTATAGTTTAAATGTAAGTTAACTATGTAAAACAAAAAAATATAGCATGTATTAAAAAATAAAATGATACTTATAAAACATTTACATTATCAAATATACATAAGTTCCAATGCAAAATTAATAACAATAATAGAATAGTTTCTATCACTCATATGTTGCTAAAAATTGATTTACAATATTATTTTTCACTCAAGTCAATTGTCTTAAATGATGTTGACTTAAATTCAAGTCATTTGTCTTAAATGATGTCGATTTAAATTCAACTCAATCATATTATTTGTAAATGTCGTAATTGTAAAATATTAAAGTGAACCTAAATGAATGTCTTAGTAAATAAAATTCATATATTGTAAAATTTCAACTCGTTTGGAATGTACTATAGATAAAAAAAAATAAAATTTATAATAACATATATACATGCATATTGAAAACAATTTTAATTTAAAATTAAAAATATTTAAAATATTTAAATGTACCTAATGAATTTTAAATTTTGGAAATATAAATATTGGAAATCCTAAAAAACAAAATTAAATTAACATATAAATACAAAAATTAAACAATGTAAAGAAATAGAAATAAAAATGTAAAATAAATATGGCAAAAGAAAGAAATCACTACAAGAATTTGTTTGAATCCCGACGGTCGCAAGCGTCAGGAGAAGTAAAAATTACCATTGGGCCAACCTTTTCCGACGGCAAAGAAGTCATTGGCAACACCATCGGGGTATCGTCGTCGGGGAAACCTTTCCCGATGGTTGGGAGGTTT
The DNA here is from genome assembly GCF_027475165.1 of Benincasa hispida. Lineage (NCBI taxonomy): Eukaryota > Viridiplantae > Streptophyta > Magnoliopsida > Cucurbitales > Cucurbitaceae > Benincasa > Benincasa hispida. Next base: position 69,721,869 of record NC_143489.1, on the reverse strand, counting down.
TGCCGTAGGAAAAAAGAATTATCTCGATGGATAAGAATGGGGCATTTTTCCGACCATAAAGGAAGCCATCAGAAAAAAGGAATAAGGCCCGACGGTCGATCGTCAGAATTTGTAGGTTAACCCGACTCCCAACCGTCAAGATTTAATCTTTTGCTCGATGACAGAGCATCAGAATTTATGATCAGCTCGACGGTCTTCTAAACGGTCAAGATTAGTTTTTATCTCGACAGTTTTTGACACCGTCGAGCTTCTTAATTTCGGTCGATGGTGATGTAGACCGTCGGTATAGCTTTAATGCCTGAGAGCGATGCCTTTATACCGACGGTGCATAGAGACCGTCAAGATAGTTTTAAATCCATACGGTGTGTAGTCACCGTCAGGAGTTCATTGCCCGACTCCTTACTGTTGAGAGTTCTTGAAATAAACAAATAAACAAATTTAAATACCTCTTTAAATTTGTTTATTTATTTTTTTAGATCTGTTTTTTTTTTTCAAATGTCATGCCTGGTTGAATCTTATAAATATCAATCAACTAAATTAAGATTGCCAAAATGAAGTAAATATCCATAATAGATTAATAATATATTGAAAACCTTAATTCACAAGTTCTATAACATCCACAATTACACGATAACAATGTAAAACCTAAATACGCTTCTTGCCTAGAGATGTATCTTCAACAAAAATCTCTAGATACCTACATAATACAAATTTAAATAAGTTTAATGCTCAATAATATCTCAATCTCAACTAAACAAACCAAGTTACCTCAATCGAAAGAAACCTACAAACTAAGAACTCAATCATAAACAAACCAATAAACCAACTCAATCATAACTTAAACTTAACATACTTGTACTTAAATATAGATATGCAATCAACTGAAACAAACTAACTTACACAATCAAACTAACTTATACAATCAACCGAAACACCCCCCTCCCCAAAAAAATTATTCTCAATGGTAATAAACAAACTAACTTACACAATCAACTAAAACAAACTAACTTTCACAATCAACTAAAACAAACAAACTAACTAACACAATCAAACTTAAACACCCCCTCCCCCAAACTTATTCTCAATTGTAATATACAAACCATCTGAAACACCTATACGTTTATGTTATTACCATAACTGCAGGATAACAACACATACACAATCATCTAATTTAGCATAAAATAAAATTCAAACTCAACTTCAAGATAACAACATTTACTATACGCTTATGTTGTTATCATAACTGCAAGATAACAACATTAACTATACGCCTATGTTACTACCATAACTGCAAGATAACAACATACACAATTTTACAATTAAGTTTACTATGAAAGTCGAAGAGCTCCTACCTAGTTCGATCTATCTTTCATGAGTTGTAAGAGCATAGCTTTCATATCCTCCATCTCAGCTTGTCTTTTGGCGTCCTGTTCGTCCAATCTAGCCAATCTAGCCTTTAAGGATTCTATTTCTTGTTGCTGCTCCTCTATAATTCTTGATGAAGATGTACTGGGTGATGATCCCTTAGATTTTTTCACTTTTTTAACCTTCGGTGTCCTACCAAGGCCCACTCCTGGGCCCAACACCTGCTCATTCGCAGCATGATTAACAAATTATTGTATGAAAATTGTATATGAATAAAGTTACATTGAGGAATAAAAACTTACATATGCATCATTCGCAGCATGATTAACAAAAGAGTTATCACTCCTACAGTGTGTTTCACTAAATAAATCCACTAGGTCCATCGGTTCACCGCCAGGTCCTTTCTGTAAAACAATTCATAAGAAAATGAGACATTAAGATGAGTGTACTTTAACCAACTGTAAAAATTATACTTTATCCAACTTACCGTGGATTCTCTTATGCGTATAAAAGTTTTAGAACCAGCTGTATAAGTGTACTTTAAGACTGACCTGTTCCTCTGATTCGTCTCTGCCACTTTCTAAGAAAATGAGAAATTGAACTTCGTTAGAGTAATTGAAAAGAAAGTAAACAAAAAAAAAAAAAACAAAAATTATTACTTTCCAGTCGGCGGATTCAAACTTGTTGCATAGAAAGTGCCAATCCTCTATGTTGTCCTTAAGACGATCAGGTAGGTGTGCTTGTGTCTCTTCAGGAGTTGCATATTTCTTATAGTGTTTGTGTAGTTCCCCCTATACTCTTTGAACGAATTTTTCATCTGTACATCGATGAAATCATTGACTAGTTTGCTGGTCAAGTCTAACACAAAATGATTTTGAATTAAGACAGAAAAGAAAAACTATTTAGTATGGAAGCTGATGCATAGATAATTTGTAAAATATAAATTGACCCATCTTACCAATAATCGACCTTTAACAAGCTCTCGTGTTTCTATTGGTACTTCTCTCCAAGATCCATAACGAACGGAAAAAGATTCCCGAACGTTGGTACCAATAGCATTGCTAAACCTCGTTGCATTGTTGCAAGTTGGTTTCTATCATTCAGGGTCAATCTCGATAGGAATTCTCCTAAATTGTTGAACATATTTATCCAGATCAACATTTCGAGAGTATCCACATCCAACCCTAGTAGTCGTATTACCAAAATCTGCAAAAATTATACGTCGTTAGTTTAATGAAACATTAGTTTATATAAAAATGTCACTCTAAAATAACCTGTATTATCTCCCACAGAGGATGATGCACCAATGGGCTCAGACTGTAAGAACTCCAGTATTGCCTCCTCATCAGTATGACCTACCATTGTTCTTGTGTAATCAATAATATATATGTTATACAACAATATGTAAGTTATGAAATGGAAAAGAAACAAGTGTTTAACGTACATGCTCATGGAGAAAATACGTATTTACATGCTTATTCTGTATCATTAAGATGTTCATCGAAACTCAAACTCTTATTAGAAGATGATTGAACATCCTCTTCCTGATCATTTATGAAGTCATCATCAACTCGCCGAATTATCCGTTCTACAACTGTAGGATCAACATCAACTCTACATAATCTGACATCAATTATCCGTTCCTCGTCATTTATGAAGTCATCATAAACTTGCTGAATTTTAACTATTTTAGAATCACTCCTAAATATATCCTTATTCCTCTTTTGATCCTATACAATTTGCTCTTATAAAAGTAGATCTAAGGGTAGAAAGGCTTGAGATGTTTGGAGATAGTTTCAAAATGCTAGTTGATGTCCTAGAGGTTGAAGCCAAATTATTGTAAAGATAACCAAATGATATACACTCAGATAGAGATTTACAGTTGAAGCGAAATTGATGACAAAATCAATGTTAGTGCTATCATTCTTATGATAGTGCTAGTTGAAGTCCTATCATAAGAATTGATAATATTTAGCTTCATATATGTATGAAGAATAGGTAGTTCAGAAACTAAAGAATACAGAAAACATCCCCTATTCTCAAAGCTAAACTATTTTATAGAGTTAATCGAATCACCCCATAAACTAACTCGAATATCATAAGTTGTTGACACAAATTCATTTAGCGAGAAATCTAGCAAGAGAAAAAACTACCATAGTCCATTGGCTATCTATAGAAACAGAGCAAATCACATGATACGGAATTGAATTGCTCTTTAGCTAACAAAGTACCCTCATTCTATGATCCACAACAAATCTACATTACAATCAACCATCTAATAAACAAAAACTCAACATCCAATTCCAACAAATTTATTTCTACTTAACAAATCACTAACATCATTACAATCAACCATTTGTTTATGGTAATACTCAATACCAAGAATACTAAGAATATCAAGTAAATAAGTAAAAAAGAGTTACCTTTCCGGTGAGGGGGAAATCGGAGATGGCAACGGACGACGAGAGAAAAAACCAACCGGCGAGATGAGGAACCAACAAACGGCCAAGGAACGAATGGAGTTACCTTTCCGGCGAGGAGACGAATGGACAGCCAGGGAACAAACGGACGACTGCCAGAGGGAACGAGTGGACGGGAACGGTTGCCAGAGGGGACGAATGGATGGCAAGATGGGAACGAATGGCGACGGACGGTGACAGGAAGAACAACGACAAGAGGAAGAAGAAGAATAAGAAGAATTGGCGAGAGAGGGAAGAAGAAGAATCGGGGATTTAAATTTCATTTTTCCAGACAAGTGCCAATCTACTCCCATCCTCTAGTTCCCGCTCACTCTCTTCAACTTATTCTTCAATTAGCCCATCTTGGTCACTTTCTTCTCCATCGGTGACAACTTCTCCATTTTTTATGATCATGGTTCGCTTGTTTGGATAATCACGGCTAATATGACCAATTCCTTGACATTTCCAACATTTGATATCCTTATTCTTTTCTCAAACCTCTATCGATCCCTCTAATTTTTTCTTGCCTTTAAAGCTCTCGACCTTATCCTTCTTGTCAAACCCAAATTTTTCACTAGGCTTAAAATAAACTTTCCCAATATTTTCATTCTTTTGCCAAGTGTTAGTAGAAATAAAGTAGATTTAGAAGAAGCATACCCCTTGTTGTGCAACTTCTCCCAAGCTAATTACCCTTCAATTTTGACAGCAAGGTGTAACAATTCTTTCATGTCAAGGTAAGTTTACCCATCCACTTGATTGCCCAATTCTCGATTCATTCCTTCAAGAAGTCTAGCCATTGTATCCTCCTCATCTTCATCAATATTTGCTCAATTCATAATGGTTTGCATTTCCTTATAATAGTCATCTACACCTTTGGATCCTTGCTGCAAAGAATAAAACTTTTGCTTGAGTTCTCGAATGTAGTACTTAGGAATGTACCTTTTTCTCATTAGGACCTTTAACTCCTTCTAAGTTTCAATTGGCTCTTCGTAATTCCATCTTCATTCGAGTTTCAAGGATGCCCACCATACACTTGCATAATCAACAAATTCAGCTACAACAAACTTCATTTTTCTTTCCTCACTAAAATTGTGGCAATAAAAAACATGCCCAATTTTGCTCTCATATTGCAAATACTCCTCTAGACCCATTTCCCCATGAAAGGTAGGAATTGTAAGCTTCACTCCCGCTTAGAATTTTGCAGTTCTTGATTCATTCCTCCAAGATTTAGAGTAAGACTTTTCTCTTAGAATTTTGCAATTCTTGTGATAGAATGTGTGTGAGGCATTCAATCTAACCTTGATCAAGTTGATTATGGAGTGACTCAACTAGAATAAGATTTTTCAATCTTGCTTCTAGATCTTGATCAAGAGGTAATCTATCCTAGCCTATTCTCAGGGTTGAACTAAATCGTATAAGGAGGTGTTGATTTCTTAGATTCAAAGGTTCTAGATACATAATACCTTGGGTCTTTAGGCTGAGGGTTAGAGCTACCTTATCATTTGGTAACAGAGCATAGGTTGCATCTTTATAGAATTGATACTATTTTTCTTTGTTGTTTTTGCATTTTAATTATATCTTTCAATTCTCTCCATTGACTTCCTTAAAAAAAATAGAATTTGTTCTTGAAATTATTCATGTAAATTGTGTGTTAAATCATGGATATTTGAACCAATTTTACACAATTGAGTTATAACATTAACTCTTTCTATTTTCTGTCATTTCTTAGGTTAATTGCATGTTCATTTGAATGTCTTTACAACTTTTTATCATTAATTGTTGAAGACTATTCAAATCTAAAACTTTTTAACTTCTTTCTGAACTTTCATTTTCTTTCTCAATGCAAACGGCCGAATTTGACTCTGTACCCTTCATATAAGTTTTAGATCAGCCTTGTATCTTGAATTTTTAAGAAGAGCATTTCGTCAAATTCATTGCAGAAGACCCTTTTATTTGTAATTCCAATTCTGTGTTCAGATTTATCTGAAAACTGCATTGTACTTTCCTTTATTTGTTTGTTCTTTTCATTGTTTTTCTTGTTCGATTTTGTTGTTATTTCCATAGTTATCTTGTCTTGCTTATATTAAATAACCTTCTATATCAGGAATTGCTTGCATAAACCTACCCAATATAATAATTTAGCCACTTTTTCAAATAGCCTATCTTTTATGTGCGTGAGTCTTCTTGAGTGAACAATCTATGAGTTGAGTATTTTGAGATCTATTCCTTTTCATTTAAGAGCATGTTTCATCAAAGAAGAAATCACCATGAGAGTACAATAGCAATGGAAGTTTTCAAAAGACTTTTCGCAATAGCTTGGCTGAGTTGCATTAAGCGGTTGTTTACCAATTTAAATTGACTCAAGAATTAAATTTGCGAGATCAAAATTTGAAAAATGTTAGTCTATCTACTTAAAGTACGCTCATTGTTATGGTAGAGAGTGATAAAGTTCAAGATAACATACCTTGTGAAAAATTAGTTGATTGTATTGTAACACCTAATATTAAAGTTCATGTTGATGTGTTTGAGTTAGAGGAAAAGACAGAAAAGGCCAAAACAAAAGCATGTAAATTGATTATAAAAGAATCTTGCGAGAAAAAGAGTGAGAAAGAAAAACATGAGGTTAATTTATGGCCTAGAGAAGAAAATGAGAGAAAAGTTGAAATGTGAGCTTATGTGAGAGGGCTAATGAGGTTAAATCTATTTTGTTTTAAAATATATATATATATATATATATATATATATATAAATTTTTTATCTTTTATACAAAAGAACTTGTTTTCTAATGAGTGAGTTCAAGCCATGTTTTTCTAGAGTTTTTTTTTTTTTTTTTTTTTTTTTTGGAGTTCTTACAGGAGACCAAAACACTTACAAAGATGTTTGATTTGAAGATAGTTTCTAAAGTCAACAGTGAAGTACAACATATAGACTTCAAGGCCAAATCATTTAATGAGAGGCACAACTCCATATTTGCTTCAAAATTCAACCATGGCAGCAAGCATAAGGTGTTCAAAATGAGGAATTGGGCATGGAGACACTTTTGGAAGGATCGTTGTTATTTTCTGAAGAAACCCAAGTGGAGTTCCATCGATAACTTACTTATGAAAGTCCATGATTACAAGATTACTCTACAAGAGGAATGAGATGTGAATTACTGTAATGACCTGACCCCCTAGGACTAAAGTTAGGCTGCTACTAAATACATGCATGCATGAAACTTAAAACGACACCCGTTTATAGTGAATTAAATGCTAAATAAATAAGGTAAATTCAAAAAACCTTCATTAAATTCAAATATTAAAAAAACAGACGATAGGGTACCCATAAATCATAAATGATAATAAATAGGTTTGAAAACAAATCTTAATAGTAAGTTTCAAACATCAAGACTGAAAGTTTAAAAAAACATGAAAGAATCTAAACATCATGAGCGGAAGCATAAAGATGGTCCCCAGTGGCTCGTTCAACGATTCCTCTTGTCATTCACCAGTGCGTCCTTGCCCTAATCTAAAATATAAACATGAGAAATGGTGGGTATAAAATACTCTGTAAGTAACCCCCCTACTGAGGTCAGACTAAGCATTTATGTCAAATAAATGCAACATGAACTGAAGCTCTCTACTAGTGGGACATGAAGATTTTCCTTACATGGCTCACTCTTTTTCCTTTCCCCTAGAGTGTACCTCTTACATACACCCCAGGTCCTCTCTATGATTGTAGGGACGTGTACCTCTTTCGTACACATGGTTATGCATATACCTCTTTCGTATACACATAACCTACTGAATGTGTACCTCTTTCATACACATGGTTATGTATACATTTCTTTCATATACACATAACCCACTGAGTGTGTTCCTTTTTCGTACACATGGTTATGTATACACCTTTTTCGTATACACATGACCCACTGAGTGTGTACCTCTTTCGTACACCCCAGATCCTCTCTATGAATGTAGGGATGCATACCTATTTCATACACATGGTTATATATACACCTCTTTCGTATACACATAACCCACTGAGCGTGCACCTCTTACGTACACCCCAATACCCTTTAGGTATGTATCACTTTCATACACACCAGCCCTAGTACATCTCTTTCATGTACTAGTGCCCTCGGGCATGCATCACTTTCATACAGTCACATAGTCTGGAAAGGAAAAGAGATTGCATCTAACTTCATATTACATATAACATTCACTTAATCCTGAGTCCTCTAAAACCTTCTCGTCAACCTCATGTTAATTAACTTCAACATATGTATTTAATCTAGTTTTAAATGGATCAACTGTAGCACATCACTTTCATGCACTAAACCATGTAAACAAAAAATTATTCGGGATTTCATAATATATCATACAGACTACACATTCTCATAATAAATCGCATAACTATATAGATCAGCAAATATCTAATCCTCATCTAGCTTTAAGACATTCCATTAGAAGTGCCACTTAACTCATAATTTAAGGGTCATGTTCAATCATCATTTTAATATAACTCATAAAATTCTAAATCAAGCTCATACATAATCATATTCAGATATATTACCACATGTTCATATATCCTTCCTAAGTCCATTCAACTTCAGAACAATCAAAATTATCCTCGAAAATAGTTGTAGGATCCTTAATATTAAATATACAGTTTATCGCTTGGCACAAAGGCGATTCCAATAGTAAGATTACTTACCTCTGATCGAAAACTCTAGGAACTAGCAAACTTAGCCTCTTCCTTGCCCAATAAAATGTTGAATCAAACCAAACTAACATAAAAACAAACATTACTTTCAGTCTCTAAACACAGATTCAAAACCACCAATCCTAAACCAAAAGCTTTTCAACAACTTACCAAACAATCTGCGGGATCAAACTTAAAACTCCCAAACGAAAACACCAAGAAACCTCAAGATCCAAATCTATTGTCCAAACATCATGGGTAAATTTATATTAGGTTTTAGTCTATGGTTCGGTCAAACTTAAAGCGAGCAATCCATAAAACATACAACATACATAACAACCCAAACGAGTTTAGAGCCTTACCCTTCACCAAAATTCGTAGACTAGGCCTTTAGTTGGCTGGATAACAACTTCAATAATCTGAAACCTCGTACCAACATCCAAAATGCGATGAGTATCAACAAATCATCCTGAAAATTTAATGAGTGCCCAATAGTCCTCACAATCAAATCAATTAAAACTTACCCTTTATTCAAGATTCTGATAGAAACTCTTGGCAGTAGTGTCTTGGCTGAAGAAACGTTGATGACGGCAGTTGGGCACGACGTTCGAAGCATGACCGACGACCGAGTGGCTTTGGATTTGGTTCAAATCCGGGCAGATGGCTGAGAGAGAGAAATGGTTCGAATCTGGTTCAAATCCGACAACTAGTATAGGTCAGAAGAAGGCGGGGAAGCGCCACAACGCGCCTGGCCTGATGACGAGGGAGAGACGTGGCTGGAGAGAAGGCTGGCGGCTGGGTCTGCAAGAGGCGCGGCTTCGACTGGAAATAGCGCCACAGATGCGACGGTGCAGATGAGGCAGCGCGAGGCTGGGCGGAGCGGCGAGCTCAAACCGACAGAGGTCTGGACGAGCGATGGAGGAGATCGGGGCGGCTGGGCGACGGGCTGAAGGCGGCGAAAAGGAGAAGAAAATTTCAGACGGGGGGTGTGTTTCACGTGTGAAGAAGGAGAAGAAGAAACTTTTAAATAATAATAATAATAAATAAAGAAAATAATTATTTTAATGAAAGAAATAAAATAAAATAAAATAAAATAAAATTTTATTTTATTTCATTTTATCCTTTCCTTCAATACACAAATATATATAAATATATATTTTTAAAACTCTTCCCTTTTCTCTTTAAATTCCAAAACCAAAATCAAATCAATCTCCCAAAATTTTAAAATTTTAAAATTTTCGGCATTAACTAAAAATTAACTTTAAATTAAATCAATGCGACATAAATCCAAACTTTTCCTTTAAACAAAACTGAATTTCAAAATGAGCAAAATTGCCCTCAAATTTTACGAAAATTCAAAATTTGAATTAGGAAAACTTGGGACGTTACAATTACTTTTTCAATGGACCTAAGTTTTATCCATTTGATGTAGAAGATACCTTCAAATTCAAGGACGAATCCTTTTGAAGAAGGGGAAGATGATATGGTTCGAGACCAATTAGATGCATTAGTAAACTTTAATTGTTTTTAATTAATTTTCAGCATTTTAGTTTAAGAGTTATTTGTTGTCTTTAATTAATTTCTAGCTTTTAAGTGTTAAATTTTTAAGTCTTGGAGATGCATGGAAGATGGTGGTTGAAAAGATGGAGGCTGCAATTAATAGTGTTGAATTAAAATATGGTGGTTGGAAGATGGAGGATGGAGAGGAATTTAATGCTTTATTTTGACTATTGTATAAGTCTTCTATCCTTCATTTGTAATAGATTAAAATTTTGATAAATGAAATTTGAGATCTCATATTTGAGACTTTTCTTTTAGAATTTTGAATTTCTTTTGATAGAATGCATGTGAGTCATTCAATCTAACCTAGATCAAGTTGATTGTGGAGTGACTCAATCTAGAACAAGATTTTTCAATCTTGCTTCTAGGTCTTCAATTAAGAGGTAATCTAATTCTAGCATTTTCTCGGGGTTGAACTAAATCATATAGGGAGGTGTTAATGTCTTAGATTCAAAGGTTCTTGCTACATAATAGCTTGGGTCTTTGGGTTGAGAGATAGGGTTGCCCCAAATGATAAAGGAACTATCTCAATCATGTTTGAGAACTCCTTTATTCTAGGTGAACCCTCACAATAGTATAAGAATAATCTTGATAAAATAAATGATAAGCAGCCCTAAGAAAGCTAAACTAATTTGGCTTGGGAGACTGATCGATGATCAAGAAAAAAGGAGAATTTGTTCCTAATTTCAAATTTTCAAACTCTCCACAATCTAATCGATCAAACTAGATTGAAAGTTCTAAAAACAGCATTCTAATACAAGAATATAAAGAAAGCATAAAGTTTGAGAGACTAAACTCTATAATGAAAATTCATTCAAATTTCAATTCCCTTGATTCCTCTTTCCTCTCCCCTTTCATTTTGGTACTCCCTTTCTGCCATTTTTGGTTGTAAAATGTTCTTTTCCCTTCTTCTTCCTCTTCCTCTACCTTGGCCTAACACTCTCATTCCCCTTTGATTTTTCCCAACCAAAGGAGTTTCATTATCGTCATCTTCTTCATTTTCAACTCCTTCATTGCAACCCATTTCCCTTGTTGAGGATCCCTCAAAGCTACCTCTATCCTATCTACCTGATCTATCAAGGATTCAACTACTTAGGTCAATCGAGTTATAAGACTAGCCCGTGCTGCTCTATACGAAGGTTCACTAATCTTCACATGATCTCCCTCTTCTTGACTTATAGTAATATTTTAAAAGGACCTCACACACTTAACTCACTAATTGTTCACTCGAGGACACTCGTGTTTACACACAAAAAGGTAGGTTATTTGGGAAAGTGGCTAAATTATGATATTAGGTAAGCTTATACAAGCAATTTGTTACAGAAAAACTCAAAATCAAGAAGAACATCACTGTAGGCAGTTGAACTGTTGTCGACATCTTTCTGTTATGTGTTATAACCACTAGAGCTTCATCATTGACTATAGCACCTACACATAAAAGAAAACGAATGTGAGATTAATGTAAAAAGAAAAAAGAAAACGAGAGAGCAAGACATTCGTTCTGTAATCACTTTGAAGAAGAAGTAATAAAAGAGAACCTCCCGATTTGCAGAGTGGACGTAGGCCTTTGGCCGAACCACTTAAACTCCTGTGTCCTTTCTTTCTAACTCTATGATCGTTTAGCATTTACTAAAGTATCATTTACATGATCATGTAGTTCCTATCGCATCGTGTACTCGATCGTTTAACTCCGCATCCAATCATCTATACGATCGTTCAGATCATCAGTTGTCGTCTACACGATCGTCTAGCGCTTCATCCTATTGTTTACATAATTGAACCATCATTTAGTTTTTGGAGCTTCATCTATACGATTGAGCTGCCATTTGGTAAATGGTAAAAGATTTTCAAGCCTCAGCATACTACCTTCCCTGACTCTTGAATTGTTATTGACCGTTAAATCTGAATGTTTTGTGATTGTGAATGTGAAGATCTTGTCATCTGGGACAAAAAGTGATATCAGAGCTCAGTGAACAGTTCAAGACAGATCAAAGATTTGAATTCTTGATTTAGAATAGTCAATCTTGAAGATCAAGAATGGCAACTACCAGATATGAGATTGAAAAGTTCGATGGTAAGACAGACTTTGAACTGTGGAAAGCAAAGATTAAAGTAGTCTTGGGACAGCAGAAGGCTCTCTTGGCCATGACGGACCCTATAAAGTACCCTGAAACACTCACTGAGGCAGAGAAAGAGACAATTGAGGTAAACGCGTATAGAGTCATTGTCTTAAATGTCACAGAGAGTGTTTTGAGGCAAATTGTAGACCAGCCTATTGCCTATACCGTATGGAACAAACTGAATGAGATATATCTCAACAAAAACCTACCCAACAAAGTTCTCTTGAGGGAAAGATTCTTCACCTACAATATGGATGCAGCAAAGTCTCTCACGGATAATCTGAATGAGTTCAAGAGACTATCTTCTGAATTCAAATAATTAGAAGACAATATTGGAGAAGAGAACGAGGTGTTTATATTACTAAACTCTCTATCAGAATCTTTCAAGGATGTCAAGACAATAATGAAGTACGGTAGAGAAAAAATAACCACAGAAGCAATCATATCAGTTGTGAGAGTCAGAGAACTTGAGTTGCAAATGAGTAAGAATGATCAACAAGGAGGTGAAGGTTTGTTCTCAAAACGGAAGAATAAGAACAACGGGATGGGGAACCAGAACAATGGTGATAAGTCCAAGATAAAGTGCCATTTTTGTCACAAAATGGGGCACATGAAAAATGACTGTTATGCCTTGAAGAGGAAATTGAACCAACAGAACAAGGGTGGTAAATAGACCGAGGATGCTGTAGGGGAGAATTCCCTTGTCTATTAAGATGTGTTGGTTGCTACTAAAGAAGGTGGAGACCAGAATACTATGGAGACTCAGGATGGGTGTTAGATTTTGGTTGCTCAACCCACATGACACCATCCAAGGGATGGTTTTGCACCTACAAGAAGTGGGATGGTGGACTAATCCATATGGGAAACAATAACACTTGCAGAGCTGTTGGAATAGGGTCTGTGTCCTTGAAAATATAGAACGGTTCAGTGAAATTGATTTGGAACGTGAGGAATGTTCCTACTTTGAAGAGAAATTTCCTATCTTTGGGGATGTTCGATGCCATAGGCTGTGAAGTAATTAAGGACTCTAAAGTAGTTTTGGTAGCAACCAAGGTGAATGGTTTATATGTCATAAAAAATGTGCAAATGGAACACTCGGCCTTGTTGGCAACTGATGAAGAACCCACAGAAGATGAGTTGTGGCACAAAAGGTTTTCTCATATCAGTGTGAGGGGGTTGCAAGTGCTCTCTAAACAGAGGATTCTTCCAAGGGGTATTGAAGACAACCTTAAATTCTGTGAACATTGCATATTAGACAAAACAACAAGACGAGGGTTCCCAAAAACACAACACACTTCAAAGGAAATCCTTGAATATGTTCATTGAGACTTGTGGGGGCTAGCTCACTCTCCATCTCTAAGTGAAGAAGGTACTTTCTTTCATTTATAGATGATTACTCAAGGAAGAGTTGGGTTTACTTTTTAAAATCCAAAGATGAAGTATTTAGTAGATTCAAAGAATGGAAGACCTTGATTTAAAAGCATACCTCTAAACAAATTAAACATTTAAGAACTAATAACGGTTTAGAGTTTTGTGGAGAGGAGTTCAACTTGTTTTGCAGGGAGCATGGCATAGTAAGGCATAGAACTATGAGGTACATACCTCAACAAAATGAAGTAGCTGAAAGATTGAATAGTACAGTGCTGGAAAGAGTAAGATGTTAGTTGTCCAATACCTTATTGCCTGAAAAATATTGGGCTGAATGTTAGTTGTCCAATACCTTATTGGCTAAAAAATATTGGGTTGAAGCTGTATCCTACACAATATACACTCTTAATAGATGCCCACATCAATCCATAGAGCTGAAAACTTCTGAAGAGAGGTGAATAGGGCAGCCACCTAAGTTAGAACACTTGAAATTGTTTGATTGTTTAGCCTATGTGCATCTAAGCCAAAGGAAGTTGAAACCTAGGGCTATAAAATGCATGTTCTTAGGCTTTACATCGAGAGAAAAGGGTTATAGGATGTGGCATCAAGTTGGAAAGAGGTGTGTGAATAGTAGAGATGTGGTTTTTCAGAGAAAATGAGATGTTTATGATGTTTGAACAACCATCTACTTCATGACAAAGACAAGTAGCACAAGATTTGAGGTGGAGCCTCAAAATGATCACGGAGTTTCTACTTCCTCTCAAAATCTAGAGTTAGAAGGTGATAAGACTGTTGAAACCAGTGAGCATGTGTCAAGTAAACAAGTTGAGACACATGGAGACTTACACACCTATTCATTAGCAAGAGACAGACCTAGAAGAACTATTGTGCCACCAGTTAGATACCAAGAGTCTGATTTGCTAGTGTAGCATTAAGTGCTACCATTTCTTTGAGTAATAATGAACCTACTAGCTTTGAAGAAGCAAAAACAACTCGGATGTTAGACAGTGGATTGAGGCGATGAATGATGAAATGAAGTCCCTCAAACAAAATGACACTTAGAGACTAGTACCTTTGCCTAAAGGGTATGAACATATCTCATGCAAGTGGATTTACAAGTTTAAAGAAGAGATTTCAGGTGTGCAAAAGTCTAGGTTCAAGGCTAGGTTGGTTGCTAAGAAGTTCACTCAAAAAGAAGGTATTGACTAAAATGAAGTCTTTTCTCCAGTAGTGAAGCATACTTCCATTAGGCTGCTCCTTTCTTTAGTTGTATAAAAGGACTTGGAGCTAGACCAATTGGATGTAAAGACAGCCTTTCTACATGGGCATCGAATGAGACCATTTACATGAGGCAACCTCAAGGTAATGTGAAAAGGGGAAAAGAAGACTTAGCATATTTGTTGAACAAGTCTATATATGGCCTCAAGCAGTCACCAAGATGTTGGTATGAGAGGTTTGATGATGTGATCTCCAAGATGGGGTTCAAGATAAGCTCATATGATTGGTATGTCTACACAAACTCTAGTAGCTTCAAGGAACCGGTCTATCTACTTCTCTATGTAACATGCTACTGGCCGGAAGTTCCAAAGAAGAATTGAGGCAAGTTAAAATGCTTCTTAAGAGAGAGTTTGATATGAAAGACCTAGGGTTGTCAAGAAGAATCCTAGGTATTGAGATTGAAAGAGACAGAAAACAGAGTAGATTGCTAGTTAGTCAATTTGAATATTGTGCCAAGATACTGCAGAAGTTCAAAATGGAGAGTGCTAAACCGGTTGGCACTTCTTTTGCACCTCACTTCAAGCTTTCAACAGCAAATAGTCCAAAGAGAACAGATAAAAAGCATTTGAACCATATGAAGGCTATCCCATATTCCCAAGCAGTGTGATCATTAATGTACCTTATGACTTCTACCAGACTAGACCTATCCTATGCAACTAGTATGGTCAGTAGGTACATGGCAAACCCTGGTAAAAGACATTGGGAGGCAATCAAGTGGATACTAAGGTATCTATGTTCATTCAAGGATGCAAGAGTCTTATATAGACAGAATGAGTCATCTAATGATGAAGTGTATGGTTACGTAGGTGTAGATTATGCAAGGGATTTGGACACAAGATGTTCTCTATCAGGCTATGTTTTCCTATGGGGGAACAATTTGATTAGCTGGAAAGCAAGTTTGCAGCCTGTTGTGGCCCTTTCCACAATAGAGGCTAAGTTCATCGCATTGTCTGAGGCTGTAAAGGAAGGTTTTTGGCCGAAAGGTTTACTAAACTATTTCGGCATAACACAAACAAAGGTCAGAATCTATTGTGATAACCAGAGCACAATATACCTATCTATAGCTGTTTCACAGTAGAACCAAGCACATTGATATTAAATATCATTTAATCAGACAAGAGATTGAGAAAGGGGAAGTCGAGATAGTGAAGATTCATACCTCAGATAATGCAGCTGATATACTAACCAAAACTGTTCCATTAAACATGTTTGGTCGATGTTTGGACCTTCTTGGGTTCAAGCTACCTGAAAAAGGTTAGCTCAAGTCAACTCAATAAGCAGAGAGGGAAAGGTACTCTGCTTACAAAGGTGGAGATTGTTACAGAAAGACTCAAAAGGAAGAAGAACATCGCTGCAGGCAGTTGTACCATTGTCAACATTTTTCTGTTATGTGTTGTAACCACCAGAGCTTCATCGTTTACTATAACGCCTGCATATAAAAGAAAACAAATGTGAGATTAATGTAAAAAAAATGAGAGAGCAAGGCACTCGTTCTGTAATCATTTTGAAGAAGTAATAAAAGAGAACCTCCCGATTTGCACAGTGGACGTAGGCCTTTGTTCGAACCACTTAAACTCCTGTGTCCTTTCTTCTTAACTCTACAATCGTTCAGCATTTACTAAAGTATCATTTACACGATCGTGTAGTTTCTATCGCATCGTTTACTCGATCATTTAGCAAAACGTCCAATCGTCTATACGATCGTTTAGCTCATCAGCTATCATCTACACGATCGTCTAGCTCTAGTCAATTGTCATCTACGCGATCATCTAGCACTTAATCCTATCATTTACACAATTGAACCATCGCTTTATATAATTGAACTATCATTTAGTTCTTCAAGATTCATCTATACGATTGAGCTTCCATTTGGTAAACGATAGAAGATTTTCAAGCCTCAGCATATTACCTTCCCTGACTCTTGAATTGTTATTGACCGTTAAATTTGAGTGTTTTGTGATTGTGATTGTGAAGATCTTGTCATCTGGGACAATACAATTCTTGAAATAAAAAACTATTCAATATAAGCAAGACAAGATAATTATGAAAATAACCACAAAATAGAACAAGAAAGACAATGAAAAGTACAAACAAATAAAGGAAATCACAATGCAGTTTTTGGATAAAACTAAACACAAAAATAGAATTGCAAATAAAAGGGTATTACGCAGTGAATTTGATGAAATGCTCTTCTTAACAATTCAAGATACAAGGCTGATCTAAAACTTTTTTGAAGGACACCGAATCAAATTCAGCCATTTTCATTGAGAAAGAAAAGGAAAGATAAGAAGAAAGGTCAACAAATTCATATTTCAATTAATTTTCAGTATTTAATGACAGGAAGTTGAAAAGGTACTCAAATGGACATACATTTGATCTTTGAATTGACCGAAAATAGAGAGAGTTAATGTAATAACTCAATTATGCCAAAACGATTCAAATATCAAAGATTAAACACACAATTTCCATGAATAATTGTAAGAACAAATTCTGATTTTTCTTGTCACTTTTTTTTTCCAAGATCTAAACTTGATCAATAAGATGAAATTAACGTAAAAACCTCTGAATCTAAAAAATTAAGATCTCCAAATACGATTTAATTCAACCCCAAGAAAAGACTAGAATTAGGTTACCTCTTGATCGAAGATCTAGAAGCAAGATTGGAAAATCTTGTTCTAGATTGAGTCGCTCCATAATCAACTTGATCAAAGTTAGATTGAATGGCTCATATGCATTCTATCACAATAATTACAAAATTCTAAGGGAAAAGTCTCAAATATGAAATCTCAAATTTCATTCATCAAATCTTAATCTGATTATAAATAGATGGGGAGAAGGCTTTATATTGTCTTGTAGAGATTCTAAACCTATTTAATGTAAAGTAGAAAAGGTCAAAATAAAACATTAAAAGAGTTCTCCATCTTCCAACTACCATCTTCCATCCACCATCTTTAATGTAACATCATTAATGGCAACCTTCATCTTTGACTAGTCATAGAAATAAAGTTAAAGTGAACTTACAATAAATTTTTTGTGAACTTAATACAAAAATTTTTCAAAGTGCTTAAACTCATGGAAACTTAATGTCTATTCCATGTTCCACTCCATCCGAGTAAACATTGACCTTTAATACTCCAAATAGTCCTTCATCTATTGGATTAGCATTTTCCACATGAAATAGAGGATGAACTGACCCTATCCAATCTTGTATGTGAAGAATAAATGATTGTTGAATCTTTGCTGCCTTGTATCTTGTAATTGGTCAGTCCAACCGGAATGTGTGGAATACCTTGATTCTTATCATTTATGGTCTCGTATGTGATCTTTCTCCAAGAAAGTAACATTTGTGGATATAAATACTTTATTCTCAGCTGGATCATAAAAGAGACCACCTCTTGTCTCTTTGGGCTAACCTACAAATAGGCAAACTTTTGAACGAGCTTCCAAGTTCTTTGGATTAGTGCTCAGCACGTGTTGGACAACCCCAAATATTGAAGTGTCATAAACTAAATTTACGACCTTTTCAAATTGCAAAAGGTGTTTCATAAACACTTTTAAAAGGAATGACATTCAAAATGTAAACTGTAGTTTATACTGCATAAACACTTTTAGTGCTCTATTGAGAAAAATGTCATTTTATGGCGACAGAAGGTATTGTGCTTAGGCACAAGGTTTCTAAAGTAGGTTTGGAAGTGGATGAAGCAAAAAATGATGTGATTGCAAAATTGCCTGCATCTGTGAACCTCAAAGCCTTAAGAAACTTTTTAGGCCACACAGGTTTCTATAGAAGGTTTGTCAAAGGTTTTACCCAAATTGCACATCCATTGAGAGCGTTATTGGAATTGAATAGGCCCTATGTTTTTTATGAAGACTGCCAATATGTGTTGACTCTAAGATATGCGTTAACAACAACACCTATATTGATAGCTTCTGATTGGACGCAACTTTCATCTTAATGTGCAACGCTAACTACGTGGCAGTTGGAACGAGGCTAGGCCAAAAGAGAGGAAACCTTATACATCCTATTTCTTATGTGTCCAAGATACTTTATGACTCCCAAGAACACTATACTGAGAAGGAATTTTTGGTAGTAATGTTTGGCGATTGAAAAATTTCGAGCTTATTTGGTTGGTGCGTCAGCAACCATTTACACTTATCACTCTGCTATAAAGTTCTTGATGGATAAAAAGGATGCAAAGCCCAGATTCATTTGCTAGGTATTACTGCTACAAGAATTCGATCTGGAAAACAAGGATATAAAAGGAACAAAAAATCAAGTTGCTGATCACTTATCACGATTAGAGAGCAAGGAAATACAGTTGGGGATGGCTGGAAATGAAGACAGATTTCCTTATGAAAGTCTGCTCAAAGTTGAAGATCGAGAACCATGGTATGCTGATATTGTTAGTTATTTAACCACCAAACAGTTTCCCGAAGATTTCAATGCCCAACATAGAAAATGGCTCGTGCATGATAACAAATCTTACTTTTGGAATGAGTCGTTCCTCTACAAGAAAGGCCCAAATCTGATCATGTGTCGGTGTGTCCTCGAAGTCAAGGTACAACATATATTATCTGAATTTTATGACTCCCACTATGAAGGTCATTTCGGAGGGCAAAGGATGGCTACAAAGGTCCTTCAAGGTGGGTATTTTTGGCCCCACTCTATTCAGACACACATGAGAATATGTACTAAAATGTAACCCATGCCAACTACGGGTAATATTTCAACAAGGGATGCAATGCCTCTTAACAATATACACAAATTCGGACTCTTTGATGTTTAGGGCCTTGATTTCATGGGGCTATTTCCTCCATCTTATGGTCAACAATACATTTTGGTAGATGTAGACTACGTGTCAAAGTGGGTTGAGGCAGTAGCTTGTGCAAAGAATGATGCAGCAACCATTTTAAATTCCTAACGAAGTACATCTTCACACGCTTTGGAACACCTAGGGCGTTAATCAGTGACGAAGGTACACATTTCATTTACCGCATTATCTCTAAAACTTGCTAAATAAAATGTCAAGCACAAGGTGGCTACTGCCTACCACCTACAAATGAACGAGCAAGCTGAAATTTCCAATAGAGAGATCAAGACAATCTTGGAAAAAGTAGTCAATGCATCAAGAAGGGACTGGGTGCAAAAGCTTGATGAAGCATTTTGGGCATATCGGACTGCATTTAGAACATCAATAGGTATGTTTCCATATGCCTCCGTATTTGAAAAAGGATGCCACTACCAATAGAATTGGAGCACAAAGCATACTGGGCAGTTAAATAGCTGAATTTAGACTTGGAAGTTACGGGAGAACATCGAAATGCAACTCAACAAGCCGAACGAATGGTGACTGAATGGATATGAAAATGCAAAGATATACAAGGAAAAGACCAATCGTTGGTATGACCAATGCATCGTTAAGAATGAACTTTTTGTGAGTCAAAAAGTTTTGCTATTTAACTCACGTTTAAGATTATTTCTAACTAAACTTAAATCCAGATGATCCAAACCATTCATATCAAGGAAATCTTTCCTCATGGAGCCATGGAGCTTACTCGATAGGATGGCACCAACACCTTCAAAGTAAACGGACAGAGAGTCAAGCCTTACTTTGAAGGGAACGTAGAACGTTACAAAGCATCCATCGCTCGCATCAAAGTCATCCCTATGTGCAATAAAAGAAAAATATTCCAAGGACGCTTACTCATAACTGAACATTATGTATACATATATGTGTTACCACTAGAGTTTTAGTCCAAGTGGAGGTTTCTTGGGTTTTATGTCCTAAAACTCGTGGTTTGTAAACAATAAACTTATTCTGTATATATATGTGTGTTATTGAAGTTTGATTCATAAAGTTGTTACTGAATACATGAATTTCCCATTTCATTTTAGAAATAATCGAAATCTAATAAACAAAGAACCATGGCTATTACATGAATACTTGAACTTTATGTGGAGACATAAGAGTGGATCAGGTTCGAGTGAATAGCCAAAATGGTCTATAGTATACGAATAAGGTTGGGTACCTTATTCTGGGGATACTATCAGATGTGACCCACTTTGTAGTTGTTACAATTGTTATAAAGTGCTACAAACGAAGTGATCCTGATTCATTCATGTAGAGACATGCGAGTGGGGGCATCCTAGTACAAAGAGATTATATAAGATCGGACCAAAAAATAAGTCACTCTTGCTTTATAACATTGTTTACTGTTTAAAACTGACTATTTCAAAGTGATGACTTAGGTAACTTAACCTTAATTCTGAGTTAACTATGAACTCTTGTTTATTCAGGATTATCCTTAGATTTCTATGGGTGAGTGTTGGCTCAATAAGCCTCTAATTTCAGGGGTAAGACCAGGTAGATACCTGGGGACATAGGATGCAAGATGGAATTCGCTCCTACCCGTTATTAGAGATAGTAGAAAGGTTATTTCGTTAAGTGTTGATTTTAGGTCTTGAACAAGGAGCCCCACTCTCTCATTGGCTCGAGAGGACTCGGTTTGATGATTGGATCACAAACCAATTGTTCATTAGAGAATCCGTAGGACTTAAGGAAAAAGATGCAATCTCGGAGGTAAAACAGCTATTGACCCAACCGTTATTATGAACAACCTGTGAAAGGTTAACTTACTAATTATGGTTATATCGAGTGGACACAACTATATCTACAGTGAGGGGAGTGCAATTACTAGGCTTTAGTGGTGTAACCTGGTAGTTAACTAATGGTGGTTAATTAGGTTAAAGAGGTTAGCCAGTTAATCTCAAATCGTTGGAGCCCATGATCTGTAGGTTCATTAGGTCTCCCTACTAGCTTACAAACGAAATAAACTTTAGAATAGCGTGATGAGTAAATTTGAAACGTTCAAATTCGAATTAAGGGAACTAATAATTATATACGATATAATTACATGTTCAATTATCAAATTAAACGAAATTGGAGAATTGGTTGATATTTAAATTCAATTTAAAAATAAAAATACATGAATAAGGATTCATGGTTGTGGAATTGCATTTAATTAATTTAATATTAGATATGAAATTAATGGAATTAATTAAATCAATTAATTCTAAAATTGAAAATTTGAATTTTGTGAAAATTAAAAATTAGAAAATAAATTTGTGTTTTAATTTAATTTAAAATTAGATTAAAAATTGAATTTTAATGAAAATTCAATTAATTGATTTTAAATCAATTTTAAAATAGGAATTGATTTTGAACAATGGAAAATTAAATTTTAATTTGATTAAAATTGAATTTAATTTGAAAAAGTGGAAAAACCCAAGTTGAGTGGGTTTTTCCAACTTTCTAACTTTACTCATTATTCCACTCAATCCCACTTAAATTTCTCAAGTAGGAGTTATTTAATTTTGTGCAATTTGATTGCATGTGTACAAAACTCAACTTTTTTGTTGAGATTGATGGCCATGCAAAAGTTGAGATTTTTTAGATTAAGTGATTGAATAAGAGTTCTTCAAGTTCCTGCAAGAAACCAGTTTTTCATCTAAAAATTCCCTAAATCTAATTCATTTTGAGTCTCACAACTCAATCTAAGGTCCAAGAGAATAATAGGGAAGATCCTTTCGTGGTTCACAAGCTTTTGGAGGGATAATTGAAGTGTATTTCGTGGATCAAATGAGTTCTTCAAAGGCATTTCTGAAACCCTCTTGTTATTCTATGAATATGTTGATTTAGATGCTAAAATTTAATGAATTATAGTGCTTAATGATCCTAAATTCTTCCACTTTTTGATTGCTAACTCCAACATTTCTCTTTCCTCATGCGTTTCTATAAAAGGGTTGAAATTTCAAAACTTCTGCTTCTTCCTATTTTCGATCTCTCGTGCCCTAATTTCTTCCAATCTCCTTTTCAGTCATTCATCTAGCTCCGATCGTCTTCCCAGAAGATCTTTCAAGCTCCCTCGTTAGAAACAATGTCAGACATTTTGGATAGCTAAAATGAGTTGTTGAGCTTCGTTGGAGACAGCCCAGTAAGCTTCTTCTCCTCTCCATCCATTTCTCTTTCCCCACCCTCATCTCCATCTCCACCATCAAAACCTGCACCTCAACCAAGAAATTACCTCTTTCATCTTCCTCTAGGGAGGCCACCGTCCAAACTAAACCCTTAACCCAAACAACGTCGGCGAAACCTCCCTAATGCCTTCCATCTCCTCCAAAACCCTCTCAAAGCCCACACCTTCCATCTCCCCGAAATCCAAAAATCCCAAGTCCACAACTCCATCCAAATCGAAGCGACACCTTGCGTCGAAAGGCCTTGCCAAATTAGATTCCACAAAGCCTTACAAAAAGCCAGCCCTCCACCAACCATTCCCACCATCAAGCCCAACATATCGCTGCATGACCATATCTCTGAACACCTAAGAATAGAACCATTGACTAACGTGCGTCTGACAGTACAATTAGCTGTTGAGCCCTTAGCCACCATTTTCCGTATTGATATGGCCCCTTCTTCTCTCGCATCGTCACCCAATTAGCCACATACACCATTCGACCTACCCCATGTTACACCACCACCATCCATCCATTGATCTTCCAAGTTTCAATAGTTATACGTTAGAATCAACTGCACAACCAGACCTCAGCAAGCTAGCTCAAAGAGACAAGTAAGAGGTCTTTGGACCAATTTTAGCCAGCCTCGACCAATGGAAATTCTTGGAAATGGATCAAATGATGCATCAAGAAGCTGTTGATGCATTGGCCGAGAACGAGCTAGAGAGAAGGGTTGAATGTGCAATAAGCTCAGTAGAAGAAGATGAGGTTGACCACTATGCCATTATGTTGGAAGAAGAAATGGATGAAGAAGAAGAGGAAGAAAGGTCGCAAGAATTTAACCATGCGGCAGTTGACCCTTATGCATCATTGCCACGCCTATCCAATGCGAATGAAGGATCCTTAGTACACTCTTCAAAAAGAAAAATAAGGTTATCAATTCAAGAAGAAGAAGAAAAGGAGGAAAATAAAGTTGTAACCAGTTCTATGGTTGTAACGTAGGAAGGCAGTTCATTTGACTCAAGTGAGCTGGAATGCAGGGTGGAAAAATAAAAGCCTGCAAAATAAAGGAAAAGGAAAAGCGCTCTCCAAAGAGAATTGGAGGATGAAAAAAGGGCGCTGGCTCGAGAGGCTGAGAAGCATAAGAAAAAGAAATGAGGGTGGCACCTGCATCACCCAAATGTACAAAGGGGAAGAAGCGATAATTTACTGATATATTTGTACAGAAGGGATTTTTCCCAGAATGTAGTCCGATGCCAGACTAAATTATAGACACCATCGACATAATGGTTGGCATCAACTTTGTGTCGACCCATCAAGAATTTGGCTCCACCTCATCCGTGAATTTTATAGCAGTGATTGTGATGAATCTAAGGATGCAACGTTAGTGGAAGACTGCATTGTGTGTTTCTTCTCCCAAGTCATCAACGAAGTGCTCGATTCACCAGACAACCCAGATGCTAAGGGTAATCGCATCATTAAACAACCAACTCCAAACCAACTGGATGATGTGATATGACTAATAGCCAAGCCTAGGAGTTCATGGCATAGAACAGGCATCATGACCATGGCCCTTTAGAATCTTCTCCCTGATACGAACCTCTAGTTGTACTTAGTAAAAAATAGAATCATGCCAACAATGCATGATGAAACCGTATCACGGAAGAGGATATTGGCTATCTACTACATAATGCATTGCATAACCCTTGACGTGGGAAAGCTCATTGTGGATCAAATCAAAACTGTCAAAGGGAAGCCACACAACCAAATGTACTTTTTGTGGCTAGTTTGTGCATTATGCGAACGCACTGACATCCCTTTGGGGGGATGACTTTATAAGGTGTTTCCTACGAGGCTCACCCAACCAACCTTAATTGCCTCCCAAGTCTAAGACTTCAAAGCCTCAACCTTCGAAGCGCGCAACAAATAAGAGATGCATCGAGACTCCTAATGACGAACCAAGTGATGAAACTTCACCTGATGAGCAAGAATGGGAAGCTAAGCTTGTGTTAGAATACGAGGACACCAACCTAGTGGACCTCAACATACCCCTTCAACCTCTAAGCCTATCAACCCTCACGTCCCTTGTTAATAGACCAATTGATCCAAGTCACCACAATGAAACATATAGTGATCAAATTTGTGAAACAGAAAGTCCTCAACTTTTCCTTCGTTGCTCTCCCTTATCACTTACCTTTGACTCCCCTAACAATCATCTATGAACAAACTGGGTTAGGAACAAGCAACGCCCACACCACTAACAGCTCAATTGGGGAGATGCATGAGCAATAACTGCTCCAGCCTAATGCCCTTACACCTCTTACCACACAAGTCCACATGGATGAGCTCAAACAGTTCATCCAAGCACAAATCAAACCCCTGGCTGCATCCATGGAAGCCTTATACATGCAATTGGTGACTTTGCAATGCCAAAACGTTGTTCTAAGGGATTACATGCGACAACAGATGCAGAGGAGTCAAGACCAGTTCAATTTTACAATGCAATATATCAACCAAGTCTTGATGGGAATGTTTGCTCTTCCTTCACTGCCACAACACTTAACCAATCCACTTAAATTCATGGATGAAGACCTGCACCTTAATGCAGGGACAATGCGCCTACCTCGTCAATAAATTTAGAGGTGTTGGCCTTTTTTATTTCTTTCTTAATTTTTTTGTAACTCTTGTATGTGTTTGTCTATGTTAACATTTCAAGTATATATCTTTGCCAATGAATGAAATTTACAACATTTTAATCCTTGCATTTTTCTTCAATATTCCTCTTATCCTTCCTTTATTTCTTTTGTGTCTTGCATTGTGCTTTGATACCACAATGATAACACTAATGTCTGATACCTTCATGTTTAGATAGCCGTTTGAAATCTAAGTCTAAAAAATTCATCAAATGAAACATAATTTTGATTTCTCATGCGTGCAAGTCTCACCTCAAACCTCCTTTTGAAATTTCTAAGGCATTTTTATAGTTCTTTTTCAGCAATGAGGACCTTGCTTACCTCCAAAATTTGGGGTTGGGAGGTTTGAGTTGACGTGTTCTCGAGTTTGCAATAATCTTCATAATTTCATTTAACTTTTCAATATAAATAAATAAATAAATACACACACACACACACATATATATCGGACATAATAGAAAACTCCACTATCAGCACAAAAGAGAAAACCCAGCTTGATATGAATTAAGATTGGGTATGGTACTTACTCGTAGTTGGATGTTCACAAGAGACCCATGGGGGCAAAACAAAATGAAGGTAACCAACACCAACGCATCCCAAACTCCACTATCTAAGCCTAAGGAAGAAAACATAATGCTTAGATAAGAGTTTAGTTGTGAAGGGCACTTGCTCGTAGTTAGATCTTTGCATGATATCTGTGGGGTAGCCAAAACGAAGGTGATTTACCTGAATCGATGCATAGGTAATCCTCTAAAGAACTAAAAAAAAAAAAAAAAACTTGTTTTTGTAAGAATTTTTGCAACAAAAAAAAAACTTCCAACGCATTACTGAACTTGAAAGATGGAAATGTTTCAGAAAGCGAAAGAGCTTTTGAAGAATGTGCTTCCCGCAAAAGAGATCAAGTATATATTTCTTTGGGAAGGGAATAAACTCATTTTAAACACCAATCTAAAACACTTGTAGAATAAAGAACATGATGTGAAGTGGATCTAGTGCGTTAAGACCATGAGAGTATTTTAAGGAATTATTTTAGGAATACTCGAGTTCGAGCATTGTTCAAAATTTAGGGGTGTGATAACTTGTAGAAATACAAGATATTGTTCTCTCAAAGTTGGAACAATTAGGATTATTAGTGTTGTAAACGCAGTCTTGTTAAAGGACAAACACATGAAATTCTGTATATATGATAAACCCATACAAAAGTATCCTTTAAATGAAAAACTGCTTCACTAACCCACTGTAATGCAGGAATTAGAAAAATCTACTAAGTGATATAGACAAGGCCAATGCAAGAGGTGTGCGTCCAAACTATTCGACGCGTGGAAGAAACATTCGGCTTGTGCGATCTACGTCAGATCATCAACTTGCAGGCATGGGCATCTGATTAACGGCGTCTAATAGAAGCAGAGTGGTAGGCAACTTTCTCAGGGTATGGAAATTAATGCAATCACGTCACCAAATGGATAAATGATTGCCTATATAAAGGCAAGCTACATGCGAGAAAGGGAGTGAGAAGAAAATCAGATAGTAGATAGTTAGCAAAGTAGTTAATTTTCACCTCTATCGTCTGCAAGCAAAGAATAACAGGGACGACCACCATATTCTATCATTGATAAAGAGGTGTTGTCGGAGATAAGCTCGAGAGAGACATATCCTTCAACACCTTCACCAAGTTGGCTTGAGCAAGCATTAAAAATAATGCCAAAGAGCACAAGAGATTGAACTCTGCAGCTTGACTTCTTCATTTTTCCTTACATTTTCATTTACCACTCCATTGATTGAACTGAGTATCTGTATCAAACTTATATCTTTAATTCAATCTAATTTTCGACCATTCTCCACATCTCCATCTATTTATTTTCTAGGTTATTTTTGTATGTGAACTGTTTGACTTGGTTAATGCATAAAATTCATGCTTAAATCTACTTGATTAGTGGATAAAGGTAAAAAAAGTAGTTAAGTCACTCGAGAGAGTAATTAATTGTTGAATGCATCAAGTTAGGGCGTGAAGTAATTTTAGAGATAAAAGTGTTCTTGTCTTCTGACTGTTTTTTGCAACTAACGCATGCACCCTAGGGATAGGATAAAGTGTGGCTAACACATTGAGAGATGTTAAATATAAACTAAAGAACAGATTTCCTTCGCATCACATATATACTTAGATTTAGCAGACATCCATACCATCTCCATATTCATTGGCATTGTGCTCTTATAGACTTGTTGTTCCCACGAGGAAATCAACGACTACCATTGATAACGGGTAGAAATGCACGTTATCATAGTACTAAGTTCTTAAACAATGTTGGATTGCGTTGATAGAACATGTTAAAATTGTGTCCATTAAGCATAAACTCTATAATATTGCAGTCGCCTGTGTCCAACGCATTAGGGCAGCTGATCTCTATATTTTTGTGCAGAATAATGCGTTAACGCAATGCAAAGAATGCGATCATAGGAATACATCGGTCGAACGCAACTTCACTGCAAGACTTTGCATTGATCGTGCTCGCAAATATACACCCAAGAAGAATCACCGCAACATGGTGGGCGCATCTGGATGAAAGGACAATTAAGATCGATGGGACAGAAAGCTGACAACAATCGGATCCAAATTAAGTTGACAGCCAATAACGGTCACAAAGTATATCCAGCTTTATTGGTGACAACTATCCAGCGCATCAGTCAAGAATTTAAGCTATCCTATCTATACAACCAGGAGAGAGAAGCCACCTTTCGCCTTTGATGCCCTATAAATACCAAGTGTATTCTTCAGAGAAGGGGTTAAGCAGTCGATTACTTCAGCACTTTACAAGTTCACACCTCTGTTCATAGTTTTCTTTTCCATTTCATTTCACGACGGAGTTAGAGAAGTATGGTGACACCGGAGATCGTCCAAGGCAGCTCGAGAGAGGACCTTGGGGTGTAAGAGTAGAGAGCAGGTTGACTCTTGCGAAAGCGAGAATATCTTTAGAGCACGAGTAAAACAGTGTAACACCTGGTGGCAAGAAATTGCCCCAGGCTCTTTACTATACTTGCATTGTTATTCTGTACTTCATCTTTTATCTATTCAATGAAAGTTATATTTCTAAATCTGCTCACTCTCTTAATACGCATGAGTAGCTAAACTAGTTGAATGGGTTGAGAGGAACTAAGCTAACATGATCTAGGAAGTTCATTGATTGCGATTGTCTTGTTTTATGCTATTCAAAACATCTATTTAGAGTTGCTCGAGAGAGAATCTAAAGAAAGAACCTAATTTCTCAAGAGAGCTAGGTTAGAATCTGACTTGAAAGAGCAAGATTAGGTCTACATAAACAAGAAATAGAGACTTAAAGATAAGCTCTGTTTGTCAACTTGCATCGCATGCATCCTAGAAATAGGAATGATATTATGCAGTCGCATATTTGTGTGAATGTCATGTTGTCATCGCATAAAAAGAAATAGAGGTTTATGTGTAAACCCTGTAGACTTATCGCATATTTGTCGCATGCGTTCTAGCCTTAGAAGCCATGGAATTCACGTCGAGAGGTGGTTTACTATTGTATGCATGTTGCATGATCGCAAGGCATGAACACAACCTAGGGAGTGTTAGCTGAAACCCCTCTCAACCCATTCACCACATATTCATCGTATTTCCCGTTGCCAACTATTTTCGAACTCTGTCGCATTTATTATTATTTTTATCAACACAACAACAAACAGACCACTTCAATTATTTACCTGGTTACCGCAAGGTTTTCATAAGAAAATTATCAATGTAAACTATTTTCACAAGTCCCTGTGATCAACCCTGCAAACTATTTTCACAAGTCCCTGTGATCAACCCTGGACTTACCAAGAAACTCAGAGAAATTTACACTTGGATTCTGCCGGGAAAACTTTAGTGCACAACGCTATCCATCAATACATATCATCCATATTCCATACTTAATAAAATCACGCATCAACCATTTACGCATAAATCATGTTGTTCATTCATGACCCATTCCTATCTCTCTGAACTTCTATGACCTCTTGCATATGGCCAGTAGTTAGTGTAAATAATCAACATCTGTCGAGTAATTAGGAACCCTTTGCAACAGATTCAAAGGCCAGCCCTGCGTTAGTAACTTTAGAATCCTTGTAGTCGACCCTGGACTTACCAGAACACTTAGGCTAAATTTATTCTTGGGGAGAGTTTAAGAAAACTTGTACGCATCAGTAAAGTGTGCACGCATATCATCAATCCAACACATAGTAATTTTGCATACTAAGAGATAGATTAAATATTCTCATCACTCACATCACAATATTTCATTCTCATCATCATTCATCATCCTTCATCGTTATTCATCATTATTTAGAATTGAAGAAGGCGAACAACCCTTCAATGTCCTTTACACGCTCAGCTAGGTTCATTACCCTCAAATTATTTTTTGGGTCCTTACTTATTTTCCTTAGTGAAGAAAAGGTCAATTTGATTCTTTTTTTTATTTCTAAGTATATCTCTTAATTAAAGTTCACAAATCAAACTTAATCTCGAGTCCCCAAGTTCAACCTCAACTAAGTTCTTTA
This sequence comes from Benincasa hispida, assembly GCF_027475165.1. Classification (NCBI taxonomy): domain Eukaryota; kingdom Viridiplantae; phylum Streptophyta; class Magnoliopsida; order Cucurbitales; family Cucurbitaceae; genus Benincasa; species Benincasa hispida. The sequence continues at coordinate 69,691,775 of NC_143489.1, read as the reverse complement.
GCTTTTCCAAGAAAGAGTAAAAAAAGAGAGGGCTTACACGAACTGTTCCTACTGATGTATTTGAACAGTGCCCATCAATGAGGGAGTTGCCGTTTGAATTGATAGGTTGGGCAAGGTCTTCTCGGTCGAGAAAGGGGAAGTTACTAACTGCTACACTGCGTACCAAATATGTTGTCTTACATAAGATTGGGATTTCAATTGGTGTCCTTCCTCTCATAAATCAGATCTTTCTGTTTCACTCGCTATCTTGTTATACCAAATCAGGATTGGAGCTTCATTCAATTATGGGAATTTTGTACTTAATCAGATCAAGCACCAAATTGGATTTCAAGCCTTGAAATTTCCTATCTGCTATCCTCGATTAATTTGTGAACTTTTGATTTCTCATAAACAAGACTTGATAACAGTAGAAGAACCTATTGGTCCTACTTCTACTCTCATATCAATCAATCCCAAACTATTGCAAAATTATCATGCCTCTGGCCTTGCTACTCCTTCTTCTGCATCCAAAGTTGATGCCTCAATCAGGTTTTGATTGTATCTCCATTTGGCAGCTATGTTTTACATCTCCTATCAAATGAATCCAAAGATATTGAAGTTTAACTTCAAAGACTTCAGGAGCGCAAAGTGACTGTTGATGAGATGTTACAAATGATGCATGTGACATTGGCTAAGTCTGGTTCGACGTCTTCTTCTCAACGATAGGACTATTTTTTCAGATAGAAAATGGGAGAAAAACTATTGTTTTGCTACTATTGGTTATGGGATTTTGGTGATAGTACTTTGTTCTATTTTATGTTTATGCTTTTATTGATTTATTGATACTTTATTTTGATGTTGTTAAGACTAATTTCCTTTAATGACATCTCTCTCTGTTAATATGATTCTGCCTTAAAATAAATTAGCCAAAGGGGGAGATTGTTGGAGATTTGCTTATTGTCTCTATATTTTTCTAAGGCAGTTTCGGTGGTTTCACAATTGTCACAAATGAAGTCTTATCATCTGCTTATGTTGATGATGTTGGAATCAATTAATGTCGTTATTTATGGTTTGTGGTGATTATATGATTGATGATGTTGGAATCAGTCCATATTATGATTGAAACCACCAGTTTCTTGAGGTTTCTAAGGTATATTTCTTGGATATACCTCAAATGGTCGAGCATACTGTGTCTACAATAAACGAACTTATTGTGTCATGGAATCAATCAATGTTGTGATTGATAATGTTGTCGGTCTATCAGTTTCTACCAATGAGGAAGGAGAAAATATTAGTGTGATTCCATTTGTCAATACATATGGTCCCTACATCACCTCTTACATGAATTCTGAAACACCTATGGAGAATAACCAGTCAATTTCTGTGCAGGCTGAAATTAGTAACAACCACCAATCCAACAGAATTTGTAAGAATCATCCACTAGCAACATAATTGGTAATCTTGAAGAAGGTACAGTTTTGATGAAACCTTTGCCCCAATTGTTCATCTAAAGCTATCATACTGTTGTTTGGAATATCTTGCCTCCTGATATTCAAACTGTATCAAATGGATGTAAATAGTGTATTTCTGAATGGATATTTGAATGAGGAAGTCTATGTTGAGCAGCCCAAAGAAGTTATGGATCCTTCACATCCTAATTATATGTACAAACTTAACAAAGCTCTTTATGGACTCGAACAGGCACCTAAAGCCTAGTATGAACGTCTAACTCAATTCCTTGTGAACAATAGTTATAATAGAGAAGATGTTGATAAGACCTTGTTTGTCAAAAAAATTCAAAAGAAGTTTGTGATTGACCAAATTTATGTTGATCACATTGTGTTTGGAGGGATGTCACAAGAGATTAAAACTCTTTGTAAAACAAGTGCAGAAGGAATTTGAAATAAGTATGGTAGGAGAACTACTTTATTTTCTATGGTTTCAGATTAAACAACTAAATGAGAGAATTTGTATCTCAAATATGTCAAGAACATTGTGAAAAAGGTTGGCCTTGAAAAGGCTAGTGTTAACTGCTCCCACTCATGCTAAAATATCCAAAGACTCAGATGGAATTCGAGTTAGTGAGAGTCTGTATAGAAGTATCATTAAAATTTTGCTCTATTTTATAGCCAACAGACCTGATATTACATTTGTTGTTGATGTTGGTGCCAGTTATCACTTTTATCTCAAGATCAGTCACTTTCTTAGTGCTAAAATAATAATCAAATATACCAATGGCACGAGTGATTAAGGATTATTATGTAGGATTGTATCAACATTAGAAAAATAACAAGGATCATCTAAGCATTCAAATTCACTCATTTTCGCATAATATAAAGCATGCTTCTATAGAAAAATAGGTTTCAAGACATACCTCTTGTAGAACTTCTCCAAAGCTCCTTCTCCAGCTGCAATCTTCTCTATATCTTATTGTAGACCACCTCAAGATCTTCCCCACTATTCTCTTGGTGCTCTAGATTGAGTTGTGGGACTCAAAACAAGCTTGAATCAAGGGATGAAGGAGAAAAGCTCACTACAGCAACCTATGTTGAAGAACCTTTCTTCAAACCGAATTTTCTCTCAAAATTCTATAGATTGCATGCTCGATTTTCACTCCAATCTTCTCATTATATTACAGATCAACATGCAAAGAGAAGAGTTTCATGAGTTGTAGCTCATGCTTGGAGAAGACAAGGCAAATGGTTGCTTCATGTGTGAGCTATTTCAAAGATGGATAATGGAAAAATCCATTTTTCCATTTAAGTGTTTTAGTTTTCTTTTCCTTTTTCAATTTTATCTAAAAATCAAATTTTGATTTAAAAAATCTATTTCATTTTAAAAATGAAAAAATTAATTAATTTCATAACTTAATTATTAAATAAAACTTAATTAATTTAATATCAAATATTAAATCAATTTTAACACATATCCTTCTTTATATATTTAAATTATATTTAAACATATAAATTCTCCTATTCCGTTTAATTTTAAAATTAAATATAATTATATCTCATATAATTACTAATTCTCTTAATTCTAATTTGAATGTTTCAATTTAGCTTATCATGCTATTCTAGAGCTAGTCCATTACGAGCTAGTAGGGGGATCTCGCGGACCTACAGATCATGGGCTCCAACGATCCGAGATTAATTGGCTAAACTCATTAGACAAAATTAATCTTCATTCGTTAACTAATGGGTCATTCCACTAAAGCTCATAGTTGCACTCCCCTCACTGTAGATATATTATATCCACATGATTTAACCATAACCAGCAAGTCGACCCTTCACAGGTTGTTCGTAATAACGGCTGGGTCAAATATCTATTTTACCCCTGAGATTACGTCTTATTCCTCAAGTCCCTACTGATCCTCTAATGAACAACTGGTTTGTGATCCAATCATCAAACTAAACTCTCTTAGCCCAGTGAGAGGATGGGGCCCCTTGTTCAAGACCTGGATTCAGTACTTGAGAGAACAACCTTTCTCCTATCCCTAAATCGGGTAGGCGTGAACTTCGTCTTGCACCCTATGTCCCCAGCTATCTATCCGTTCTTACCCCTAAAATGGGAGTCTTATTGAGTCGGCGCTGTTGAACCAACCCTCAACTATGTAAATCTAAGGGCAATCCCGAATAAACAGAAGTTCATAGATAGCTCAAGATTAAGATCGAGTTACCTAGGTCATCTAGGTGAAATAGTCAGTCTTAAACAGTAAACAGTGTTATAAAGTAAGAGTGACTTATTTCTTGGTCCTGATCTTATGCAAACTCATTGCATAGGACGTCCCCACTCCTCATGTCATAACATGTGCAAATTAGGATCACATCGTATGTAGCACTTTACAACTCTTTGTAACAACTACAGAGTAGGCCATATCCAATGGTGTTACTAGAATAATGTACCCAATTCATGTACCATAGATCATTTTGACTATTTACTCGAACTCGATCCACTCTTATGTCTCCACATAAAGTTCAAGTACTCATACAATAGTCATGGGTCTTAGTTTATTGGATTTAGACTTTCATACAATTTATGAGATCAATAACAAATATATTGATAATAAAAAAAATGTTTATCATTTTACAAACTGCGAGTTTTAGGACGTAAAACCCAACATATTATACACTTTGATACAAGTAGCTCCCTAGTTGTTTACTATGATGTAGATTGGGTTGGAAGCTCTGAATACAAAAAAAAAAATAATAATAAAAACATCTGAAGGTTGCTTCTTTCTAAGCAACAACTTGATGTCGTGGTTTAGCAAGAAAGAAAACTATGTTTATTGGTCAACAACAAAAGTTGAATACATTGTTGTGGGGAGTAGCTACACTCAGTTGATATGGATGAAAAGATGTTACAGGAATACGATGTCCCACAAGATGTCATAACTCTTTATAGTGACAGCATGAGTGCGATCGATATATCTTAAAACCCTATTCTGCACAGCCACACTAAACATATTGACATAAGACATCAATTTATTCATGACCTAGTGGAGAACAAAAAGATTATTTTGGAATATATCAACTCCAAAAATCAAATTGCAGACATTTTTACAAAGGCATTAGATGTTGCTCGTTTTGAGGCCCTGTGAGCTGCTTTGGGCTTATGTGTTGTGCAATCATAGAAACTAATCAATTGGGCCTTTCTCATAATCCTTTGAGCCCCTAAAAGTGTTAAGCCCATTCGATTATTTGGCTTAATTACTTCATTAATTGGGAAGGTTGGAAGTGGCTGCATATGTAAATTATGTTTAATTTCAAATTCTAATTTAAATTCATTGTGGTGTCAGTTATTTCATTACAAACTTTCAAGTTCAATCGTGGATATTTCTCTAAAAAACTATTCATCTTCATTCTTACTTACTACTTGAAGCCCACTGTAATGATGTGTACTCGCCAAGGTATTCACACATCTGAAGGCAAAATGGTTCGCTATAAGGAAAAAGCTCGACAAAAGTTTCTTCTCAAGAAGGATGTTCCACCTTCTTAAAAAAATAAGTAGGGTGTAAGAGCGTGTGGTCTTCCTGAACCAATGAAAGGCATTGGGGTTCCTCCTCTCACTGCAAAGAGAAGACTATCAAGCGTCGGTTCAATTCTTGTGAAAAGAGTAAAGAAAATGTTAGTTCTTCTAGTTGGACCATCACTGATCTTACCGGTTAAAGTAGAGAAATTCATCCAAAAAATGCCCAAAACCACATCTAGTGGTTCATCATAATCCATGCAAGATTTTATTACTATTAATCGATCTCCTAGGCAGATCTCACTCTGGTTAGGGGTTCTGAAAATGTGGCCAGTATGGTTATGCCTGAGTCTGCTGCTGTTGAAATATTGTTCAATCTAATGTGCACGATTCTTCTGGGTCTGAAAAACAGTGTGATGAGAAAGGTTTAGATGAGGTTATTAATAAAGTAATTATTAAAATTGTTGTTTTTAAAAGCTAGCCATTTGAAATTGAGAACAGTGTGAATGGTTCTGTTAATATTCCTGTGTCTTTTTTATTGCTTGTGAATAATTCTATTGAAATTAGTATTCATGAAATTGTTCTTGCAAATTTTGGTGTTGTGCCTAAAACATTTATTCCCCTTGAAACAAAACATGTAGAGGTTGTTGATCTCAGGGATCATGTCTTTGTTGATAAAGGAAAGTCTGTTGTTGTAAGTAAGGATAGTGTGTCTGATCATGATATGGTTGATTCTTGTGATCATGATATAAAGGAAGAGTTTGATTCTAATGATGAAATTAGTCTGATTCTAATGATGAAATTTCTTTGTCTGGAATGGCTTCCTAGAAAACTTTAAATGTTACAAGTGTTGATGATGCATCTTTTGAAATATCAGAGTCTAAGTCTAATCAGTCTGACCCTGAGGATAACTCTGCTTCTCTAGAAGACTGGGATATGAAAAGTTCTTCTGATGATGGTAACTCTATTCCAGTTCGGGTCACTCAAGCTTCAGTTAAGTCCAAAGGGAAGAAACCTATTTCTTCAAAACATACTACATCAAATGTGTCATATGTTCCATTAGATGGCGTCTCTTTTCATATTTAGAGGCTAGTATGTGAAAACTCATGGTTAAAAGAAAATTATTGATGAAACGAAATTATCTGATAGAACTCAAGATTCTTCTAATCTTGTGAATCTTATTCTCAAAGCTCAACTTGACAGGACTGTGTTGAACTTGGGACCATTCTACCCTCAAATTGTGAGAGAATTCATTGCCAACCTGTCTACAAAGTTTGACAGTCTCAATACTCTTAACTTTCAGAATTTTTATGTGCAAAGGAATCCATTTATCTTCTCTGCTAATCTCATTAATAAACACCTCTATCGAATGGTTCCTGCTGATGTATATGAACAACACCCATCAATGAGGGACTTGGCATTTAAATTGACAAGTAGGGCGAGGTCTTCCTGGCCGAGCAAGAGGTAGTTGCCAACTGTTATACTGAGTACCAAATATGTTGTCTTACATAAGATTGAGATCTTCAACTAGTGTTCTTCCTCTCATAAAACAGGTTCTTTTGTTTCAATTGCCATCTTGTTATATCAGATTGGGACTGGAACACCATTCAATTATGGTAATTTTGTACCTAACCAGATCAAACGCCACATTGGATTTCAAGCCTAAAATTGCCTATATGCTATCCTCAATTAATTTGTGAAATTTTAATTGCTCAGAAACAAGACTTGATTACAGCTGAAGAACTTATTGGTCCTGCTTTTGCTATCATATTGATCAATCCCAAACTATTGCTAAACTATCATATCCCTGACCTTACTACTCCTTCTTCTGCATCCAATGTTGGTGGACTCAGTCAGGCTTCGATTGAATCTCCATTTGGCAATAGTGTTTTGCTTCTCCTATCAAATGAATCCAAAGATATTGATATTCAGCTTTAGAGAATTCAGGAGCGCAAAACAACTGTTGATGAGATGTTACAATTGATGCTTATGACGCTGGCTAAGCTTGGTTCCACGTCTTCCTCTCAATGCTAAGACTAATTTTTCTTTTAAACAAAAAGGGGGAGAAATTTTGTTGTTTTGTTGTTGATGGTTGTGGCATTTTGGTGACAGTATTTTATTCTGCTTTGGGCTGATATTTTTGCTAATCTATTGATACTTTATTTTCATATTGTTAAGACTACTTTCTTTTGGTGACATCTTTCTCTGTTAATATGATTATGCCTTAAAATATATTAGCCAAATGGGGAGATTGTTGGAGATTTGCTGATTGTCTCTATTTTTTTCTAAGGTAGTTTCTGGTGGTTTTGTAGTTGTCACAAATGAAGTATTATCATCTGCCTCAGACATGACTAATTCCTGCAGAATATTTATTTTCCTAATCTGGATTTATATGCAGAATATTTTTATTTTCGAATCTAGAAATTTGTAGTAGATGTGTTGAAGGAACTCTATGAGGAGAGAACCTTTGCAGAAGCAAGATCATCCCAAATTAAATTTTCATTGAATGTAAGTTTTACACTAAATCAAGAACAAGATATGTATTTACATAAATTATAACATGCATTAATAAATGAAAACTTAGGGTTTCAGAAACCCTTACTTTTGAAGACTACTCTTCAAGAATCTCTCGAACAAGTCACGAACGGATCTTCTTCTCCAGAAGGAACACCACCAAACGGAACCTCCTGTATTCTCCTTAGAGATTGAGAATGGTAGGAGGTGTGGGCTCTGCCTTAGGGTTTTTGAGGAGGGAAGGAGATGGAGAGGAGGAGAGGGAGGAGAAGAACTTTTCTCCTCTTTTCATTTTTTCAGAGAGAACTATTCTCTCAGTGTTTCATGGAGGAAGATGAATAAGCACCATCCCTCTCTCTGACACCTCTCATCACATATTTGGCTGCGAGAAATTAGGGGGAGGGATGTAACTGTCTCATTTAATTAATTAATAGTAATTTAATAAAATTAAATTAATAAAAATTATACATATAATAACAACCTTATTATATGTACAAAAACTATGTGTTATATCCCATATAACACATAATCTATAGTTACATATTGTATCAAATACAATATAACCTATAGAACTATTTTTTCTCAACCATACATGACATTTAATATAAATCACATTTATAGTAAACTCGCTTATATGAATCTTATTCATATATTTGATATTTGGATCATATCCAAATATTTAATTCCTCTCAACTTATTTATAGTATTTACTATAAATCATATTTATATTAAATTTAATTACATGAATCTCATTCATATAATTAGTATTTGAATCATATTCAAATTTCTCTCGTATTATCTTATATTATAATGTATCAAATACATTATATTAATTATATAACATATATAATTAATTTAATTTATTATATCATATATAATTAATTCCCTCAATTAATTTGAACACTTCAAATTAATCCAAAAATAATTCTAAATTAAATCCCTGTCGAGCTATAGAGACGACCTTATGAACCTGTAGATTGAAGCTCCAACGATACTTGGATAATTAATCAAACTCTTTAATTAAATTACCCAACATCCGTTAACCGTCGATCATTCCACTAAAGACCGACAGCTGCACCCTTCACACTATAGATAAATTTTTGTGTTCATTGGATATAATCAATCAATAGTGCGATGACCTTTCCAAATTGCTCGTAAGTACAGTTGGGCCAAAATTACCGTTTTGCACCTGTAGTTACATCTAACTCCTTAAGTACCACTGATCCCTCTAATGAACAATAAATCATAGTCCAACTATGACCAAGTCGCTCTCGGGCCAAGAGAGGGTGTGACCACTATGTTCAAACCCCAAAATCAGCCTTTAAGGGAGCAACTTATCTACTTGCCCCTGCATCGAGGAATGAGTGAATTTCGTCTCGTGTAGCTATTTTCCTAGCTCTATGTAACGTATTTGGATGGATGATATAAATTTCTCACAATGATGCGATACTACGTCTAATTATGCGTTAATTATGGATGTTCATGTAGTATGCCATGCGTTGTCACAAGTTTCCTTACAATGGAACTAAGTGTAATTCCATCGCAAGTTTCTCAGTGTGATCCGAGGTCGAACACGGGGACTGGTTTAGGTTATTGCGGTATGTTCATGATACATGCGACCAAGTTTTCAATCTTTAAAAGTGTGTTTGTACAAGTATATAAATTGCAATGAAATAAAGGAAAGCAGTAAAGATATGATAAAAACATAAAAAGACAGTAAACCTAAACTAGATGATACAAGATACAGACTACATGTACAAGATGCTGGGATTAAGGCTGGCTGTGAAAATTATGCAAAGACATGGGATGTGGCGATAAGTCTTATGAACAGAATAGAAAGAGAAAACAAATAATATAAACAACGCAAGTTCTTAATTGGATTGAAGGTACAAATACTGTTCCGCTCGTCTCTTGGCGTACACCTCTCAGTGATCGGTCGCGCTCCCACATGTCTATGGTGAAACAGAGACTAACGTAATGAATGCAAGGTTGCTTCCATGTCTGGAAGTACTACTCGCTTTAGTTAACGCATTCTTCTGACCTTCTCTCGATAGATCAGAATGACACCTTCACTTATGCTCTCACAGATGAAGATGTCGTCTAGCATGCTTTAGCTAAACGTATTTTATATCTTTAATACAGATTAAGTTCTTAGTGATTCATATTGTTCATCAGAGGATAAAGAAGTTATCATGGAGAAAGTGATTGATGGGTGAACGGAAATAGACATAAAATGGTAAATGCCATTTATCAAAACATTTAATATTTCTACTAAGCGTTTGATACATAGTGTGTGAATGAAGAGATAAAGAAAACATAAATTACACAATGAAAGAGAGATAGAACAGATACAAATAGTGCCAATGTCTTGACACAGATTCGATGGAGATCTGCTTGCCGTATAGGATGGATTTGATGGTAGGAAGAGCTTCCCTCTTAGGCTTGCTCTACCGGTAGCAGGGATCTTTACACAGAGCTTCCGATCGGGTGTTTAGCAGGTTGGATCTGAGATTCACCTCTAGGCCTTATCTCGTCTTCTTCCCAGATTTCTTCTCTTAAGCACTCAACTCAACCTTCTCTCTACAATCTAGCAGCACTTAGCCCCATATCAAGTAGCATATTTTTCTTTGAAATCAATAGGATATTTATAGGTGCAGATCTTTGACTCTGGCCTTGTGGTCCCCACTCATGGTTATGGTAATTTCGAAGATAGAAGGATATTATTCCTTCTGTTATGCAATCAGACCGTCAATTCTGCACAACCGTTAGTTGTACACATGTCTCAATCCTCCGCTCTTGCATTGCTCAGCTGCATCTTTCGATCATAGGTTCGCATGCGGTGTTTGTTTTTATTACCGCATGCGATTGAAACACAGCTCTCAGATTGACTGTCGCATTTAGCCACCATTGCAGTATTCGTCTCTTCATTGTTGATTGACAGGCGCAATGTGACAGAGATGCATTGATTAGTCTCTCGTGAGCTTTGAGCGCAAGCGGTGACTTGATCTCCTGCAAAACAGAGTAAAGTTCGGCTTGTCTTCCATCTTTTTGGTGTTAATGGGTGTAATTGCAAACATTTATAATTATTGCAATACTAGGCTAATTTTCATACAATTGGCGCATAATTACTAACTTTTGGCCGTAATATCTAGATAAGGTGGCATAAATAACTTGTATTTTTACAAGTTATCACTCCTCAGTTAGACGAATACCCAAAATGGTAAGCTTATTAAGTTGGCAATCTTGCCACTCTCACCTATACTAACCAAAAGACCACCTTCATGAGCAGGAGTTCACCACTCACTCAAGATTCAAGTCATGTCACCTATGGTCATCCTAGTGAAAAGATTAGTCTCTTTATATAACGCCCTAGACAAATCCCGTAGACCTAAACTTTCTAGATGATCGTCGAACACTTTAGTTGTGTGAGCCTTTGTAAACGGATCAACAACGTTGTGCTCCAAAGCAATCATCATGACAATCACATCACCTTGATGCACAATCTCCTGAACCAAATGATATTTCCGCTTTATGTGCTTGCCTTTTAAATGACTTTTAGGTTCCTTAGAATTTGCCACAACACCAATGTTATCACAATAAAGTGTGATGGGCAAAGACATATTTGAAACAACTTTCATATCAGTGAGGAACTTCTTAAGATATACAACCTCTTTAGCAGCTTCACAAGCAACTAGGTATTCGGCTTCCATAGTGGAGTATGCGATGTATCCTTACTTGATGCTTCGCCATACTATAGCTCCTTCATTCAGAGTAAACACTGACCCTGATGTGGATTTTCGAGAATCCTGATCAGACTGAAAGTCAGAGTCCGTGTATCCTGTAAGGATCAAATCCTTATCTCCATACACGAGCATATAGTCCCTCGTTCTCCGAAGATACTTGAGGATCATTTTGGCCGCCGTCTAGTGATCTAATCCTGGATTGGACTGATATCGACTGACAATCCCTACTGCATAGCAAATGTAAAGACTAGTACATAACATTTCATACATAACCCTTCTTGGAATTGTACATCGAATATCTGACAAGCATCTTGTCAATGTAAAGATGCCTGAGACAAGGTCGACCTTTTGTTCTTATGATCCCTTATAATATGGATCCCTAGAACAAACTACGCCTCTCCCAAATCTTTCATTTGGAATTGGGCAACTAGCTATTTCTTTATATTAGTCAAAAAACCTACATCACTCCCAATGAGTAGGATATCATCCACATACAGCACGAGGAAAGCTACTGAGTTGCTGATAATTTTCTTGTAAACACAAAACTCATCAACATTCTAATCAAAGCCATAAGATTTGACCGCGGCATCAAATTCTATATTCCAAGATCAAGATGCTTGTTTCAGTCCATAAATGGACTAGTTAAGCTTGCAAACCTTTTGCTCTTGATCTTATTCAATGAATCCTTTTTGTTGATTCATGTAGATGGTCTCTTCAAGATTACCATTCAAAAAGGCAGTCTTGACATCCATTTGCCATATTTCATAGTCATAATATGTGGCTATGGACAAGAGAATCCTGATAGATTTTAACATGACAACAGGTGAGAAGGTTTCTTCATAGTTCACTCCCTCAACCTGGGTATAACCCGTTTCCACAAGTCTAGCTTTAAATGTAACGTCCCAAATTTGTGGGTAATTCGTAAGATTTGAGAATATTCTAACTTTTAGCAATAAAATTGAATTACTATAAAAGGACAATTCAATTTTATTATTTGTTCAGAAGAAAATTTTGAAATTTAGATTTGATGAAAGGGAAATTTGGGATTTTGAAATTAGAAAAGGAAAAGGAAAGGATTTTGGAATATTATATATATATACTTTTTATATAATATTAGTTTGGGTATAAAGAAGAAAAAGAGTAATCTTTAAAAAAAAAAAAAGGAAAAAAAAAGGTACAAATCTCTCTCTCTCTGTTTCACGCATGACCCCCTCCCCCTCCCCCCCCCCCCCCAAAAAAAAAAAAAAAAAAAAAAAATTCCTTTCTCTAGGTCATTCGAGACCTATGCGTCACCCACATCGTGTCTGCCGGCAAAGCCAACCGCTCAACATCGCCTACTCGTTCCACCAGCCGCCCCGAGTCACCCAGTCGCTGCTCTCCAACCACACGTTTTCGCGATCCATCGCTCGCTGTTTCCTTTCACGCCTCAGCCAGCACCGCCCAGAATGGAAGCATTTTGTATGTTTTTTAATTACTCGATTTAAGTTTGACTGAACCATGGACTGCGGCCTAAAATAATTTGTCATGATGTTTGAGTGTTAGGTTTGGATCTTAAGGTTTCCTAGTGTCTTTGTTTTGGGTGATTTAAGTTTGATTCTGTGGGTTTTCGGAAAGTTGTTGAGAAGCTTTTGGTTTAGGATTGGTGGTTTTGAAACCATGCTTAGAGATTGAAATTTCGTAATTGCTTGTTTGTTACTTTGGTTTGATTCAAGGTTTCGTTGGGTAAGGAAGAGGTTGAGCTTGCTAGTTTCTAGAGTTTGCAATTAGAGGTAAGTAATCTTACTACTGGAACTGCCTACGGACAAGGCACTAAATATATGCTAGCATGATAGATGAATATTATGACAGAACGATAGCATGATAGATGGATAGTATAGTATGACCGATGTATGTTCTTATATGAGGATCTGAAAGATTTATTTGTGCACATAGATACTTGCATGCTAGCATGAGATGTTACTTGATTCCATTAGGTTGTATTTGATATGAGGATATTGAGGCATATATGTATGTTGTAGAGCCATGATGTGGAGGTGTATATGTATGTTATAGAACCATGTTGTGATACTTATGATGTTGAGATTGTGATAATGTTCTTACTGATTAGTTAGATGACCAATAAATGTTGTGCTTCCTTCAGGATTCACCAAGGGTTGTGTTTCCTTTGAGATTCACCAGGGATTGTGTTTCCTTTGGGATTCACCAGGGCTTGTGTTTCCTTCGAGATTCAACAAGGGTTGTGTTTCCTTCGAGATTCACCAGAGGTTGTGTTTCCTTCGGGATTTACTAGGGGTTGTGTTTCCTTCGGGACTCACTAGAAGTTGTGTTTCCTTCGGGATTCACCAAGGGTTTGTTTCCTTCAAGATTCACCAGGTGTTGTGTTTCCTTCGGGATTCACCAAGGGTTGTGTTTCCTTCGGGATTCACCAGGGGTTGTGTTTCCTATGGGATTCACCAGGGGTTGTGTTTCCTATAGGGCTTACTAGAGGTAGTGGGCATACTTAACTAGGATAAAAATTAGTTTTTCATGTATGTATGTGTCCCATGAGGACTAGAGCAGTTTATATATTCCACCAGAGGTTGGCATCTAAATGACATAGATGCCTAGCCGGACCCCAGTAGTGGGGTTACTTACTGAGTATTTTATACTCATCCTTTCTCATGTTATTGTTTTAGGTAAAGGTAGAGATGCACCAGCGACTGACAAGCGGAATTCGTGATCGAGCCACTAGGATCAGTTTTATGCTTTCGCTCATGATATTTAAATTTCTTTTCATGTTTTTAACTTTCAGTTTTGATGTTTGAAACTTACTATTAAGATTTGTTTTCAGACCTATTTATTATTATTTATGATTTATGGGTACCCTATCGTTTGTTTTTTATATTTGAATTTAATGAAGGTTTTTTGAATTTACCTTAGCATTTATTTCATTATAAAAGGGTGTCGTTTTAAGTTTCATGCATGCATGTGTTTAGTAACAGCCCAACTTGAGTCCTAGGGGGTCGGGTCGTTATATTAAAGGTTTTTACCTTTGCATCTACACCTCTTTTCCTCTTATAGATCCATTTACAACCTATAGGTTTTACCCTCATCAGGTTGATCTACAAGCTCCCAGACAGAATTAAAGTACATGAACTCCAATTCATGATTCATGGCTTTAATCTATTCATCATTGTCAACATCTTCCATTTCTTATTTATAAGACAATGGATCCTCAACTCCATCATCAGTTATGATGTTTTGGGATTCTATTAAACCCATGTAGCGTACAAGTGGGTTCATAACCATCCCACTACGTCGAGGCAATCTCAAATCTTGAGATGGATGACTAGATGAATTGACATCAACAACTATTGTTGATGTATCAACCTCTTCAACAAGTCTTATTGAAGTCTCAGTAAATTCATTAGAAATTTCACTTAAAACAATTTTGCTTCGTGGCTTATGATCCCTCATGAGGTCTTCTTCCAAGAAGGTAGCGTTTGTCGATACAAATACTTTATTCTCACTTGTATCATAGAAGTATCCACCTCTCATTTCCTTGGGATAGCATACAAATAGCCATACTTTTGAACAAGGTACCAACTTTTTGGGGTTTGTCAATGGCACATGGGTTCGATATCCCCAAATTATGAAGTGGCTTAAACTACCTTTATGGCTAAACTACCTTTATGGCCTCTCCATGACTCAAAAGGTTTTTCATAAACTCTAGCTTCTACTGCATATCCCTAAAACGAGTCAGGAAGATGAGCATAGCTCATCATGGACCAAACCATGTCTAAGAGGGTTTTGTTTCTCCTTTCTGATACACCATTCGATTGAGGTATACCTGCGGCTGAGAGTTGGGATGTGATTTCATGTTCTATCATATAGTTTTGGAATCTTAAGTCCATATACTCTTCACCACGATCAGATCGTAGTGTTTTTATCTTTTTACTTAACAAGTTTTCAACTTCAGTCTTGTACTCCTTGAACTTTTCAAGAGTTTTAGACTTATGCTGCATTAGGTATAGATACCCAAATCTGGAATAATCATCTATGAAAGAGATAAAATATTCATACCATCATCATGCTCTTACATTCATTGGACCACAGAGGTCTGAATATATAAGCTCCAAGGTTTTTTTAGCTCTATAACCTTTTCCAGTAAAAGGTCGTTTGGTCATTTTGCCTTCAAGGCATGACTCACATACTGGTAAAGAGTTTTCTTCTAAACCATTTAGAAGTCGACTTTTCACCAACCTCTCAATCCTATTGAGATTTATGTGACCAAACTTTAGATGCCAAAGATGAGCACTTTCTTTAGGAGAAATTCTCGGTCTTTTTACAGTTGTTGTTGTTATGAACATTTCAGTATCGAGCACGACTTTTATGACTAATGGCCTTAGTACATATAAGTTATTTTCCATTGAACCAAAATCTAACTTCGTTCCATTCTTAAAAATAAACACTTTATTCTCGGAGAATGATGGAATATTTTTATTAAATTAGACAGGAAACAGAATTAAGTTCCTCTTTATTCTCAGAGAAATTAAGTTTCATCTTAGAAGACAATCCCTGTCCATGAACTTCATCAGAGTTGGCATCGATTGCTTTCTCTGTTAGTCCCTTGACAATCAATATGGACTAGAGATTATCTTGGGAACTGACACTACTGGTTTCATTGTCATCAATCTCATTTTGCTTGAATCGTGAGAAAATTCGTTCAAACAATTTTTGCATTGATTGCATGATCTCATGTGCAATGACCATGTTTCCAAACTTTTTTGGCCAACGCATCAAGTATGCTTGCCAAAATATGACCTCGGCCATTAGAATTAGCCTTCGCCCATACCTCATATGCATCACGAACATTTTGTGGTGCATTAGGGGTTGGGACTTGAGGACAATCCTCGGTCATGACAATTTTGAGGCGTTTACCATGAAAAACGTTTTAATGGATTCATTCCATGTTGTGTAATTTAAATTGGTCAAATTAGAAAAGGAAACTAACAAAAAAACGATGACATATTTGCTGAAAAATAAACACATTGATTTACATTAGATTTTAGCATAACTCTTAAAAAATCCAATCAGTTGTAGCAAAATCTAAATGAACCCTATTTAACATCTAATTTTTCAATGACGCTTCAGTGATTTAGGACAAAAGCCACCGAAGGATATTCAGTTGTTCCTTCACTGAATTGAGACACTCTCAATCAATCATTACACCAGAATAACTCTTATTCCTATAACAATCAGTCAAAATTTATTTGGTCAAGAAATCATTAACTTGCTTAATTATTTCCCATAAGTGTGATCCTCCATTTTAGACCCTAGAGTTTTACCCCAATGAGCCAACCGAAGGAAGAAACGATTGAAGCAAAAACTAAAGCAATCCTATCCATTTCAAGAGTTCACCTTGATACTTACCTAATGCACAAACCATCCATAGGGGGACGCTCTAGGGCGCCTCGAGGTCGTGCAAGAAGATCTCACGGTGCAAACCAATGAAAGAGACCATAGGAAATGTTGACACACATCCCTCTCCCACTTACTATAAATACTCTCTCCATTCACCTTGATATTGACCCATGCAAATACCATCCAACGGGGGACACTCCCAAGGCACCTCAAGGCCAAGCATGAGTCTCACAATGTGAATATTAAAGGAGAAACATGAGAGGAAAATTTGACATATCATATATATCTTTTCCTCCCACTGAATATCTTAACAACCTGGGGTTTAATTAACTTAGGAAAAATACGGCTGATTATTTTTACTAAGTGATCGTTTAAGTTTGCCTAAAAGTAACACTTACATTGGAAAGTTAAACAGTTTTGATTAATATTTGTTAAACACTTTAACAAATAGTAATCAACAAGTGCATGCTTGCAGCAAATCTATCTAATTCACCTTTCTAGGTAGGTTCCCAAGTACGGGTACGACGTTTCCGTCATCTTAAGTACCCCAGCCTAGCCATAACCCACCTTAGACAAAAGGTCCTTTATAGATATGTTTGCTACAAATTTAATCTTTTATTGAAATACATTTAATCCTATTAAACCGATTAAAAAAGATTAATCTAATTTCTAATCTCATTAGAAATTTGTGAACTTAGGTCTATCTCAATCATATTTTAAAACAATTTTAAAAAATGATTATAAACTAAGGTTTGCATGCAACTCTTAATTATTGATTTTCAATTCTAATTTTATTTAGTTATAACGATTATAAATAAATGAAACAATTAAAGCATCCATTGCATGCTTGACATACTTCAGTTAATCATAACATTTATAAATTAACCTAAGGTAATGTCATGCTTCATGCAATCTCCATTCATTACTAATATATATAACAATTATATAACTAGGTAATGAATCATACTATAGCATACTTTCCATACATACATTCAACCATATATTACAACAATTATAATATAAATTATGCATGAAAATACTATAATGCATGCATACATATACTATAACATTTATACTATATGATGCATGAGCATGCTTTATGATTTAAATCATGCACATACATATATTATTATAAAATGATGCATGAATATAAATGCATAATCTATGGTGGATTTTAAAACTATATGACATTCAATATGACATATAATATAGAACATACATCATATGTATATTGAAAATAAACAGTTAATGGACAGGGATAGGACACCTTAAAGGAAAGTTAAAAGGCTAATTATTACAACATAAGAGTCATCCGGTTCGAAACAGGTAAACCAGACCTTGAACAGCTCGAACCGAACCACCCTTCAATGAACTCTCTGTAGTGATCATGTAGCAAACTTGTTGTGCGATCTTGTAGCAAATGCTACACGATCGTGTATCAAAATCTACACGATCTTGTAGCATTACCTACACCGGTCGTTTAGTAAATGCTACACGATCGTGTAGCAAAAAATACAAGATCGTTTAGCAAAAGCTACACGATGTTGTAGAACTGCTTCGCCTTCTTTATCGAAGCAATGCTCTGAAAAAATATCTTTGAAGCTTCCCGAGAAAAACACAAATGACTCAAACAAAAAATACAGACTCTATAGCAAAAATTATGCTCAAAACAGAGGTCTTTAAAAACCAAATTTGTAAATGAAATAAAGCCTTAAAACTAAGTATCCTATCCAGAAACATCCATCAACAAAACCACATTCATATTGAAATCATTCATTACATAAACTTTAAACAGAATGCAATAAAACCCACCAACACAGTAACAACGATTCAATAAAATGATGGAATTTGGGATCATAAAACAAACCATACATGACATTTAATATAAATCACATTTATAGTAAACTCACTTATATGAATCTCATTCATATAATTGATATTTGGATCATATCCAAATATTTAATTTCTCTCAATTTATTTATGGTATTTAATATAAATCATATTTATATAAAATTTAATTACATGAATCTCATTCATATAATTAGTATTTGAATCATATTCAAATTTCTTTCATGTTACCTTATATTATAATGTATCAAATACATTATATTAATTATATCACATATATAATTAATTTAATTAATTATATCATATATAATTAATTTTCTCAATTAATCTGAACACTTCAAATTAATCCAAAAATAATTCTCAATTAAATCCATGTTGAGCTACAGAGTGGACCTTATGAACCTATAGATTGAAGCTCGAACAATACTTGCATAATTAATCAAACTCTTTAATTAAATTACCCAACATCCATTAACTGTCGGTCATTCCACTAAAGACTGACAGCTGCACTCTTCGCACTACAGATGAATTTCTGTGTCCATTGGATATAACTAATCAACAGTGCGATGACCCTTCACAAATTGCTCGTAAGTATAGTTGGGTCAAAATTACCGTTTTGTCTTTGTAATTACATCTAACTTCTTAAGTACCACTTATCCCTCTAATGAACAATAAGTCATAGTCCAACTATGACCAAATCCCTCTTAGGCCAGAAGAGGGTGTGGCCACTATGTTCAAGCCCCAAAATTAGTTTTTAAGGGAGCAATTTATCTACTTGCCTTGCGTCGGGGAAGGAGTGAATTCCGTCTCGTGTAGTTGTGTTCCCAACTCCCAAGTCAAAAGAATCCCCAAAATTGTAGGCTTATTGAGTTGGCAATCTGGCCATTTTCATCTATACAAATCAAAGAACCGCCTTCATGAGCAAGAGTTCACAGCTCACTCAGGATTTAGATCATGTCACCTATGGTCATCTTAGTGAAATGTAAGTCTCCATTATTAACGGCGTTATATAAAGAGACTAATCATTTCGTGGTTCGGTCTTATACAAACTCTTTGTATAGGATACCCCGCTCACATGTCTCTACATGAATGATCAGGATTAGATCATTTATAGCACTTTACAACAATTGTAACATCTACAAAGCGGGCCATATCCATAGTGTCACCGGGATAAGGTACCCAGCCTTATCCATCTACTACAGACCTTTTAGATCATTATTTAAATAAGATCCACTTGTATGTCTCTACTACTTGTTTAAATTATATAAAATAACTTAGGATCTCAGTTTATTTGATTGAATATATGCTTATAAAATAACACTTATTTTATTAACAACAATATGTTTATACAAAGTTTACAAACTACAAGATTACAAGGAGATTTAATACACCAATCCCAACATGTATGTTGTTCAATATTTTCCTTATTTATGGTGCAACCTTATTCTAACAAAAAAAATATTTTTCTAAAAGTTCTTTCCTTAATTGCCCACATCCTTAAAAGGAGAATAATGGCTCTCATTTAGGGTTGCTACATTTTTTTCATTGTGGGAGAGTGCTTTTTCCTTCTTGCTAGCTTATTTGTGTAACATGATTTTTTTTTATCTTTGCTCACGTAATTCCGTTGTGCTACTTCATTGGTTGAATAGTTCAAAAACTTCTGTCTTAAGGGGTGCCTAAGACATCACTTCATGCATGAAAAGAATTTCTCCATCTTAGGAAGGACCTAAGATTCGTCAGTGAAGGTAATTCACTGAATTACAAGGAAGATAATCAAGTGGAGAGGAGTCTCACACATTGTCGAAAGCTAAAGTGTTCAACATTAATATTATCATGCTTAGGGGGAGTCTAAGTACAATTGAGAGTGAGTCTCACATCTAAGGGGAGTCTAGGTGACTTGTGAGTTGGGCTCTATGTGAGTCACTGTAGTAACCGGTGTATTATAGATAAGTACTACGTTGTAATTGCTTAACTCTTTAATATTAGTGGATTATCTTTCCTAGGCACACTGCCCCTCAAATGTAGGTGGTTTATTGTCGAATTGAGTTACCTTCTATGTGCATTTACTTGTTTTCTTGTTGTTAGTATTTTGTTGTTACAGTACTTGTCAATGTTTTCCATTTAACATTTGTAATTTGAGTGACGAGTCAACCTATCGCGTTTTCAATTTGTATCATAATGGGTCACCTTTATCTCAGGTGCTTCAATCATGGATAAAATCAAAGAAGGTGACTCCACCACTCGTCCCACTGTTCTAGATGGATCAAACTATTCATACTGGAAAGCTCAAATGACTGCCTTTCTAAAGTTGATTGATAGTAAAACATGGAAGGTTATAGTCACTAGTTGATCTCATCCAACCACCAAACTGATGATGGAAAGGAAAACTTGAAACCACAATTTCAGTGGTCTGAATCTAAAAATGAAGCATCATTAGGGAATTCTCAAGCATATTTAATGGTCTTGATCACGACAAATTCAAATGATTAATACGTGCATCTCTAATAAGGAGGCATGGGATATTTTTTTCGTTGCTCATGAAGGAACTTCAAATTTAAAATGTCAAGGTTGTAGTTGTTAACTTTATTTTGAGAATCTCAAAATGCATGATGATGAATCTATTGTTGAATTCAATGTTCGGTTGTTGGACATTGAAAATGAATTTTTTTTTCTCTAGGAGAGAAAATTTCATAAGAAATACTAGTTTGGAAGGTGCTTAGGTATCTACCTAAGATATTGATATGAGAGTTACTGCCATCAAGGAGGCTTAAAAAACAACATCCTTGAAAGTAGATGAACTATTTGGCTCTTTGCTCACTTTCGAGATGTTCCTAAATGGAAAGTTTGAGAAGAAAAATAAGAGAATTGTTTTACAGTCCTTAGTTGATGATGAGCATGATGATCCTGATAAAGAGACTGAAGATTCCCTTGCTAAATGTATTTCATTGTTTTTAAAACAATTCAACTGTGTTCTCAAACGATTTAGAAATAAGCCTAACAATTTTAATTCTAAAAATAGTAAGTCTAATGGCTCTCTTCCTCTCAAGCAAGTCAAAATTCAAAGTAGTAGGAAAGAAGATGACAAGTTAGAAGCTTTAGATTTTCAAAAAGAAAAGTATTTCAAATACATAGAATGTGAAGGCTATGGACACTTTCAAGCAGAATGTCCTAATTTCTTGAAGAAGCAGGGTAAAAGTTATGTTTTAACTATATCTAATTATGAGTTTGAAGACAATAGTGACTCAAAGGAGGATATCAAAGCACTTATTAGTAACATATCATCTAACACCTTGTCTTTTGAGATTTCTAAGTATGATATGTATGCAAAAAATGTTCACAACACTGCCAAACATGTGTCTAACAATCCCTCATATCAAGCTCTTTTTATTAAAGGATAATTGCAATTGGTAGCATTTTTAGGAATAATAACCACGCGTATAATATCATTTTAAAAAAAATTGCAAATATAGACAAGTCTATCAGCGATAGACTTCTATCGTCGATAGACTCTTACCAATGATATGGTCTATCACTAATAGACTCCTACCAATAATATGATCTATCACTGATAGACTATTTAAATTTGGCATATTTGCAATTTTTTTTACATTATGTTATATCTACTAATACGTTGGGTCTAATGTCTATATTTGCAACTGTCTTTTTATCAAATGGAAAATGACTGAAAGTTCTTAATATGCAAAAAGAAAGAATTGACACTTTGATAGCTGGCAATCTTAGACTTATGTCTACTATTGCAGATCTGAAGCGAGAACTTAATCAGATTAGATCTGAAAAAGACTCTATATGTAAAAATGTAAGGATGTTGAACACTGCTATTGAGTCTCTAGAGAAAATATTGACAAAGGGAAAGACAACTGGTTATAATTTTGAGCTATGCTTTTCTAAAGGGGAAAAAGTGTAATAAACATTCTCAGTTCAAAAGGAAGCAAAAGATTGAGTTTGTTAGAGCTCACAAAGTCTTATGGTTTTGCAGGTATATCCTTTAACTATCCAACAAAGGAAGCCAACCGAATTTACAGACCAAGATGAATTTGTCACTATTGTAGAAGAGTGGGCCATAAACGACCATTTTGTTATCAATTGCTAAGTATTCTTCACAGATCCACAAACTTTAGAAAGGCTCCTCACTTCCCTCAAAACAACTTTCAAAGAGAATCAAAAGTAAAACAGGTTTGGGGAGTGGAGAATGTTCAGAATAGATGCAATGTTGTACTGACATCCCTTAAATCTTCTACTAAAGAATATTGGTACTTTGATAGTGGAAGCTCTCGACATATGACTGATGAAAAGAGCTCTTTGTTTAATCTCAAATTTTTCAGGTCTAAAAAGGTCACATTTAAAGATGGTGCCTTTGGAAAGATCATTGAGAAAGCAAACATAATTACCGAGGTCTTCCATCCTTAAATGATGTTATGCTGGTTGAAGGGCTCACTGCAAATCTTATTAGCATTAGTCAGCTATGTGATCAAGGTCTAAACGTGAGTTTTACTGAAGACAAATGTGTTGTCACAGACGATGTTAAAGCTTTTTTTATGGCAGGTACGCGTTCATCTAATTGTTGGGTTTTATGCCCTAAACCTTGTACATAATAAATTTTATTAATTGACCGTCATCAATAAAGAGTTATGGATGTTAATTCGATCAATGTTATTGCTTGTATTGTTGTCTATTTTGTCTTAATAACTCTAAATCCAATAAACTAACACTCAAGGCTATCTTATGAGTCTTGAGCTGTATGTGGAGACATACAAGGATCAATGTTCAAGATACAACCTAAAGGATCTATAGTATAGGGACAAGGTTGGGTACCTTATCTTGGTAACACTATGGATATGACTCACTTTGTATTTGATACAAATGTAATGATCCAACTGAAGGAAATCAGACATGAGGATTTCCATGAGCAGCGGAAGGACCTTTCCAAATTTCAATCATATATGAACATACATAATTACAGTCACAAATGGAAACAATAGGCTATGCACAAAACAAAAATTACAGCATGCTTTACTACACGATCAAGGGAAGAATTCACATACCTTTGAAGACTCATCTTAAAGATCCCTTAATCACGAACGCTCGATCACAACAATACAGCAACACAGAACGTTCGTATAACACGACTGCTACACTACACGATCACAGTGAACTCGAACAAAGCAATCACCAAGGCACAAACACCCCAAACACCACGAATGGCCTCCACAGAACCTCAGCTATGTCGAGTTAAGTATGACACCACCAAAAGGTTATCTTGGTATTCTTGGTGTGAGAACCCAGAGTGTGGGCTCTATGTGGACTTGGTTAGGGGATGAGATAGGAGGAGAATAATCGTGTAAACGATTGAGCAAGTGAGAGATGACAAAGCCTATCGTATAGGTCGATGCTCGATCGTTTAACAAAAGTTATATGATCGTCTAGTAAAAGCTATACAATCGTTTAGCTCATCAACTAGTTGAGTGTCTATCGTGTAGGAATACTCCACGAATCATCTAGCTTCTCCAAGCGGTCGTTTAGTAAATCTAATTTACTTGACAACCTATCCGTGAGAACTTTCCGAGAGTGGAAATCTCAAATTAACATTTACTAAATTTAGGAAAACATTTTTCCTTTTATCTCATGGTTATCATGAAACCACCAATAACCTCCCACTCAATTAGTTATTAAAGAAAAAGAGATAATTATCCAATAGTTAATATTATTATAAATAAATGATAACCAACTTATAATACTATATTTATAACCTATAGTTTTAATATTTCATCTCATGAAACATACAAACCATAGCTTTTTTTTCTATTTCATGGTACTTAATGTAAAACTCATTTACATTAACCCTCTACTAGATGTATCTCATACATCATACCGATCATATCATATATAATCGAATTACCTCTTGTCAATTTGAATATTTCAAATCAACACCAAGAACTGATCCTCAACTTGAATCCATTGAGCTATCAAGGGGACTTTATGGACTTGTACCTCGAAGCTCCAACGGTACGTGAATAACTGACTAAACTCTTTAGTCATGGGATCCACCATCCGTTAACTGCCATGCACTCCACTAAAGACCGACAGCTGAACTCTCCTTACTACAGATATATTATATGTCCATCTTAACCAATCAACAGCGCCACAACCCTTCACAGATTGTTCGTAAGTAAAGCTCGGCCAATAACCGTTATGCCCCTGAAATTACATCTAACTCCTTAAGTATAACTGATCCCTCTAATGAACATAAGTCATAGTCCTACTAAGACTGAGTCCTTTCTTCCAAAGAGAAGTTATGGCCACTATGTTCAAGCCCCGGAATCAGTCCTTAAGAGAGCAATCTCTCTACTTACCCCTACTTCGGGGAAGAAGTGAATTCCATCTTGTGTAATTGAGTTCCCAGCTCCCAGATCAAACAAGTTCCTAAAAAGGTAGGCATGATGAGTTGGCAATCCGGCCACTCTCACCCATACTAATCAAAGGACCGCCCTCAAAGGCAGAAGTTCCCAAAACACTCAGGATTAAGGTCATGTCACCTATGGTCGTTTAGGTGAGATGTAAGTCTCTAGTATTAACGGTATAATATACAAAGTCTAGTCATCTCGTGGTCCAGTCTTATACAAACTCTTTGTATAGGACACCTCCACTCGCATGTCTCCACATGAATAGTCAGAATTTACCATCTATAGTAGTTTACAACACTTGAAAACCCCTACAAAGTGGGTCGTATCCATAGTGTCACCAAGATCAAGTATCTGATGACGGGAAATTAGATGTCAATTACTCAACAACTAAAATTTCGTGGGCGCAATATGCGATGATGTTCTTAATGTATGCATTGATTATCATGTGTCGATGGTCATGCGTTGGAATGACTATGCGTTAACGAATGTATGCAATGACCATGTGTCCTATCACAAGTTTTCTTACGCTCACGCCAAGTATAACGCGAACACAAGTTTCTCGAGTGATCCGAGGTCGAACTCAGGGACTTGTAGCAAGGTGTATGCGGTAATGTGCATGCGGCGGTTAAATATAAAGAATGATGGAGGGGTTTCTATGCTAACATTACTCCTACTTCTAAGTAACAGACAACGCAATGAGAATGAGAATGAGAGGTAAAGACACGACAACT
Organism: Benincasa hispida; assembly: GCF_027475165.1. Classification (NCBI taxonomy): domain Eukaryota; kingdom Viridiplantae; phylum Streptophyta; class Magnoliopsida; order Cucurbitales; family Cucurbitaceae; genus Benincasa; species Benincasa hispida. The sequence goes on along the minus strand of NC_143489.1, from coordinate 69,666,170 downwards.
ATTGACAGGAAGTAAGTGGATGGAAAAATAGATAAAATGTGGAGATGTCTTCATTGCAACCCTTAAGAGTGACTGCAAGGGCAACCTTAGTCAACGCAAGCCATGCGATCATGATACACACACTTGAGCCTAACTCTAAGACGTATGCGGTGTATCTACGATATTTTCGGGAAGCCTATGCCTATCTAAACCTCCATAACCCGCTCACGTGCTAGTCGCATACCACCGTATCCTACTTTCTGGACGCATGCAATATCCTATCCGTAGGGTGCATACGTTGTTTGATAGCAAACGGAGCTTATCTCTAAGTTCCCATTCTTGCTTATGCGTTCCAATCCACTCTCTCGAGTCTTAGATTTGGGTTTTAGACTACTCTCTCAAGTATGCCTAAATGATGAATGAAGTGCTCATAAGACAAGGTAACCGCATAAACTTTGCTGACATAGTGAACAATAACTTACATTGCAATAACTTACATTGCTTAATGTGACCAACCACTTACCCTCTCGGGCAGTTAGTTGTTGCTGACTTTACTTATAGACAAGTGTTGCGTCCGCCTATAGATAGGCATTACTACAGCTTCACACTAAGCAAATAAGGTTTACTCACACACTCACGCAACGCACGCCTCTCGGTGGTTTGCTACATGCTTCATATCTCTAATCCACGTGACTAAGTATGCGATACTCTAGCAATCTCACTAACTGACGCAATGAAGTTATGGATGCTAAGTAAAGAAAGGTAGAGATAGAATCGAAGGAAACACAGAAATGCATTGAGCACATAATTTATTAATTCCTTAATCACAAAATGTAATACAATACAATATAAGAAAAGAAGAGAAAATGAAATGACCAGCTGGAAGCAAGTCTTTGCTTCCAACGGATGTGCGTCAAGACTGCCAGTGGTGCCATGGATGAGCGGTGGAGCTGACTCTCTCGAGATCTAGCTCCGTTCGAAGGCTCCGGTCGTCACTCGGAATGGATGAAGGAGGTGAAGAACTCTCAAGCTTCTTCTCATGCATTTGTCTGGATCGCAGGGATAAACCCTGGATCCGCCCTAAGGTGAACCTCAGGCGAAAACTCCTGGATAAGTTGAAATTCTGCTCATTGGCTTCTTTATATAGAGCTTGGATCGCCGACAGCATTAATGGACTGCTCTGATTCTGACATTCGCGCCGCGTTAGTCCTTTCTGAATCTTTGCTGCTAACGGCATGGTAGGTGAAATGTCAACATCAGCTTTTGATTTTCCTCAGATGTACATTGATGCGTTCATTCCACCAACCTTGCTTGATCCCTCTATTATGCATTATTGTGTAGCCGCAATCATGCAGTGACTGCATTTGCTTAATACCGCAACTCTACACGATGACCGTAATCGCTTGACGACCGCAACTCCCATGTGATGGACGCATGCGGCTGACTACCGCAACACCCATGCATTGATTGAACGCGTTCGCCTTTGTGATGGAGAGTTTCTCCACATGCGGTTGTCTATGCGGTGGTCCGGCTTCCGTTTTTTAGTCCACTTCATGCGTTAGCTACAAAAATAGAACATTGAACGCATAATAATGGGTTAGCCAAGATTCATCATGCTGAACAATGCAAGCTCATTTTCTCATGAATTCCTAACATAATTGTCGCATATTCTGCTTAACAGCCCTCATAATTCTAAATAGAAGGCCTAAGATGACATGCATTTCTGCATGTCATCAGTATCCCACCTTAATCCTTATACTACAGACCTATTTAGGTTATATCTCATATACACACTTAAGTTTACATAAGATAACCATGGAACTTTTTTTTATTGGATATGAGTAAATGCTAGAATGAAATAACACTTATTTTATTCATAAACAATGTGTATAATTAAAAACAACAAGACTACAGGAGAATTAGGACACCAATCTCAACAATCTCCCACTTGTTCTAATGCCTCGGGAGACTAATGTATAATATAAGAGAAAACATGTACAATATACAATAAACTAGGGCATACCCCAGTATCATCTTCCACTTGCCCTAGACAAGATGTAGCATGTTCCGCAGACCCAGACTCTCCAGGTGACCCTCGAACACTTTAGTCGTGAGAGCTTTTGTAAAGGGATCAGCAACGTTATGCTTCGATGCGATCTTCGTGACTATCACATCACCGCGATGCATAATCTCCCTGATCAAATGGTATTTTCGCTCTATATGTTTGCCCCGACTATGACTCCGAGGCTTCTTCGAATTTTTCATAGCCTCGTTGTTATCACAATAGAGAGTGATTGTTAAATCCACTATTGTTGGTACATTCACTAAATATTTTATCTAGCGTGTATCCTTTAGTCGACAACTTTATTCTAGGAAATTATTGAATACTTTATTTTTTAATGTTAATAGATTATGAATGGAAGTTATTAGTATTTTGCTATGAATATTGTATGTGTATAGATTTTAACTAAAATTGAGTACTTGAACAAGAATTTATCAAAATCTAATTAATTCAAAAAATAATTTTGAGAAAAAAAAAAAGTTACCTCTTTTATAACCATGAGTTAAAGCCATAGAAAGATTTATTTACCATTGTGTACCCTCATCCAACAATTACATTTGGCATTCTTGTAGAAATAATATGAAGAAGAATGTTTGAAAAAGATTGGGTTCATTTGAATAGGTAAGAGAACGTCAAATTAATATGGAATTAATCATAGACTAATATAGTTAGTTATATTAATTAGGAACTTGGATTTTTTTAATAGAGCGGCCAATGAATATCTAAAGGGAGCATGGAACTTCGTCAAACAAGTAGATAACGTGTTGGGTCGGGTAGACAAAATTTTGTGTCCATGCAAGACATGTAGGAATATGAATCATCAAATCTTCAATGTTGTCTATGAACATTTGGTTATCAAAGGTATGGATCCAACTTATAGGATTTGGTACCATCATGATGAAGAAGTACCTATAGAGTGTATGTTTAATGGTCAACCCTTTTGTAGTACTTCTTTCATGAGCGATGGAAACCATTTGTAAATAATGATGTTCAATCAAAAGATTGTAGACGTGAACACTTCTTTGTATCCTCATTGTACAAAATATACAAAAATTTTAGTTGTGGTATCCTTATATAAGGTAAAGGCTACTAATGATTGGACCGATAAAAGTTTCACAAGTCCTTTAGAGCTATTGTATGATATGCTACCCTTTGACAACGTTATCCCAAATCCACTTATGAAGTAAAGAAGTTCTTAAAAGTATTTGATTTAGGATATGAAAAGATGCATGCTTGTGCAAATGATTGTTGCTTGTTTACCAAAGAGAATAAAGATTTAGAGAGTTGTCCAATTTGTGGGGCTTCTCAATGGAAGGTGGATAAGCATACCAAACAGATGAAACGAGGTGTTCCAACAAAAGTATTGAGATATTTTCCATTGATTCCAAGATTGAAATGAATGTTCCAAATGTAGCTAATTTACTAACTGGCATATGAACCATAAAAGTAGTGATGGCAAGATGCGTCATCCAGTCGATTGCATTTCATGGGAATCAATTGATGCAAAGTGGCCAGACTTTTCAAATGATCCACGGAACTTAAGATTTGATCTTGCAACTGATGGTTTCAACCCATTTTCTAACCTTAGTAGTAGGTATAGTTGGTGGCAACCTACCTTCTTAGTTATGCATGTCGAAAGAAAATATAATGCTAACATTACTGATTTTTGGTCCTAAATCACCTGGCTATGATATTGACATGTATTTGCAACCATTAATTGATGACCTAAAATTGTTATGGAATGGAGGGGAAGTTTATGATGTAGTAAGCAAAACAAACTTCAATTTAAGAGTTGTGCTTATATAGACGATCAGTGACTTTTCTGCTTATGGAAATCTTGTTGGTTGCACAACAAAGGGCAAGATGGCATGTCCAATTTGTGGGGAGCACACACATTCCTAATGGTTGTACAATAGTAAGAAATTAGTGTATATGGGTCATAGATGTGTTTTACCTTTATCTAATCCGTATAGAAGAAAGAAGTCATGGTTTGGTGGAAAAGTTAAAGATCGACAAGCTCCTAGGTTTGCAAATGGGAATGTAATTGATGCCAACTCAAAGATTTCCAAAATTGTTTTAGAAAATCTGAGAAGAACAAATGAAAGAGGCAAAAAGAGTTGAATAGAATGTGGAAAAAACGATCAATCTTATTTGACTTAACATATTGGAAGGTACATACATCTTTTTCACTACTGTTGTTTAGTTGGCTAGGCTTTGATGTACATGTTTAGGTTGATGCCCTAAATCTCGTAGGGTCCTATAGTTTGTAAACACTTGTATGAACAAACATTTTTGTGATTTATAATATATGATATTTTATTCACTTCAGTCTATGAAATATGAGATATTTTAGTTGCATTGATCACAAACCAATAAACTAAGATCCATGGTTATCGTTGTAACTTAAATATGTATGTGGAGACATACAAGTGGATCGTGTTTTAAGTGATAACCTAAATGGTCTGTAGTATATGGATAAGGAGAGATACCTTATCCTGGTAACACTATGAGTGTGGCCCGCTTTGTAGGTGTTATAAATGTTGTAAAGTGATACAAATGATCTGATCCTGATCATTCATCTATTAAACATGCGAAGGGGGATACTCTATACAAAGGAGTTTGTATAAGACCGGACCATGAAATATTTAGTCTCTTAAATAACGCCGTTCATACCTAAGACTTTCATTCACTAGGATGACCATAGGTAACATGACCTTAATCCTGAGTGAGTTGTGAACTCCTACTTATGAGGGCGGTTCTTTGATTTGCATGAGTGGGAGGGGTCAGATCACCAACTCAACAAGCCTACCATTCTGGGGATTCGTCTGATTGGGGAGTTGGGAACTCAGCTACACAAGATGGAATTCACTCCTTCCCCAAAGTAGGGGTAAGTAGATAAATTACTCCCTTAAGGGCTGATTCCGGGGCTTGAACAATGTGGCACCACACATTCTCTTAGCCCGAGAAGGATTTAGTCATAGTGGGACTATGATCTATTGTTCATTAGAGGAATAAATGGTACTTAAGGAGTTAGATGTAACTACAGGGACAAAATGGTAATTTGGCCCAGTTGTACTTACGAGCGATTTGTGAAGGGTCATCGTACTGTTGATTAGTTATATCCAATGGACACAGAAATATATCTGCAGTACGAAGAGTACAACTGTCGGTCTTTAGTGGAGTGCTCGATAGTTAACATATGGTGGATAATATGATTAAAGAGTTTAGTCAGTTATTCACGTACCGTTGGAGTTTCAAGCTACAGGCTCATAAGATACCCTTGGTAGCTCAATGGATTCAAGTTGAAAATCAGTTTTTGGGTTAGTTTGAAATGTTCAAATTAACAAAAGAGAATTTGATTATATTTGATATAATTAAATCAATTCAATTATATATGATATAATTGATATGATGTATTTGATACAGTATTATTTGATTGGAGGAACTAATATAAATATGATTTATATTAAATGTCATAAAAGAGAAAAAGAACTATGGTTTATATATTGTGTATGATGCAATATTAAAACTATAGGTTATAAATATAATATGATAAATTAGTTATTGTATTTATCTATAATTTATTAATTAATATAATAATTCAAATTCCTTTTTCTCAATAACCACCCTTAGTGGGTGGTTATATGGTTTTATGGCTAAGTGGGTTAAAAATGAAAAATAGTTTTCTAATTAATACATGATAACAAGTGATCAGATTACTAATTGAGAGACTAAACGAAAGGATCGAGTTTTACTATACGATAGTACTCATTTCTAAACGACCGAGTATCGAGTCTATCTGATAAGCTTCCTTCTTCTACATAATACTTCTGTCACTTACTCGATCGTTTACTCCAATCCTTCCCTCAATCCAAAATAAATCAGAGCCCACAACTCTTGGATTCTCATACCGAAAATACCAAGGCAATCTTGTAGTAGTGTCTAGTGTTGTTCGAGGATCGAGTTTTACTCGTTGGTGTTCGAGGAAGTTCCAGTTATTCGTCGCGTTCGAGTTTGTTTGAGGGATATACGTGAAGAAAGAGTTCTTCAAAGGTATTGTCTCTCTTATCCTTTGTAGTTATTTCAAGAAGCATGTTGTAATTTATTGATTAAGGCATAATTTGTTTAGTATGATTGTAAATGTTTAAGTTATTTTTCAATGGAGTTTGGAATTATCCACTTTTGCTCATAGGTCCTCTATAATTAGAGTTCCTTCAATACATTATACTGACAAGTTTTTACTCTAATGTAGGAACTTGTATTACGCCATAACTTGGATGTCATGCATGTTGAGAAAAATGTATGCGAGAGAATAATAGGCACATTGTTGGATATTAATGAAAAACCAAAAAATGGATACAATGCTCGAAAAGATTTGCAAGACATGAATATACAACACAACTTATACCCAAAAGAATGTGGGAGTCGAGTATACCTTCCTCCAACTCTACACACTTTGTCCAAATCAAAGAAACAATTTTTTTGCAAAAGAATACGTGAGTTGAAATTAGCTGATGGTTATAGTTCAAACATTTTGAACTGTGTTTCAGTGGAGGAATGCAAGGTAATGGGATTAAAATTTCATGACTATCACGTGTTAATGCAACAACTTCTACCGGTTGTATTAGAGAAATGCTTCCAAAGGGTCTAAGACATTCAATAACAAGAATATGTGCATTCTTTAATAAAATTTGCCAACTTGTAATTGATCGAGAAACTATGTTGGAAATTGAAAATGAGGTAATTGATACATTGTGCTTTTTCTAGAGGTATTTTCCTCCTTCCTTCTTTAACATCATGACTCATTTGGTCATTCATTTAGGGTATGAAGTTCGTTTATGTGGACCGGTTCAATTTCGTTGGATGTGTCCATTTGAAAGGTATCTTAGTATCATATCATATATTATAGGTAGCAATTAGTTGAATATCTTAAGTATCTTAAAATTATTATGAGATTATCCTTAGGTACATGAAGACTTTAAAAGAGTATGCTAGGAATCAATCATGTCCAAAAGGGTGAGCATTATTTAGATAAGTAATGCATTCTTTTTTATAAGAATTGTGTTCAAGATTCAATTGGACTTGATGCCAAACAACGTCGGAATGAAGAATTTAACAATGGTGTCATACTCGAAGATTTCCCTATATCTACTGGAAATGAAATTACATTATCTGATGGTGTGCTCAACCTAACGCATCAATATTTCTTATTTAACACAAATGTAGCGAAACCATATATAGAGTGAGTAATGTATCAATTGAAGACTATTTATTTTCTTTTGAATGATGTATTAGAATTTTAATTAGTGATTCATCAAATATTTTAGAAGCATAGGAAGGAATTGATACTATTAAAAGACTTGCAAATGATGATAGTCTCCTAATGAAAGTTCACTCGGAACAATTTCCACTTTGGTTGAAAGAGAAGGTAATGTTTTGCTCACTTATGATAATGATCATAATCATGAATTCATCTAACATTACAATTTTTTAATTGGAACAGATTTCATTAGAAGCTGATAACACAAAAGGCTCAGATATATTTAAATAGCTTGCAAATGGACCTTGCAAGACTGCAATGTCATATTCAAGGTACATTATAAATGGTTAGCAATTCCATATAAAAAGCATAGAAAGGTCCACTCAAAATAGTGGTGTTTCAATTGATGTAAGTACAATATGTTGATCAAGTGTTGAAGATGGATTTTCATAAATTGATGTGGTTACATATTATAGAGTCCTAACCGAAATAATTTTATTATATTACTATGTCTATCAACTTCCATTGTTTAAGTGTGTTGGGCTAAAATCCACAACGGTGTTAAAGCTGATGATAGATTTACACTTGTTCATTTGCATCAAAACTAAAGTCAATTTGAATGTGTCATATATTCTTGCATCACAAGCTAAATAAGTTCTTTATGCGAGAGAAAATGACAATTTTCCTTGGTAATTGAAAGCACCCCTAGAAGATTTAATGAATTAGACAAATATGATGAGAATTTTGACACAAACTTTGTGGGTGAAGACTCCTTCATAGCACTTAATGATATTGATGAATTTGAACGTTGTTACACTGCACGAGACAATTTTGAAAGTATCTTATTATGATAACTTAGAACTTACATTCATTTTGTGAATTTGCACTAACATATAACTTGCGGCCATTTTGTGAATTGCTACTAACATAAAATTAGTGGTCATTTTGTAAATTTGCACTCATAATGCATACCTATGGACACTTAGTATAATATTAGTTGGCCTTTTTGTGAATTATAGTAATAGATGGTCATTTTGTAAATATGCACAATATATTGTCGTTATATGCATTGTGAACCATTTCAATTTGTAATGCTCTATAAATATTTTACATATATATTCAGTATATAAATATAAATGTTCTCTTTATTCTCACTCTAACTATCACTATGCAAGCTAGTGTTTTTTTTTTCCAAGCTGTGTACACTTTGAACCATTTGGATCTAAGAGCTTGCTACATTAAAATATAATGAAGTCAAATGTGCATGTAAGTTGTCTTTAAATATTTATTTATAGAAAAATGTTATATACATAATATCATCTCAATGTTTTATGTCTTAGGATTTGGATAAGCAAAATATTGGACCAACCATTGGTAAGAAATTAAAAACACCTCATACTACAACACAAATATTTTAACGACAACAATCTGATCACACCTTAGTGAAAACATCATGGAGATTTGAAAAGTCATTCAATATAGACTTAACTCAACCGGGTAGCGAGGATGAGGAGGCTAAGGAAGAGGATCCTTATTCAACAAAGAGTGTAAGAAGAAAGATTGTAGATAATAAAGATAATGTCGTCAAGCTTGGTATAGAGAGAGAGGTAAGGGAAACATCTCCTTTTTCTAACTCATTTCACCACAACAATAGGCATTCTTCACCTGTTACTACTCCACTTCCATCCCCACATGTCAATGAAATTGTTCATCCCCAACCTAAAAGACCACAAGTTAACCCATTAGATTCTCCTACTGCTCGTACTAGATCAGCGGTTCATAAATTACTCATTAAAGAGGTTCAAAATCGGTTGGAGGAAAATGTTGTCGAAGTTCATACAAAGGAATCAAACCTCCAAAAAGACAAGAGGTCAGACCAAAATGCAAACAATAGTAGTGGAGCCAGAAATGAAATTAAATGTAAGATACAATGAATACGGACAACCTATTGAAATATCGTTTGGGTTATCCTCATTTTTGGGTTCACTTGTCAGAGAAGTGGTGTCGGTGACTTTTGAAACTTGGGTGAGACTTTCAACGAGACAAAAAGAAGTATTGTGGCATTCTATCCAAGTATGTAATAAATAATTATATATTTATATAATGAATATAATTTAAACTTTCTTATAGTCACTACGTTAATTTTTTATTCTTTAGGCACAATATAATTTTGATGAAGAATGACGGAAGAAATATTTGTTTCAAAAGATGGGTGAGCTATGGAAAACAAGCAAATCTCGCCTAGTGAGTAAAATTGGACAAACTTCAAATGACGATGAGTTGAATAAATTAAAGCCAGATAATATTTCTTCAATACATGATTGGAATGACTTTATCTAAGACAAAACAAGTGCAAAATTTAAGGTATGTGATATAATTATTGAGTAAATTTATTTATTTGATTCAAGGTATGAAAACAGGTTTAATCTTTGTACCTTTGTTGATTACTTTGAGTATGATTTCAAGCAAAAAGCAAGAAATTTAAGGAGATGAAAAAAAAAAGCAACTTCCACACACATGTAGTCATAGAGGCTATGCTCGACTAGCTGAAGATTTGGTATATACTTATGTAATACTAATAACATTATTATAATTAGCACTAGAGATAATATATAACCAAATATTTTTTTCCATGTAGAAAAATTCTTCTTCTTCAACTCCAATTATCCGAATAGATGTTTGGACAAAGACACATGTGAAGAAATATGGAAAACCTATTAACTCACAAGTGATCAAAACTTTGGTTAGATTATTTTTTGTATTTTTCTTAATTTTTTATATTTCCTGAGTTGTATAAATCTCTCTCGTGGGATTACTAGTATTTGTTGGAAATTGAGTTATATGTGCCTTTTTTTTTTAATCTTGGCATTTGTTGTGAATTCACATTGGTCAATGCTTTGTTGGATTTTATTTAAGTGATCTCTTATTGGCTTGTTGGTATTTGAGTAGTGATTTAGTTGAAGTAGGAGTTTGTTAATGTTGTGAATTCACATCGGTCATAAGGCATCCCCCTCCCTCCTAAAATGATTTCTTTTTAAGTAATGGTTATTAGTTTGGTTTTATTTAAGTGATCTTCTTGTTGGCTTGTTGGCATTGAATAGTGATTTAGTTGAAGTAAGAGTTTTTAACTATTGTTAATTTGTGTTTGCCTCTACCCCCCCCCCCCCCCCCCCCCCCCCCGCGTCTTAAATGATTTTTTTATATTAAATGCTTTGTTGGATTTTATTTAAATGATCTTTTGTTGGTTTGTTGGTATTTGAGTAATGATTTAGTTGAAGTAGGAGTTTGTAAATGTTATGAATTCACATGGGTCATAAGGCATCCCCTCCCCCTCTCTCTCTTAAATGATTTTTTTTATGTTCAATATTTCATTGGGTTGGTTTTATTTAAGTGATCTGTTGTCGGCTTGTTGACCTTTAAGTAGCGATTTAGTTGAAGTAGGAATTTGTAAATATTGTAAATTCATATTGGTCATAAGGCATCCCCTCCTCCCCCTCCTCTTAAATGATTTTTTTTATATTTAATGCTTTGTTGGATTTCATTTAAGCGGTCTCTTGTCGGCTTGTTGGCATTTGAGTATCAATTTAGTTGAAGTAAGAGTTTATAAATGTTGTGAATTTGTGTTGGTCATAAAACATCCCCTCTACCCCCCTCATAAATGATTTTTTTTTTATATTCAATCCTTTGTTGGATTTTATTTAAGTGATCTCTTGTTGGTTTGTTGGCATTTAAGTAGTGATTTAGTTGAAGTAGCAGTTTGTAATTGTTGTGAATTTACATTGGTCATAAGGCATCCCTCCCCTTCTTAAATGATTTTTTATATATTCAATGCTTTGTTGGATTTTATTTAAGTGATCTCTGTTGGCTTGTTGGCATTTGAGTAGTGATTTAGTTGAAGTACGAGTTTCTAAATGTTGTGAATTTGTGTTGGTTATAAGGCATCCTCTCCCCTCCCCTCCCCTCCCCCCTCCCCCAAATGATTTTTTTTTTATGTTCAATGCTTTGTTGGGTTGTTTTTATTTAAGTGGTCACTTGTTGCCATTTTAGTAGTGATTTAGTTGAAGTAGGAGTTTGTAAATGTTGTGAATTTGTGTTGGTTAAAAGGCATCCTCCCCTTCTCCCCCTCCAAATGGCTTATTAGCTTCTTGGCATTTGAATGGTTTTACTATGATTTTTTGTTAGGAGTTTATTGAACAAAATTGTGTGGGAACGTCTCCTTCAGGTAGTATAATTGACGATGCAATTAGTAGAGTTTCGGTCCCGATCATGGTCATGTACAAGGATTAGGATTTGATGTGTCTAAACCAAAGGTGTCTAATCAACTTAGAAAGATAAGACTATTGCATCTCTTGAAAGAAAATGCAATAACCTAACATCAGATGTAGATGAGCTAAAAAGCGTTGGTAGCTTCCTTAATAAAGGACAAGGTGAATTTGTCTTTAAATCTCTTTATCTATTTAAATTATGTTTTATATGACATTTTCAATATATTGTTTCTATAGGAAAAATTAGCGAACAAAATTCTAATAATACTATTAGAGTATCAATATCGGCAGATATTCTAGTTCCAATCCTAAGTTCTCCACCGGTAAACTCATTTATAAATTTTCTTTTCATTTAGTATTCAAAATTATTATTGTTTGAAAATTTTCTAACCATGTTATGGGTGAAAAAGAGTGTTATTACCTAAGTGTTTGCTGCTAGATTGGGTTGGTTCAGGAGAAGTCGTTGCTGAAGGTAGATGGTCTTCCAATGATCCATCAATCCTTGTCCATCACATACCTCTTAGTCCGAATGCAGTTTGTGTGTGGGTTGATATGATAAAAATACTATATTCCTTCTTATGGAGGCCTACATTTGACATTATTGTTATTGACGATGTCGTGGGCACTACTGTTACATGGTCAATGGATAAAGTCAAACTATGTAAGAAAATTAATTTATTTCTTTGTGAATTAAGTATATATTTAGTCCATTAGCTAATTTTTTTGTTAGAATTAGATCACGATGATTTATGAAAGTTATTTTTTTTATCACGATGATTTATGAAAGCTATTTTGTTTTTCTTTATTAGGTGATTGATATGATGACAAACATCGGAGCTACATATTTTGTGTGGGAGAAATTTGGTATCACTATAATCTAAACATCTCTTTTGATTGTATCAACTATTTGGGATTATATATGTAATTTTATTTGGATTAAGAATTTACAACTTGTTCTATTAGGTAAGAACTTTGTTGGAACATATTTTTTATGACTATATCAAACCTTTTGGATGAATATAGTGTTTTATTTCTTTTTGTATGCTATAAATTTGAAGATTTTGGTTATAATTATGATTATAGATTTGGAAGAGATATGAATTATATCTTTCTTCATCTAGACAATAATATGGGCAAGCAACTTCTATAAATATATGTTTATAATTAATTCTACAATAATATTTGCCAAAAAAATTGTAAAATCTAAAAGAATATTATTAACAAATGCTATTAAAGATCAATTATAGAATTATTTTTACTACTACATAAAATGCTATAGAAGTTTATTAACATTAAATTCATGCTTGAAGATGGGGTATTTATAGCTTTTTTCCATTAGGATGAAAAAATGCTAAACAAAATAAGGGACTTTCAATAGCGTGTCTAAAATCGCTATGGAACGTCTTTTATAACATTTTTTTTATTGCTATGAAAATTTTTTATGGTACTCTTTCCAATACAATGAAACTTTTCCATAACATTGAATTATAGTGTCATATGTCAACTTTCTATAGCAATATTAATAGTTGTACAAAAATGCTATGGAAAGTGGAGGACTTTTAATAACATCGGCTACGACAGCATTTATAAAACGTTATGAAAACTCTTTTATAGCGCTTTTACAATATTATTAAAAATATTATTGAAACATTTTCATAGCGTTTTTTATAGTGTTGAAAAAGCGCTATCAAAACGTTTCAATAACTTTTTTTAGCGTTAGACAAACACTATTGAATTTTTTTTTTGTTAGCGCTTTTCTAGTGCTATAAAAACACTATCAAAACGTTTCGATGGCATTTTTTTTACGCTATAAAAAGTTTTCATAGCATCATATATGCGCTGTCAAAATGGACTTTTTATAGCATTGAAAAAATGCTATAGAGAGTCATAGACTTTCAAAAACATGGGCTACGACAGCATTTTGAAAACACTATGGAAAATCTACGATGGCGTTTTTCTAATGCTATTGTAAGTGATATTTCTTGTAATGATGAATCTGTCACATTTACTGTTATTAGTACTATTACCATTCAGTGTCGAACGGTAATGGTAATGTGACAGATTTATAATTCTAATTAAACCTGATCAAAAGCAATATCCAAATATGTTTGGGATTGTGGCTCATTATGATTGATCTATCAATAGAATCTCATTACGATTACACACCAATTTTTCATTATGGAATGATAAATGTGACCCTTTTTTAATAATCCTCGACTTTTTTAAATACTATGCTACAAGAAGGGTAAGAAGAGTCACCAAGAATTATATGTCCAAAACCCAATTCGAAAACCTAGAAATCCAACTACACCCAACATTTTCAGACATAGAAGAGTCAAGAAAACCAAAAGAATTATCAAAACCAGCCGTATAAAAACAATATAGTATGAGCAACTTTGTTACACTCACGAGAATTATATGAGAAGAAGACATTACTCAATCTACTCGCCAAAACTCAAATTTCGTGAACTACATCCTTAAACTTTATGTTTAGAGTTTAAATTTTATGTTTATAATTGTTTGTTCTGTAATTTAATGGGTGTAAAGAAAAATTGGGGAGAGAACGAAAGCTCGACGAACCTTTTTTTTTTTTCTTTTGCAAATAATTAAGGCTACAAAACAAAAGTTCTTATAGATAATAGACATATGGTTTCGATCAACGCGATAATATAGCTTATTTTTGTTTTCAGATGTAGAAACTTAGTTATGAAGATAAGGTATCAAAAAAATTCTAAATTATGATCTTGTAATAATTTTTTTATTTTAATAGTAATTGACAATGCACATATAAACAGCTTTATAGAATAATGTGGGTTAGTGTGCATGCTTTTGGTTGCTTTTTATATATGCCTACTTTATATTTAATAATTGATCAACAAACTAAGATTCTCCTAAAAAAAATAATAATAATAAACTAAGATTCTTGTTCTGTATTATATTATGAATTATACTAAAATGTTTGTAAACCATTAAACTAAGATGTCCCATAAAATTCCCCAAAAAAAAATCTTGGTGGTTCTAGTTCAATCTATTATCTGATTAATTGTGTGAAAATTATAAATGTAGTCTCTTAAATTGAAAGTTTATCTATTTAATTCCTAAATTTTAAAAATTATAAGTAATTTTAGAATTTTTTTAGAGAAATTTTAACATATAGAAAAAAATGTCAAATTATTTACAGAAATAGTATAAAAAAATATTAATAAACTTCTATCAACATCTATCTGTCTCTATTGAAAATAAATAAATTTCACTATTTTGGGTAAATAGCTTCCTTTATTTTTCTATTTTTGAAATTTTCTTTTTTTAACATTCACATAAAATTGAAAATTTTATATTCTAATAGACATAAAATTTGATTTTATATTTAATAGATCGCGTAATTTAAAAAAAAAAATAGAATTTTTCGATGACCTATTAAATGCAAAATTGAAAATTTAAACATTTATTGGACACGAAATTAAAATGCTAGTAACTTTTAAAATTTCATGAATTCAAGTAGAACATAAATTTTACATTGGAAAAACTAAACTTATAATTTCAACTTATTAGTAGCATAGAATAATGATAGGATTTTCCTTTTTAAAAAAATTGTGAAAACATAATAGTGATTAACTTATACATCGTGAAAAAATTTTAGTGCAGCCTCGGTAACATCTATTTATTGTACCGTCTAAATTGTACCCAATAAAAATTTGTCATGGGTAGTTTTATTTAAATGATTTTTAAAAAAAATTTTACTATTTAATAATTACATGAAAATTAAGTTGCACCTAATCATTGTCCTAAATAATATTGATCTGATTTAACTGGTGTACAGAATATATATATATATATATATATAATAAATCTTAGCTAAGGAATAAACTTTTTGTAATTTCAAAATAAAGAATTTCACGTGGGAAAAATACCCACTTATATACAATCCATCGAATTAACTGTCAAGTCATCTTATTCCATGATCTCATATATCTCATTTAAATTTAGGATAAATATCAATTTTTATAATTCTAAATTTTAGGTTTATATCAATTAAAATCTTAAATTAATAATTATATTAATTTAAATTCCTAAACTTTGAATTTGAATCAATTTAAACTCCAAATTAATAATTGTATCAATTTAAACTCTAAATTTTCATAAATATATCAATTTAAACCCTGAACTTTCATAAATTTATCCACACCTTCCGAATTTCATATTTAGTTTGAAAAACATCCGGCAAAACATTTAATATTTTTCAATTAAATTTTTAAATTGTTATAAGTGAATCGATTTAGAACAGTTATTAGAATTATATTTGAAAAAATCGCCAATGCATAAATTCTTATACATGTATAGGCTTCTATAAATGTCGATTTTACAAAATTGACGATTATAATTTGAATGGACAATTTTCAAACAAATCTTAGCTAAGAATCTAAATTGAATATGCATGTGTAAACTTAGAGTTTTAATTAATAAAATTAAAAGTTTTTTTATCCAAATAAAACAATAAAAAAAATTAAATTGATACATTTATGAAAGTTCAGAATCTAAGTTGATACAATTATTAGTATAGAGTTTTAAAATAAAGGTTATCTAACACATGACAAAACTTGTTACACACGATGTTACAGCATTTCCAAAAACATTATAGATAAATGCAAAAACTAAAAAAAAAAAAACAGAACACAAGGTTTAGTAACCTAGTTTAGTGCAATACCATCTATGTCTATGGGGGCCAGGGGTAGTGTGCCCGTGAAAAGATATTTTCACTAATATAAAGTCAAGCAATTACACCATTGTACTTATCTGTAAATAAACGGCAATTAACACTACTATAAAAATTGTATTACTTGACGTTTTTTCAATCAAAGTATCAGTGTTACTTGACGTTTGTAAAAATTCAAGTAATCCAATGTTAAGAATAAGAGAAATTTTTTTTACAACCTAAAAACGTCAAGTTTCTTGTCCAACTTGTTTTAAAAAAAAATGTACTATTAGAATTACCTGTATAATTTTTTGTTTTGAAGTCCAATAATGATATAGAGGATGATCATTTTATTAACTAAGTAAACAAACAACATATATATTGAACTTTTTAAACTTGTTCAATCATTCGAACTTTCCACCAACCTAGCTAACAAAAGTGCATATATTTTCTTGAACATAGTTGTCATCATATATATATACTTACAACATAAAATGTTTACAAAATTCATAACAAAGTTCATACATGAACAATCTAGCTAATTTCTAAGTTATATAGAAGACTATCAACCCAACCATGCATATGAACAATTTCCGAAAGAATGTTCAATCCCAATATAAACTAAAATCCCAAAAGAACAAACCCAAATATCTACAATTCCAAAAATTACACCAACTATATACATCTAGGTACTCCATATGATCAACAATATGTTTCCAAAAACCATATGAACATTCTACCCCTATATCAAATATCAACAATATATGCCTAACCCATATCTTCAAAAAATTGAATGTCAATATCCAAAAATTGCATATTGTCACCATCATATGTGGGAACCTAAAAGTTCAGCTAGCTCTATTTGCACCTCGTTTAACTCAAATTGACTGTACGAGTCCCTTATATCAATCTAATATAGCCCAAATATTGAAGTCAATATTTGTTTTGTCAAATGTTATTTATTTGAACTATTGAGAATAGTATAAATAGGTATTAATTAACAACATATCGAATCTGTGACTACTTTACTCCCTTTGGTGATAATATTTCTCATGTATCTCATCATATAGTATCCACATTCAATGGTTCCAACTTGTTAAAGACACTACAATAATACATAAACTAAAACAATTTATGTTGCATATGCACTAGGAATAACCTACATATATATAACTTAATTAACGAATAAATATGTTTATACTTACCTTTACGGTTTTCCATAATGTTTGCTTTTGACCTTTTTGAATATTCTTATGGGATCGAAAGATCGTAATAGCTCTATTGCTAAGTAACACCCACATAACAGTAAAATAAAGTGAACTTTATAATGACAAAAAGCATAATAAGACAAGAAGTTAACTTACGTGTTTGTTACGTATCTGATATCTACTCGAGATGATGTTTGTAATGAATCAAGATAATAGATGATATTTGATGGAGCTGACATTCAACTAACAGAAGCAATTATGATCTTAAACACTCTAATTATATTAATTTTAGTGGATTACATGCAAGTTCATAAAATAACAGTAAAAAAAGTTTCAAGAACACAACCTTTGAAGAACTTCCAATTGATACAAATTCCAGCTGATTTCTTCTTTCTAATAGGTTGTAGACTACCACAAAGATATTCTCTACTATTTCCAGGCCTTAGATTGGGTGGTGAAACCCAAATTGATAGAGATAAAGAGTGAATATTAAGCTAGAGAGAGTGTTGAAGAGAAAACTGATTTTCTTAATTAAAAAAAAAATTAAAAAAATAAATAAATAAGTTTGCATCATTTTCTAAAATTAAATCTCATATATATTGAATCAGATCATCAATAAAATTAAATGGAAAAATGCCACTCAATTTTCCACTAAAAGGAGTGGATTAGGTGTAACATTTAGTGGGAAAATCCAATTTTTCCCACTACATTTCATTTATATTATTATTTAATGAAATTTCAAAAAAAAAAAAAAAAAAAAAAACCTCATAAATAATGAAATTTTGTTTAATTTAATTTATTTATTTATAACTTAATTAATTTAATCAAATTAAATTAATTTTATATTTTGAATTTCAAAAATTCAAATTTTAAATAAATAAATTATTAATTAAATAAATATTTTAATTAATTTAATATAAAATATTAAATTAATAAAACATCTAATTTAAACATTAAACACTATTAATGTAATTAATATTTAAATCATATTTAAATATTTTTCTCTCTCCAAAATTGTTTAATTCGTTAATTAAATGTTAATTATAGTGAATATGATAATCCAAACCCTAAACCAAATTTGAACATTTCAAATTCTCTCAACACGCTATTCTAAGGTTTAGTCCTTTTACGAGCTAATAGAAGGACCTAATGGACCTACAGATCATAAACTCCAACGATTTGAGGTTAATTGGTTAAACTCTTTAATCAATATTCGTTAACTACCAAAACACACCACTATAGCTCAATAGTTGCACTCTCCTCACTATAGATATATTTATGTCCACTTGATTTAACCATAATCAGTAAGTTGATTCTTCATAAGTTGTTCATATTTACAGCTAGGTCAAAATTACCGTTTTACCCCTGTAATACATCTTGTTCCTTAAGTCTCCATTGATCCTCTAATGAACAATTAGTTTATGGTCCTACCAATAAACTGAGTCCTTCTCAGCCATAGAGAGGGCGGGGTCCCTTTTGTTCAAGACCAGGAATCAGTACTTAAGGGAACAACTTCTCTACTAACCCTAAAATTGGTAGGAGTGAATTCTGTCTTGCAGAACTATGTCAGCAACGATGTTAAGCCACTCCCACCCATGCAGATTAAAGGACAATCCTTAATAAACAAAAGTTCATAGTTAGCTCAGGATTGAGATCAAGTTACCTTAGGTCATCAAATTGAAATAGTCAATTTTAACAATAAAGATCGTTATAAAGAAAAGTGACTATTTCGTGATCCGGTCTTATGCAAATATCTTTTGAATAGGATGCCTCCACTTGCATGTCTCCACAAACGATTTTGGGATCGCATCATTTGTATCAATATACAAAGTAAGTCGCATCCATAGTACTCCCAAAATAAGGTAACCAACCCTATCCATATACTTATAGACTATTTTTGCTATATATTTAAAACTTGATCCACTTTTATATCTCTACATAAAGTTTAAGCATTCATGTTATGACTAAGGGTTCAATAGTTTATTGGATTAATCTATAAATGCAATTTATATATTCAATAACAACTTTATTAAAATACTCTTAATAACAACTTTATTAAAATACTCTTAATAACAACTTTATTGTAAATAGAAATATGTTTAAAGTTTACAAACTGAAAGCTTTAGAACATATAACCCAACAATATCATCATATGTGTTAATAGTTAGTAGTGCCCAATGACCATTAAATAAAATACAAGTTCTATATGTTTGTTGTTAGTACAAGAACTCTCAATGAATTGACTAGTAAAACTTTACTTAACCTGGGTTAAAATGAGCAAAAACAATTTGGTTTTGTTGTGAAGTTATTAATCTGATACATAGGTTCTGAGCCCTAATTTCTTAAGTGATTTGTCCAGAAGATATAAGGGATGGGTCAACAAATATGTAATTTGAAATTTCTTTTGAGTGCAAGTACCTATAAAAGATTAAAAGTTAATAAACGAGTACCTATAAAAAATTAGAGTACCTAAACGAATGAAATCATATTACTTACATCATATATGCAACCAACGTCGAAATCTTAACTTCCCTCATGCTACAGAAGTCAATAATATCCTCCTCCAAAACACAACTCTTTCTACTGATACCAAACAGCTTAACAAGTAGTTGGAAAGAAATGGCAGACTCTTTGGCCATTACCTTTTCAACAAACCTAAGTATTGATTTTAAAGGTAGTGGCAAATTGATTGTGGACTCACAGACAACATCTTTTCCTTAGCAACCATCATTGAAGCTTTGTCCTAATGCAACAAAGTAATCATAACATAACAATATGAAAGTCATTAATGCAACAATATGAAATTCATAATGCAAACATCAACCAGTGCAATAAATTGAGCAAACTTAACTAATTACCTCTAAAGTTTGTTCATTTTTGCTCTCATTCTTGAAATTCTCATGTTCATCATTCAGAATGATCATGTCCATATTTACCTTATCCTTTTGCATAACATCATTCGTCTTCACATTCTCTTTTACTTTTTTAAAAATTTGTTTTCGGATTCAATCTCATATGTCAATCTTGGTTTAGAGCAAGATCTATGTGTCGGAGTCATTTCACCTTGTGTCATATGTCAATTTCAAGACTCTAAATTAGATTCCAACTACAAAATGAGAATTTACAAGAGTTATATCAGAACAATAAATGCGTGGACACCCATTTTTATAATCATGAGTTGGCAACACCAGCTTAGCGAAAACAATGGCAAACTTGCCATGAACGGCAGCATTACCAATCCACCATTTGATGGTTCCATCATTTGGTGTATTAATAATGAATACATCAGTGTTGGGATCAAATATAGTTGTTGTTTGGAGACCCTGGACGTTTGAGCCTTCAAAGAAGTAAAGGAAGAGATTTTATATCAAAATGCAAACCTACATTACTGAACAATGCCTAAGATAAGCTCACAAGATTTAATTAAATTCACTAAAATTTAGTGAACTCAGTAGAAACCAAGTATTTTGCTAAAGATAAGCTAAACTTCTTAAAATAATCGAAATAAACATCTATATAATTTACACTTTTGACTTACCATGATGAAGTACAGTCATGGCATAACAACCAGGATAATCCACATTGTCAATAAGAATTTGCCTCTGTTCTTTTTGGTTCCTAACTTGAGAACAAAGCCACCCCAAAGACTGCAAAATGAAACACAAAGATATCAAAATTCAACTCAAGACAAAATATCATTGTTCCTATCGAGCGACATATCAACATAATAAAACTAAGCTTAAATTAAATTCATGGTGAGTAAATTTTCTTCCCACAAACTTAACTTTCATCTCTCACCCGAGAGAGGAATTAGTTGCTGCAGTTAAATTCAACATTTGGAAGAGAAATTCCGATTAAATTCATGGTTATCTTAAGAAAGTGATTTCTTAAGACCCTAACCTAAGGACACAAGATTTTCCTTATTAAACTAAGCTAAATTAATGGTTAAAACTTAAAACACGCCACCCAAGTAACTCTAGTTCTTTGTTGAAACTTACTTCCAATCCTGTACATAAATTCTCAAACAAGGTTCTAGTGAGAATCTAGATAATCTAGATGCGTTAATTGTTCCAAGAAATGGAAGAAATTTGAAACAAGTAACACCTGTGAAGTATAGACACAGATACGACTACACGATACGGAAACGATCGGATACAGCGATTCGTCAATTTTTTAAAAATTAAGATACGAATACGTCTAATGATATATCATTTTTTTATATTTTTTTTAATATACATATTTCTAAAAAAACAAGGATACTGATACGTTGAAGATACATTTTTTTCTTTAAAAAAAAATATAGGATATAGATAAATTTAGCATACAAGTTAATAACGAATAACACAAAATAGAATACAAATACTGAAATACAATACAAAAAAAGCAACATCTGAGATGTTGAAGTATAATAGTTAATAAAATGCAATAGAAAAGTGACTCATATTGCAAAGAAGAAGAAGAAGAAGAAGATTAGAGAGAGAAGTATGAAGATAAACAAAGAACTTATTGTTGAAGATATCCAAATGGTTTATATTTTGGTAAACTTTGTGGAGACTCAAATGTGAAGATAGAGATTAGATAATTCTAGTCTAGGGTTTGGTCCGTTATTTTCTTTTTTTTCTTATAGTTTTGGACTCGAGGAGTGAGCTTTTTAAATAAGTTGACTAATTTTAGATTGGGATAGACTAGATGAGTTACTTGTCTTTTTTCTTAAAAAAAAGTACGCATAGAAATAGATACGTCAAATCGTGTGTCAGATACGTATCTGGAAAGTATCTGAAAGTATAGATACGTCAAATCGCATGTCAAATACGTATATAGGAAGTATCTGGAAGTATCGATATCCGATACGTGTTTGATACTGATTCTTTGCCTCCCATGAAGTATTTGTGCTTCATAGAGTAACACATCAATTATAAGGGCCATATTTGTTGTAGTGTTTTGAGGTAGAAACT
This sequence comes from Benincasa hispida, assembly GCF_027475165.1. Lineage (NCBI taxonomy): Eukaryota > Viridiplantae > Streptophyta > Magnoliopsida > Cucurbitales > Cucurbitaceae > Benincasa > Benincasa hispida. The sequence continues at coordinate 69,643,748 of NC_143489.1, read as the reverse complement.
GGATTTCTAACAAGGCTGAAATTTTATAAACCTTATCTTAAGAACTAATGACAGGTAGATATGAGAGCATTCAACAAGCCTGAATCCAATTTGAGAGAGAGATCATTAACGAGGCAATAAATGTATCTTATCTTAATGGGGTCGCTCGATTAGGTATAGATTTAAGCATCACTAAAAATTTTAGCTTGATAATGAAATTTTGATTTTCTTAAGATTCCCCAATAAAACTGTAAACTTCAAAAGCCTTACCTTAAGCACTTGCAGCTGTAGTGACGAAGGCCTAGAACAAGGCTGGAACAAGTGTACAAAATGGCTTGATCAAGCTTCAAAGCATTGTTATAAAAGATTGTTTGTACAGATAATAAAGAGGCATTTAGAGTTATAAAGAGTTTTACCTTCCTTTTCCCCCTTCGTAGAAAATAAAGAATGAATCGTTCTTGCTTAAAGACACGCCATTTGGGAAATAAACATCTCTCACAAGCATAGTGGTTTCTCTTATAACAGCAAATGAAAAGAGGAAAAGAAAGGTTGAAAGATGTTTTAAAACGGAAATAAGTGTGGGGTTCTAAATTTTTTTTTTTTTTTTTTTTTTTTTTGCATTACCCAGAATATTCAAAATGTTATAAAGAAATACAATAATTCATAAATGTTCTTAGAAGAAATAAACTTCTTAACAGCCAAACTCCCTTTGCATTGTCTACAAAATGTAAGTTTAGATATTACCATTCAATCAGCAACCCCAACCAAATGAAGACTTCCCATCGTCGGCAAAACCGGATTTACCCCAAGCTCCTTCTTCTCCACTGTCGCAATCGCCTCGAGACTACTTGGTATTCCAACTGGATGTAGGCTTCTCCCAATAACCTCCTCCTTGGGCACCTATATTGGCTTTTTTGTTTTTGTCCACAGTTGATGGCTTCTAGGTGGAATTTTGACCCTCACTAGAACTTTCAGCAGGATTCTCCGAAGCTTTCAGGTATGGCTTTAACATCCTTGGATTCTTCATCAGCACCCTTCCTGCTGTGAAGAACATCTTCAAGATTGGAAACAAGGCCGGGGGCAAGAAGTTCTTCTTGACAGAAGTAGAAGAAGTCATGGGACTTCAATTCAAAAAAGGAAGAAAATGGAGGATGGAAGAAGAGGAAGAAGAAAAAGAAGTTTCACTGCAAGGAATCAGAAATCAGGACCCTAAAATCAGAGGAAAATGAGGAGGAGGACGAGGAGGAAAGGGAAAAGAAAGAATAGAGCGTTGAAAATGAAAAATGGTGAAATGGGTGAAGGAAGATAGATAGGTTAGAAATAAATCTTACTCAGATAAAGAGAATTGATCGTGTGGTGGAGATCTTGAGCTAATCAACGGTAGGGTGAAGTTCGGCATGTACATCGCAAGTAGAGATGTCCATGGGCGGGGTGGGGCCAAGGATGCCATTCCCCATCCCCGTCCCCATTCTATATTTCATTCTCCATCCCCGTGAAATTCTCCACGAGGATCGGGTTCCCCGTTGTGAATTTTTCTCGTTATTTTTTTTTTTTTTTTTTGTAAAAAACTAATTAATTTAAATCACTAATATGAGCAAATTTTAATTAAATAATTAACTTTACCACTAAATTATTTATTATGGTTAGTTTTATATGACAATTTGAATTTAAAGATAAATTAATCAAATTTTGGACTAAAAAAGCTAATTAATTTTTTTTAGTAGAAAGAAGTAAATAAAAATCAAATTATTCACATATATAATCTAAATTTAAACATATTCATTACCTTTTCCATTAAATAATCAAATTTAAAATTTAATTGTAATATTTATATAATAATAATAAAAACATAATATTATATCATTATACTAAATAAATATGTAAAACTAATCGGGAAGGGGGCGGGGGCCGGGGACGGGGGCGGAGAAGCGGGGGCGGGGGACAGGGAATGCTTTCCCCGTCTCCGTCCCCATTTAGCTCATGGGGAATTTTTTTCGCCCACTCCTTCCCCCATTCCCCGCCTAATCAGAGAATCCCTACCCCTTGGAGCCCCGTGGGGAAATTGGACATCTCTAATCGCAAAGATTTCAACGGCAAAATGAAATTTGGCGTGGTTATCGTGAGGGTTTCGGCTGTAGGGGTTCACGTGAAGCATTTGAAGGGTTAGTGAAAATTTGTAGACTTAAAAAAATTAGAAAGTAATTTCTTTTACTTAATATTCTTGACATTTAAAATAGGATAAGAAAATATATACTAAACTTGATATTTTTAAAACGTCAAATAGCGTGTAGCGTGAAAAAAAATTCGAAAAAATGCACAACCTTTGCGTTTTTTTTTTTTTAATTTCTTGACGCTTTTCTTTAAAAATCACCTATCACTTGAAAATTTTTCATAAAAATGTCAAGCATTTAAAATTGCAAACGTCAAGAAATGTACTTATTCTAGTAGCGTAAAGTGACACTCGAATAGCCCAACTTAGTACATGATTACTTAGGCTCCCCTTAAGTGTGAAACTCCCTCTCAATGAAACTTAGGCTCTCCCAAGTGTGAGACCCCCTCACCTTCAACATACTCAAGAATATTAGTGAATGTTCACTTAGGCTCCCCTTAAATGTGAGACACTCTATCTCTCAATCCTCATCTTTCCACCTTCTAGCAAAGGCTTCCCTTAGGTTTGAGAATCTATTCTCAAATAATGATGTCTTTGACTCCCCCCTAAGATCAAGGTAGCCTTCACACACAAAGTAATCTTCAACAACGATCTCGAGCACAACCTCCAAATCTACAACAATTCTGAATCACAATCACAGAGATTGACATACACCAAATGACCACTGCAAAATGAAAAGCTTCCAACAAAAATACTCAAAAGTGGCCAACCCTAAAATGAAACAAAACCACAATGTATATGACTAGCTTTGGGAAGATCTTCAAGGAAGGAATAAATTATCTCGCGGGGAAAAAATACAACAGACCATGAAATTTGCACAAAAATCTTGACAGATAGGGGAAAAAATTTTGCGAAATTTTTTGTCTATCACTTTACAATGTCATTGACAATGTCACAGCATGTTGTGAGACATATCGTAAAGGATATTAAGACACATCAACAAATATGCTACACATATCAACATATAAAAAACCAATTTCAAAGTAGAATCAACACAGCACGGGACATATTACAAAAACATATCGTTCAAGTTTTTCTGTAATAAAATCAACCAATCATATTGCAGAACAAACTCCCCTACAGTTTCAAATTGATATAACCCTCAAAGTTCAAGGTTTAAATTGATACAATTTTTCGCTTACGGTTTAAATTGATACAACTCCTAAAATTCAGGGGCGTAAATTGATATTTGCCTTATATTTAATAAAATGTCATGAAAAGGTCCTAGCAACAAATATTAACACTAGCAAAATTATAATTATAATAATAATAATAATAATAATTAAATAATCTAAGTTCAAGGACATATTTTTCTTTTCTTAAAAAAAAGACATAATTGATTTTTATTATAAATATTTTGATAATAGATGTGCATTAGATGCTCATGCTTAGTGTCTATTGACCATGTGTCATGCCCTCATTTCTCAAAATGTTGTTCATGTAATCCACCTCCTACTTGCCAAATTTCCTATAAATAGTGCCATTTGGTGGGTTTTGAAAGACACACATTGCACAAAATCCATGAAAATCGGAGAAAATGGAAATTTAGAGAAATTCCTTATTTCATATTTTGTTAATTTATTTTATTTTATTTATTTATATATCATGTTTTTTATTTTAATATCTATTTATTTTATTATATATTATTATTATATTATATTTTATCTATAGTCGTGTTCTCGTTGTACGTCGTTGTGCTCCTCAGTTTTACAACACATTATCAACACGAGCTCCTATCGTTTACCTCGCAAAAGGTAGGTTCTAAAGGTAGGTTGGTTTTTCTCACTCTTAGTTATAATTAATAAATTAAATATTGTTTTACATATTTGATATATATTAAATTTTTAATATAAATATAATATTTGGTAATAGTGTTACTATGAAAAATATTACAAAATTAGAATTTGTAGCATTTGATATTAAACATAATAATTGTTTGTCATTAGTACTTAATGCCAAATACACTTGGATGCCATAAAAATATGATCATCAGAAAACAAATTTTCTTCCTAAAGCTCATCGTAAATTGATGTACTTGAGGCTCCAAAATTTTGAATCAATATGTTAAAGAAGACGTTTTTTCTACATTTCGGATATGCTCTTGCATTAGCAATATCGAGAAAAAGATTTTAAAAATTATTTTGTACTATTTCATGTCTTTTCGTGGCTGAACAAAATAGCAAGTTATTGATAAAAAAACATGATCTCGACCAACTGAAACAACACCATTTCCTGAAATGAATGTTGTAAATGTTAATAATCGTGGTCGAGGTCGTGATCACGATCGAGGTTGAGGTCGTGACCATGGAAGAGGAACAAATAATTATTATTTTTATGGTAGTCATTCTAATCATTCAAATTTCAAAAAAAAAAACACGCACACATACAAAATGATGGTCACAAAAGAAAAGCTCTACAAGATAAGTGTTCAAAAAGTGTTGAAAATAAATGCTTCTGATGCGAAATGACTGGACTTTGGTCATGTAGCTGTCATCCATCAAAATATTTAGTTGATCTATATCAAGCCTCCTTGAAGGAGAAAACTGCATAAGCAAATTTTCATACTAGGATAATGACATATTTGATCCATCCTATATAACAAATTTGAATGTGGCAGACTTCTTTGAATCTCATGAAGAGAAAATCAACAAAATTGATGGAACATCAAGTGTTTCCTTTAACTTTGAAAATATCTAGATTTAATGTTGTTTTTTTTATTCATCTTCATTTTTTTTTTCTTCACTTAGTAGATGTTAACATTTGTATATTCTAAATGTTGTTTTTCTTATTGTAATTATTTTCTTTTGATGAAGAAACCTGGATCATTTTCATATGTTGGGTGATTCAAAAATGAGTAAAGAATATCTATGTAGTGTAACTACACATACGATACTTATAAATATAATATTTTTCCAAACTGACAATGCTAGAAGCAAAAGTCAATACGATATCAGGTTCCGCAAACCTGAATGAAAGCTTTAGAAAAGCAAATATTATTTTGCCTAGAGGAACAAAATTTACAATTAACAATGCATTGTTCTTTAGTCAATCAAAAAGAAATCTACTTAGTTTTAAAGATATAGTTTCAATGGTTATCATATTGAGACTGATAGAAAGAATAATATGGAGTATCTTTATACCATTTCTATTGTCTCATATGAAAAAGTATACTGAAAGAGTTGTCTGCTTTATCTTCTGGATTATGTTATACTCATATACGAGTAATTGAAACATATGCAACAATGAACCTGAAGTTCATGTATCCAAACATATTTACAATTTGGCATGATAAATTAGGTCATCTAAAGTCTATAATGATAAGATGAATTATTGAGAATTCAAATAGACGTCCATTGAAGAGCCAAAAGATTCTTTAATCTAATGAATTGATAATTGATGTTTGCTCTCAAGGAAAAGTAATAATTCAACCATCACCAGTTAAAGTGGGGACTAAGTCACCTACATTTTTAGAACGAATTCATGGTGATATTGTGGACCTATTAATCCACCAAGTGAACCATTTAGATATTTTATGGTATTAATAGACGCATCCAGCAGATGGTCACATGTGTGCTTATTATCAAGTTGAAATCTTGCATTTGCAGGATTAGTTGCTCAAATAATTAAGTTAAGAGCACAATTTCCTAATTATACAATTAAGACCATTCATCTTGATAATGCTGGTGAATTTACATCCTAAGCTTTCGATAATTATTGTACAACAATTAGGATAAGCGTTGAACATCATGTAGTTCATGTTCATACATAAAATGGTTTAGCAGAATCATTCATAAAACGTTTGCAGTTAATTGCTAAACCATTACTTATGGGAGCTAAGCTTAGACCAGTATCTTATCATAAGTACTCACCATTACAAGTAACTTATGGCCATGAGCCAAATATTTCTCATCTGAGAATTTTTTTTATGTGCAGTATATGTTCCAATTGCTCCACCACAACATACTAAGATGGGTTCTCAAAGGATGTTAGGAATATATATTGAATATGATTCCCCATCAATTATCAAATATCTTAAACCCTTGACAGGTGATGTATTTACTACATGATTTGTTGATTGTCATTTTATTAAAACAAATTTTCCAACATTAAGAGGAAGAATTAAGAAGTTGAAAAAAGAAATTACATGAAATGCATCGTTATTGTCTCATTTAGATCCTCGTACAGATCAATGTGAACTTAAAGTTCATAAGATAATTCATTTGCAAAATATAGAAAATTAGCTACCAGATGCATTTATAGATGCAAAGAAAGTAACTAAGTTACATATACAATCTGCAAATATTCCATCGAAAATTGATATCCCAACACAGCAAGTTGTCACTAATAAGTCTGGAACACGTCAGAAGGTGGTAGACTAGTGAGTTCCAAAGATAAAATTCTTAAAAAAGAAAAAAAAAAACTAATAGTTAAGACTTGGTTGAGAATATAAATATCCATGAAGAAATCTTTACATGACTAGTGAGAATGGTGAAGTACCTAAAGATAATAATGAGATTTTAATAAACTATATCAGGATCAAAAAAAAAAGATGGAACCGAACTAATGTAGTTATTGACAATATTTTTTGCTTATAATGTTGCTCTTGACATTATATCTGAAAGTGAGGATCCTAAACCAAAATCTGTTAAAGAATATCGACATAGAAAAGATTGGCTTTAGTGGAAAGAAGCAATAGAGGCATAATTAAATTCACTTTCAAAACGTTACGTTTTTGGACTAGTAATCCGAACACCAGAAGGTGTCAGACTCTATGGGAACAAATGGGTACTTGTGAGGAAAAGAAATGAAAATAATGTGATCACAAGATATAAAACAAGACTAGTTGCACAAGATTTTTCACAAAGACGTGGCATTGAGAGAAAATGTATTCTCCGGTAGTAGATGCAATTACATTAAGATATTTAATTGGTCTGACTGTGAATGAAAATCTGGACATGCATCTTATGGATGTAGTCATAGCATATTTGTATGGATCTCTTGATAATGATATTTATATGAGAATCCCAGAATAATTTAACTTTTAAGTTACCTGAAACATATAAATTAAATTCCTGGGAATTGTATTCAATAAAGTTACAGAGATCGCTATATGGATTAAAACAATCAGGACGAATGTGGTACAATCGCTTGAGTGGATATTTGTTGAAAGAAGGATATCAAAACAATTCAATATATCCATGTATTTTTATAAAAAAAATCACAGTCAGGATTTTTTATTATAACTGTATATATTGATGATTTAAATATAACTAGAACTCCTGAAAAACTTTCAAATGCAATAGAATATTTTAAGAAAGAATTTGAGATGAAAGATCTCAGAAGAACAAAATTTTGTCTTGGCTTGAGAATTGAGTATTTAGTAGATGGAATATTTGTTCGTCAATCAAATTATATAGGAAAAATTTTGAAATGTTCTATATGGACAAAGCATATCCATTGAACATTCCAATGGAAGTTCGTTCAATAGATGTGAAGAAAGATATATTTTGACCTTGAGATGATAATGAAAAACTTCTTGGTCTTGAAGTATCATATCTTAGTGCAGTTGGTGTACTTATGTATCTTGCTAATAATACAAGATTAGATATCTCATTTTCAGTAAATTTATTAACAAGATATAGTTCTTCTCCAACAAAAAGACATTGGAATGGAATTAAGCATATACTCTACTATCTCCGATGAACGATTGACATGGGTTTGTTTTATTCAAGTACATCGAATTTTGATCTTGTTGATTATGCAGATTCAGGATATTTATCTAATCTACACAAAGTTAGATCTCAAACATGTTATCTATTCACATGTGGAGGAATTGTTGTATCATGGCGATCAATGAAACAGACCATAACGGCTACTTCCTCAAATCATGCTGAAATTCTTGCAACTCATGAGGCTAGTTGAGATGTGTATGCCTAAGATCAATGATTCAATACATTCATGGAACATGTGATTTGTTTTATAGTAAAAATCTTCCAACAATATTATACGAAGACAACACAGCATGCATATTCCAAATCAAATGAGGATATATTAAAGGAGATAGAACAAAGCATATTTCACCAAAGTTTTTCTACACTCATGATCTTGAAGAAAATGACGACATCACTGTATAACAAATTTGTTCGAAAGATAACTTAACAGACTTGTTTACAAAGATATTACCTACTGCAATCTTTGAAAAATTGGTGCACAACATTAGAATGCGGCGACTAATATCTCAAGTGATGTTTCCATGAGAAGGAGTAAATATATTTTTTAGGAGTATAAATTATATTAAATATGTACTATTTTTCCTTCACTAGGATTTTTTTTCCATTGGGTTTTTTCCTAAGTAAAGTTTTAACAAGACATTTTATATATATATTGGGCAGGGGAGTATTATAAATATTATGATAATGGATATCCATTAGATGCTCTGGTTTAGCATTTATTGACCATGTGTCATACCCTCATTTCCCATAGTGTTGACCATGTGTTTCAACATTATACATTATTAGTATCCATATAATCCACCTTCTACTTGTCAAATTGCCTATAAACAGTGGCATTTGGTGGGTTTTGGAAGACACATATTGGGTAAAATCCATGAAAATTGGAGAAAGTGGAAATTTTAGAGAAATTCTTTATTTCATATTTTGTTAATTTATTTTATTTTATTTATTTATATATTATGTTTTATTTATTTTAATATCTATTTATTTTATTATATATTATTATATTATATTTTTTCCATATTCATGTACTTGTTGTGTGTCATTATGCTCCTCAAATTTACAACTCATTGATGTTTGTTTTTGTGGTTATGTTCTTTTAACTTAATGAAAATTTCAAAACTCCACAAAAAGATATCATATTTTCAACTGAGGGTGCCACCGCCAATTCAGGAAATAATTAAACTCTACTTCAGCCTAAATAAGTTTTGTCCTAGTTTAATTTGGACTTAGGGGTATATTTAGCCCAAAAAGTTGAGAAGTAGGAGTTCAGAAGTAGGGAGTTACAAACTCCACTCTTTGTTTGGCGTAAGGAGTTTGTAGGCCCCACTATTTAAAAACACAAATTTTATAACTTATCAACTTCTTACATCTTGGACTCCAAGAATTTACAAACTCTCTAAATTTCATAATTCCTTAGAACTCACTATTTGAGGAAGGCTTGAAGTGAAAGTAGATCCGAAATCAAACTAGTCATAAGCCAGCTAATGTTCGAGCCTAGCCAACCACACTCATAACACAATTGGGCTCTGTGTGGCCACCTCAGCTAGGATGGTTCAAGTCTAGACTAAAGTGGCCTTTGTTTGCTCTTTAAGAAAGTCAAACATAGGATAAAAGCCTATGTTGGCCACATTAGCCGAAAGCCATTTCAACCTCTTTCGTTGTTAAATCTTAGGTTAATCCTTTGTTAAATGATATAATATTAAATTTATATTAATTCATTAAGTTAAGCCTTTGAATCAATCAGTGATTTAAAATGGTTTGAGAGTAAGTTAGTTCAGCAAATTTATGTTCGAATCCCTTTAATGTAATTTCTTCCCCAATTAATATCGGAGAAAGTGTTAAATATTAAATTTATCTTCACCCATCGCCACACTAATGAGCAATTTCCATTGTTATACATGTCACCTCATTCTAAATTCACAGTTGATATACGTACAAATGAAATAAATTCGCATATTAGTCTTTTTTCAGTATATCGTCGGTTGGAGTTATTTGTGTTCTTAACCTTATGCCTCGGGTTAGTTTATTATTTCTCTTCTATATAATGTAAAAATAGTAAAAAGAACGGAACATAACAAAATTTTACAAAAAGATAACATCAGTTATAATCTAAATTCATATTTCCTTTACATTTGAGTCGCAGCGAAGATAAAATATCGGAGAAGATTTTTCTTCATATTATTCTAAAACTCGGAGCAATCATAATTTATTCAAGATTTTCCATTAAATACACTACATACATTCAATTGTGAAGAGAAAAATAAATTTTAATTTTAAAGATTAAAATAGAATAGAATTATTCCAATTATTAAAAAAAAAAAATCTTCCTAATAATCCAAGGTGTGTTTTAGTAGAGAGGGAAAAAATGCATCCATTCAAATAGAAACTTACATGTATAAAAATATCAATGTTGAAGAGAACATGCATTCATTATACAGCTCCCACAACCAAATTCATCCCCCAATTATAGCCATAGAACACAAGCCCTAAAGGCTAAAACTTTCCCTTTCACTTCAACCTTTGTCTCTCTATAGTACAAACTAATTGGTGCAATTGAATCCATGGCAAATGGAAACCCAGATTATGAGCACAAGAGCTAATAATATCCCAAGAACAACTAGCTTTATCTTCATGTTTTGATACCACATTTTCCTCCTCAGTTTAGTTCCTTGTCCTCTGTAAGTCTGAGCCTGTCGATGTCGAGGAAATTTTGATTAATTCTCAGGTCTCTTTAAATTCGACTGATATAATATATCCGCTATTGAATTAGCAGGGTTCGATTTATGTACCTGATCTCGAAGACTTTCCGTTTTGTCAGCAAGAGTATTAATGTTGTCCCCTCTCTCAAAAGCCTGAAGAACATTGAAAGATCTCATAATGAACATTGAAAAAGAAACAAGTGAGAATCCTCGACTTCTATGAAAGAATGATGGAGGTGTCATTGGTTAATTCTGCGTCCGGTTCTAATTGGATTGATTTTTTTAAGTGATTTTAAGTGTAAAAAGATGCTTTTGAGCATTTAGAAAATCAATCCAAATATGCCCACCAGCATTGAAATGACTTTTTAGTTTGCTAGAATTGAAAAACTGAGCAAAAAGGAACTATCCAGAAACATGAATTACCCAACCAACTGATACAACAAAAACCGTCCAAAACAAAGCTGACTGAAGTCAAGTTTGGTTTTCATGTAGTTAGAAACTAACTTTAATTGACAAAAACGACAAACTGCTCGGTTTTGTTTGATTCAATAATTTACACAACAAGAAAATGCTCTAAGATAATTTTGCTATTGTATCTACCATGTTTGATTAATAGATCACCCACCACAAAAAGAAACTCCAACAAGTTTATTCAGTTTCGCATGCACATTAGCGAGTTATTAGCTAATTGTGTTAATAGTTAATGGTATGCCACAAACATGCATCTTAAAGTACTTGATTTTATGACTCTCTATTGACTAGGCCAACTCGAGGTGATCATCAAAGCAGAAATTTTATAAAACAAAATGATAATGATAAATGTCATATGACAACGACCAGAGAGATGCAAATTCAAAGACATTTCAAAACCATGTTGATATATTTTTACCTTGTCGAGATTCTCCAACATTATACTCTTAACTTCTGATACTTGAGCCTTCACTTTTATCAACTTTTCGATCTCTTCTGCATGTTCCATGATATACTTCATGTGCTCTTTCATAATTGGCCTGCAAAATATCAGTATGCCTCTTGATACCGCTCTAAGGCAAATACACACAAACACAATCAAAATAAAGCTTTTGCGTGTTTGAATTTACCCAAAATCCTTATTGAGACTTTTTGCAACAGCAGTATCGGCTTTACCACCTCCATATCTTTTTTTAAAGTCAGCTTTCATCCGTTCCAAAAAGGCTATAGATATCTGCTTACTGAGAGATTCTTTCGCCACAACACAGTAAGCTGCAAAACTCCATGAAGGTACCATTTATATGGTATTAAAACAAGACAGAGCTCCTTGAACTTAAATTCATGTAACAAAATTATTGCACCCAAAATTTCAAGACATTAAACAAGCTAATTCTCGTTATTTCGAACGCCCACAAACTTAGATACATTCTGAAATAGTAAAAATAATTTTTGTCATTTCCAAAATCACTTGGAAAATGTTTTTAATCATTCAAAATCAATTTCAATAGTATGAAAATTATGTTTAAAAGTCTAAAATTAAACCTAAAATTGAGTTTGAGTGATTAAAGGTATATTTTGAAGTGATTTTAACTATTTCAAAATCGCACTAATATTGATCGATGAGATAACACACCTACAGAATCCCTGATTTACTGTAAATAAGAAGGAAGAAACAAAAATTCCAGAAATTTGAACTCGGAAACTTCATGTTATGTTATCATACTTTGAGCTATTCTTAACATACATGAAATTTACAATAGCAATTATGACATTTTACAAACATTCCCACATTGGGAAGCTGGAATTTGCTAGCTCAGAGCCCTTTGGTCACAATTTAGTTTTAGTATTCTTTCTTTACTAACAATTTTTTATGTTTTGTTTGGTAATGTATTGCATAAACATTTTTCATTTCTTGCATTCTGAAAACTAAAATAAAATTTCAGCTCAAACAATGAACAAAATTCAATTGGAAACTCACTTCAAACAGCCTTTACCTAAGCTAAAAATCCACAATCAATAAAACCCAACACAACAATAACACACTTCCAAATCCGAATTCCTCTTCATTCCAAACGAATTCACAAGAAATTATCAGCAAAATAAAAGAAATCCAACAGTAATCAGAATAGATCCAACAATTTCCAGCTGAAATTCAATCCCTTCCCAAATAAAACATACACAACAACACTCAAATCGAAAGGGAAACGAATCAAAAACCTAGAGATAATCTAGAGCATCCTTACCATAACCATCTTCAACCAAGAAATTAAAGGTATGATGGTCGCAATTGTAAGTGAACTTATTGTTTGCAGAAGGAAGTTTCTGAAGGCATTGATTCGCAATCGCCGGAAAGTTTCCAGTGAACTCAGTGAACTCGGCCAAGATCATGGTTCCTCTAGCCACAAAGCTGTAAATGAACGAGTCTTGACTCATCTTCTTCGAGGCGAGTGAGCGAGTGAGTCGACTCGGAAGAAGAGAATACAGGGGACTCAGCGAGAGAGAGTGAGAGAGATCGCCGTTGGGGAATTTAACTTTGCTTTTGCGTATTAAATAAATTAAATTAAATTAAAAAAGGGTGTGTTTGGTTTTTGCTTCTTTTGTTTTGTTTTTTTCTTTTCCTTTTTTACGAAGAAAGCAAAATTCTTATTTATTTTCCCACTTTGATTATTAATTATTAGAACAAAGATTTAGGGGAATGGTCAAATAATCAAAGATTTGGTCCTAAGTTTGCGTAATGGTGTCGTATTAAAACAAATTAAATAAAGAGGCTTCTAAATGTGGAACATTTGTGTTTGTGTATAAAACTTAGGTAGTTCTTATAAAAAGTAATATATTTTTTTAATTAAATTAGAGACAGTTGCAAATATAGTTATTAGATTTAAAATTTTAGAAGATATATCGTAATATAAAAAAATACAAATATGACCAAATTTAAATAGTCTATTAATGATAGACTATATCACTAGTAGGAGTCTATCAACAATAGAAGTCTATCGTGGATAGACTTGACTATATTTGTAACTTTGTTTTAAATGATGTTATACACTTTATTATTATTCCTAAAAATACTACCAATTATAATTATCTTTTTTATTTCTAATGAGTTTTTGAATTTTGAATTTTATGTTTAATAAGTCTTGATATATTCAAAATTCTTAAAAATTAATTGATCTGTTAGATGTATATTTGAATTTTAAGTCTAATGAAATCCTAAACTTTCAAATTTATGTGTGGTAGATCCTTGAATTTTTTATTAAAAATACCAAAATTTAAAGATTAAATGTGCAGTTTTGAAAATTTACAAACTAAATAGATGCAAACCTCAAAGTTTACCGATTAAATTTATAATTTGCCTTTTTTTTAATTTCTTACTCATCTTTCATCAAATGTTTTTTTATTAGCAGGATAAATTATTCAAACAAGCCACCAAAGTTTGGCAACAATTTTTGAATTGTTACATATGTATAAACATAGTATTAAATTTCCATCAACATATTGATATTTCCACATTTCCATAGATTCAATATCGACAAAAAAAAAAAATGAATTGATATTTCTATTGTATCATAGAAAAACTACAAAACAAAATAATTAAGCAACAAAATATGGCTAATGTAAATATAATATAAATGATAGACATATTAACTTGTTTGATAATTATAAAATGTTTATTTACTAATTTAAATATATTTTTTGAATTTTTTTTATTATAATTTTTTTCAGAAATATCTATCGAAATCGAAATTTTATCAATATTTCTATCAAAATTCTCATAAAATTAAGAATTCGATATTTTCGTGGACATCGACTAAGATGGAAACTACACAAATAAATTGAATATGTATTTTGGTGGTCGAGGCATGCAAGACTTTTTTCTTTTAATAAAAGACATGCATGTTTATAGATCAACATTTGATTATTATTATTATTATTATTATTATTATTATTATTATTATTATTATTATTATTATTATTATTATTATTATTATTATTTTGTCTCCATCAATGCATTTGTTTTCAAAATATTCTAGACAAATAACATGGCATGAAATATTGTATTTTTTATTATCTAGCTATACTATATTTTTAATACTTAAAAACTAAAGATTAATAAAAATAACATAATAATTGAAAAAGACATTCGATACTACTTGAGTTTTAAAGATTATAGCTTCTGAAAATTATTTGGTGCTTTGTTTTTAATTATTAAAAATTAAGTCGGCTCATGAGATTTTGTGTAATGTTATGTAATTTCTAAAAAATATTTAAATTAAAAATAAAATTTTCAAAACTAAGAAATAAAAAATAGAATTTAGAAAATATATATTTTTAAATTTGACTAATAATTTAAATATTTTTATTAAAAAACGTAAAAATTACTATAAAGTTTTAGTAATGAAATAAGCATAATTCTTTTATGACATAAAATTGAAAATAATGAAACTCTTATCCAACAAAACTACGTTATCATTCTCTTTGAAAACAAAAGCTTTTTAACTAAAAACAATTCTTAATTAAAAAAAATGATACACCATATACGTTCTTCCCCTTTCTTCGCACATATTAAATCATTTGATTGAGTAACACAAGCAAAGAATTGTCTTTGATTTGTTTGATGAGAATCATGAGATGATTTTTATTTTTATTTTTGTTAAAATATTATTTTGGTTCAATTTTGGTTAATAAAATTTCCATAAATCTTAAATTAAGCCTGTCAAATTAATTTTTATAAAAATAATTAAATAGTAATTATAATTTCCATGCCTATGCAAATATGGTTTCAAAATTTATAGAGAAATACTAATAGATAATAATAAAAAAATGAAAAAAAAATCAGCAATAAACAAAAAAATATGAACAATTTTAGATTTATTGAAAATATAAATATTTAAGTTGGACTTTTTTTCCTAATATAACTGACTTTTTTTTTAAAGGTATAAAGTATGGGTGTTCATGAGTTGAGTTAGGTTGGGTTGAAAGACTTTTTACACCGAACCTCCCAACCCAATCATGAAATACTTGGGTTGGGTTAGTTCGGGTAAATCGGGTCATTTATTTAAAATTTTATTCTAAATAAAAGCAAAACGTAAATAGTTAAAAATCTAATTTAATTATTTTCCTATATTATATTAAGATTAACAATCGATTTCAATTTATATAGTGAAAAAAACTATTTTTGAGAGTTGTTGAAGAATAAATTAGTCAAAAAATATTGAAATTAAATAAAATTAAAAATCGATATATGTATAAATAATTGTGCTATAAGTAATAATAAATTCGGGTGGGTTCGGATTGGATTGGGTTATATTAAGTGAACGCATGAACCAATCCAATTCATAAAATTTTCATTTATTTGAACACAACCCAACCCAAACCATATGAGTTGGATTGGGTTGATCGGTTTTTTTGTTCATCAAGTTTTTTTAACACCCCTAGTATAAAGACTAAAATTAAACCAGTTATAAAATGCAGTGAATAATTTACATTACTTTAACAGTTTTCATGACTTTGTTTTTTATTTGGCCAGACAAATTGTACTCCAGGTTAAACTTTAAGAATGACAAGCACTTGTATATAGTAAATCAAAATGATGATTATAATAATCATGTATGAGCACCTCAATTAGTATGTATTTTTCTTTTTTTAAATCGAAATTAAAATTTTCATATTTGAAAAAAAAAATGTAAACGTAGTTTAAGTTGTAGTCATCTCTTGTACCGTCTAGATTATACATATTTCACCTAACGAAAGGTTGCTATGTGTCAAAAAAAAATTATTTTTACCGCAAAAGACAGAGGAGCATGGCTAATCATTCACCTATTTTTTCTATACTCACACAACTGGAATAACAAACACTTTCTTATTGTAATTTCTCAATTAAAATACCAATTTGCCTCTTTTTCATTTTCATTTTCTTTTTTTAGAAAATAAATTTATTGTCCTACTTCTACCTTCAACTTAATATTTTAAATCTCGTTTAGTAATCATTTCGACCTCTATTTAGTTTTTAATTTTATTTTTAAAAATTATGTCTATTTCATCCACATTTCTTATAATGATTTACATGAACCAAATTTCAAAAACAAATACAACTTTTCTAAAACTATTTTTTTTAGTTATCAAAATTTGGCTTGATTTTTTAAACGATTAGTGAAAAGTAAATAACAAATAAAGAAATTTAGAAATGGAACTAGTGTTCATAAACTTAATTTTTAAAAACAAAATAGTTATCAAATGGGGACTTCATTTTTTGTTTTTGATTTTTTAAAACGAAACCTATTTTCTCCTCATGTCTTACAATGATTTGCATCTCTCTTGAGTAATAACGGTTGAATTCTTAGTCAAATTTGAGAAACAAAAACAAATTCTTAAAAGTTATTTTTTTTAGTTTTCGAAATTTGGCTCGGTCTTTTAAACTATTGGTAAAAAGTAGATAACAAAGAAACAAAATTAGAGAGGAAAGTAATGTCTATTAGACTTAATTTTTAAAAACAAAAAAATAAAAACCAAATAATTACCAAATGAGGAATTAAAGTTAAAATATAATTTTGGTCGATGTGGTTCGAGTTTCATTTCATTAAGGTGAACATACTTTAGTTATCTAAATCTAGACATTATACTTTCGATAAATCTTATATTTAATCGTTCAAAGTTCATTTTTTGTCCAAATTGATCCAATAATAATAATAATTTTATAAAAAAAAATCATTAGATGGATGTATTTTCAAATAGGGAATGCCAAAAAAAAACAATAAATACAACATATACTAAATTTAAAATTTATTGAAAATATTGAGATTGATTTTGAACATTTGAAAGTGCAAAAGCTAAAATAGAATGAAACTCAAAATAGAGATACTAAACGATGGTTTAACCAATTTTTTTAAACAAATATACCTATGATATTTTTAAATGAATATAGATAATTCTTAATATTATCATTTAAATTAGCTAATTAAAGAAATATTAAGTTTGGTATTAAAATATACTATATGGCCTAAGTTTGATTTACCTAATATTTAAAAACATTTGTTAATAACCAACTATATTCTCCTTCAAATAAACAATTTATAATCGGCTAAATTGGAATTTTAATAACCCAAACTTTCAGTTTCATGTTTCTATTTTGTAAATAGTTTTTTTTAAAAAAAAATTTAATTCGTGTCCAATGGACCTATATTTTTAGATGTGACTTCTTAAAGATCCGTTGATAATATTCTTATTTTCTATTTTTTATTTTTATTTCTTATTTTTAAGAAACTGATTTATTTAATAACCATTCTCGTTTCTTGTACATCAAATTTAGAAAACGTTTCTAAAAATGAGTCAAATTTGAAATAGTTTCTCCCTAATTTATTTTCATTTTATAATTCCTTTCTAACTATGAATCAAAATTTGGTCATGGGTTTCGGTTTGCAGGTAAGATGCATCCTTTCTTTTTCTTTTTCTTTTTCTTTTTCTTTTTTAGCTCTTTCTTTTCTATATTTCTTCTTTTATTTTTATTTATTTTATTTTTTATATTTACATGTTAATTTAATATTTATTTTAAAATTTTTCAAATTTTAAATTTATATATTATTTTGATTTTTAAAATTTCAAAATATATATTTAAATATTTTTTGTGCATGTTTATATTTTATTTTAAATACATTCGAAATCTGTTAGAATCTTACCATTTATAAATTTTATTTACTAAGTCATTCATTTAGGTTAACTTTAATATATTACAATCTTGACATTTTTATTGAAGACAAATGACTTGAGTGAGAAATAATATTTCAATTCAAATTTTAGCAATATATGAATATAGAAACAATTGTATTATCGTAATTAATTTTGCATTGGGACTTTTGTGTATTTGATAATGTAAATTTTTTATAATTATTTTTTATATTTTAATACGTGTTATACATTTTTTATTTTACATAATTTAATAGTCTTTAAACTATAAAATATAATAAAATGTAAGAGAAAAAAAATACAAGAAATGATTATCAAACAAGTTTGTGTTTGTGTTTGTGTTTATTTTTTTTAAGAAACAAGAAACAGAAATAGTTATCATACATATTTTTGTTTCTAGTTCTTAAAAAAAAACAAAAAACAAAAAACAAAAAACTGGAAACGAAAAATAGAAACGTTATCAAATGAGTCCTAAAATTTCCATTTTATGTCTAACAATTCTCTAACTTGTTTGAGAGTTTTTAGAGATCGTGGATATGCTAGATACAGAAGATTATTAGAGTCTTATACATAAATTTCAACCTTATACCTATTAAATTGGTTATATTATATAAAGCTGGAATACTTCAACAAATATTAGACATATAATTGAAAATTGAATTTTTTTTATTAAACTAATTTTACAGACATTTACGAAAACTTTAGAGTTATTTGGGGTAGAGCTGGTTACTATAGTATATGGGTTACAATAGTCTATGATTATGATGTAGATTATTTTAGTTAACAAACATCGTAGACAGTGAGAATTTTCAAATAGTTTTACTTCAGGAGTGTGAGTTATAACAATTGAAAACTTCAACTATTATAATGGAAACTCAAATATTGAGTGGAGTATATATAATAGTTCACTCCATCCAATGTAAGTTGGGACTCAATCACCTCCTTTAAGATTTGTCTCCACTTATACAACTGTAGTTCCAACTTAGTCCGTATGTGCATTTTGGCAAGCTATTTTCTAACAGCCTGCCAACATGTACATAACCTAAAATTAAGTATTAAAATCTCATTCTTTCTTCCAAATTACAAAAATATATAAATATTTATACTAATTGAAAAGACACTACGAAATGACACAACCTTTCATCTATATTATCTCAGACTCCTCCAACTACTCAAATAATAAATACATACAATTAGATAGATATGTGTAACTTTAAATATGTGAATGAATCTAAATTTTATGAATAGTTGTCAGATGGCTTTAGTGCTTGAAGGTATCAACTCTTCAACTCTATTTAAAAGCTTAGCTTGGAAGTAATCCATTTGATGCTTCAGCTAATCATTACCAATTATTTCATTATTATTGAGGCACTAATTATTTTGTATTTAATGTATTTTTAATTTTGTGTTAAATAAATTTTTAAAATTTAAATTTAGTAACCCTTTGACCTGTTATCATTTTTTATAATTTTGGCTATCAATGGAATTACTTCCAAAAGAAATTGGTGTTTGATCCTTTTTAATAATATTCTCATTTAAAAAAAAACATTTTTTTTTATAATTTCACAATATTGAAAATTATTCCATTATTTAAATAAATTTTAAGAAAAGCACAAATCGCAAAATTTTAAAATAAAAACCAAATGATGACAATCTTTCAAAAGGTGTAATAGAAAGTAAAAGGCAATAAATTTATGATGATTTGATTTTTTTTTCACTAAATGGACTTAAGCTCTCACGATTTTAATTTTGTGGCAAATTTCTTCGATAAAAAAAGAAAGTTATGATTAAGAATGATTTGGTTCCTTATTTTGCGTGCCACTATCATTTTGTCTTTACTTACATTTCTTATTGCTTTCTTCAAAATTCAGCTTTTCATTTTGGTTTTAAATATATTCGATATTTTATTTTTCTTTACCATCACATTTTAAAATTTTAAGAATCTTAACGTTGATGTAGTTGATTGGTTTCTTGTCGTAACCTTTTTATTTTGTTTTTTATTTTTTAAATTAAGCTTCATTTTGATTACTTTCTAGGTTTGTTATTCTTTTTTTTTTTTTTTGTCTATATTTTTATAATTAAACTAAATTCTGAAATGTATAAAAAAAATTTCAAAAAGTAGATTTTGATTTTAGAATTAGATAATTAGGAATTCAAGTATCTTTTAAGTTATAATAAAAAATCCACGGGGAAATAAGATAGATTTTAAAACCAATTTTGAAAATGAAATTTTTTAGATCTCAATTGATAATTATTTCGTTTTTTTATTTTTATTTTTGAAAATTAAATTTATTTCTTCCTCATTTCTTAAAATGATTTATATTTTCTTAAGTACAAATAGTTGAATTCTTAGCCCAATTCCAAAAAAAAAAAAAAATGAAAGTTATTTTATTTATTTTTAAGGTATCGTCTAGTAACAATTTCGTTTTTTATTTTTAGTTTTTAAAAACCAAGCTTATCCAAATTTCTTCATTTGTTATCTTTTTTTATCAATGGTTTAAAAATCAAAGTAAAAAATTGAAAACTAAAAAAAAAAAATAGTTTCTCAAGTAGTTTTTATTTTTTGAATTTAGCTAAGAATTTAACCATTATACTTAAAAAAAATATGCACATCATTTAAGAAGTGAAGAGAAAATAATCTTTATTTTCAAAAATAAAAAATAAAAAAAAAATGATTATTCAAACGAGATCTTAAAATAAGGTTTGTAGTTTACTTAGAGCTTGTTACTAAAATTATTTGTTACTTTTTAGGATTAAAATTTTAATGATCATTCTTACTGGAACAACAATTGATTTGTTGATTTTGAGGTCAATTAAGAATCAAATCAAAACAATTGATTTTATAAAAAATGATTCCAAACCGATGTCCACCAAAGAATAGATTAATAGATTGGTTTTTATTTAGTTCACTTTATTGTCAGTTTAGTTCTGAGTTTTTGATATTTCATTTTTTTCTTCCAAACTTTTTATTTTTATTTTTATTTTGATTCTTTTTGCTAAATTTAAATTGAAATTAGGTCTATTTCTTTTTTTATAGATTAAAATTGGACATTCTTTTTCTTAACATTTTTTCTAAATAAAAAACATACACTCATAATAATTGGTATTTTTTTCTTCTAAACAACAACTATATATGCACAATAATAATTAAAAGAAACTTAGATGCCTAATGTTAGAGTTTATTTTTAAGGTATATATATACTCTCGATTAGATTCGGTTTTGATTATTTTTTAATTAAAAAATGGATCCAAATTCATACTTTTCGATTTTTTTAAATACAAATCAAAATGTCTAATTTTATATTAAAACTAAACAAAATCGATGGATCAAATTTTTTTTCGAAAGAAAAACCAATGGATCAATTTGAATCAATTTGGTTTTTTTTTTTTTTTTTTTTTTTTGAACTTGCACTCCTAATTCTTATTTTCATTTTAAAACAATTTTCTTACCAAACCCCAGTATCCTTTTTACCTTGGGATGTGCCGGTAAGAATGCAAAAACTCATTAAAAAAAATAAATTAAGTTAAATTTAAATTATATATATATATATATATATAACCGGAATCTGTCAGTGTCAGTAACTTCATTGGATCAATTTCCGAAGTTGAATCCAAGTCCGTTCGTGTCTATTCTAGACTAAGCCAACCCATTTTTTTTTTTTTTAAATCTTTCCAAATCTTGTACCAAATTTTATATCTTTATAAGTTTTTTTCACATTTGATTATTTTTTATCAGATCTTATATCAAATTTTTACAAATTTTTTTAAATATTTACCGTAATTTTGTTTCTATAATTATATGATTTCTAAATTTCCAAATGAATTTACTAATTATGATTTTTCAAATAGATCTCAAGTATCCTATGATTTTTAAATTTTGTAAAAGATCAAAGTTTGCAAATAAAAAATTACAGTATGGAAAAATATAAAAAAAATATTGGTGTCAATTTGTCCAATATTTCACAAGAAAGCCCAAATATATAGAATATCGGTGTTAATTTTACTTAAAATATAAATTCTTTATATCTCCAAAATCTTAATTAATTTTTGGTTAAAAAAATTGATCATTAAGTGGAAAGATTTGAGAAATCAGGTAAGATTTTATATAAAATTTTGAAATATTACATAATATTTAGAAAAAAGTATTTCAGTATTAACGACCCGAGATTTGGTCGATCTCGGACAAGATGGATCGAGAAAAACTATTGTAACGAATTTTTAAAAAATGTCTATTTTTTAAAGATGAAAAGTTGAGGAGGTTATTTCTAACAATTTCCCAAAATTAAAGGCTAAATTATACAAAATAACCTTAAACTTTGTAATTTGTGTTAAAAACACTCTTGAACTTTTAAAAATAAATACTCTTAGACTTCCAAAATAAATTAAAAAATACCCTTGTTAGTTTTGGATTGAAACCGTTTATATTTTATGCAAAAAATATCTCTGAACTTTCAAAAGTTTTTAAAATATGCTTAAACTTTTTTTTTTAAAAAAAAATATCTTTAGTATTAGTATATAAACAAAAATCGTTAATACCATTTTACTTATCTATTTTCCTCTCTTACTTATCTTCTTCAATATTCTCATACTCTCTTTTTTTGTTAATTGTTTGACATCCGCTTATCTAAAAATAATAATAAATAAATAATAAAAATTCTCCATTTCAATTAAGGTATGTGTAATAAACAAGAAGGAAGGTGAATATTGGAAGCACCAAGATATTTTAGGACTTAAATATTTTAGTCATACATTAATAATTGGGTGTGTGTTAATATCTAAATATATTTTTTTATTTGACTATCGTCTTTATGTTTTAAAGGGAGGTTTTGATTTTGGAATACTGTGAGATTTTGTAGGGTTTGGTGTTTTAATTTAAAGTTTTGGTTTTTATTTTGGTTGATGAGAAAATTGGTGTAGGAATTGAAAAAATCGAAGAGAATATCTGTATTAAAAAATAAATGAAGATATCTATATAATTTATTTTAAAATTGGTTATTTTTGAATTTGGGAAAACTTCAAACAAATTGATTACTATACTAATAATAGGAACATTTTTATTTTTTATATTTTTGAAAATTTATAGTTATCTTTGCAATGAAGTATTGACGTTTTTTTATTCACATATGAACGATAAGTGCATTTTTTTTTTTTTTTTTTTTTTTAGTTTAAGAGTACTTTTAAAACTTTAAGGGTATTTACGAAACAAAACATTAACAGATTCTATCCAAAACTAATGGTACTTTTGAATTATTTTTAGAAGTTTAAGAATATTTTTTAAACTTTTGAAAGTTCAGAAGTATTTTTTACACAAAATTCAAAGTTCAAGGGCATATTTCATAATTTAGCCAAAATTAAAATATCATTTTAATTTCTTAAATACCTTAAATAATAATAATGATGATGATGATTTTTTTCATACAAACAAAATACACCATGTGAATATATTTTTAAAATAATTTTAAAACCAAAGATTAATAGAGATTCAATATTTTGTGTACATTAGTCATATTAGAACTAATTTTAAGATTTATTTAAAACATATGACTAAATTTAAATAGGAAAATTATTTTAAATGAAAAAACTGCTAAAAACATTTACAAATAACAGTAAAATATCAGAGTCTATCTGTAATAGACTGTGATAGACATCGATAGACTATTATCTGTGTCTATTATTGTTCATTTTTCAATATTTGAAAACAAATCATTTAAATATTTAAAAGTATAAAGATTATATTTATATAGTTTTAACTACATGATTAAATTAAGATATCTTAAAGTACATGAAATGAAGATTGAAATGGATAGATTTCAAAAATATTAATTGCAACTTCTTTTACTATGCGTTAATTACAACATTAGTGATAATACAAGAGTGACAACAAGTATTTCATAGATTTTTTAATTTTGTACCTCGCGAGTCTTTAAAAAAAAAAAAAAAATACAAAGAGTATAATAAAACCTTGGACTTAAAATATTTGATAAATAATAAGCTCTACTGATTTAGGTTAAGAAATTTGTTTAAATAAAATTCAAAGATGCCTTCAATTTATAATCACTAGAATGTAATTGGGTGATAACATGAACATAATTCAATTGTAATTAATCGAAGATTCAATTCTCCCTTATAATTAAAAAATAAAAAGTTAGAACATGACGAAAGAGAAGTTTCTTAAACTCACAACAAAATTAAATGAATGGCCTCTAATATACTTTAAATATTAAATCTATGGTTGACAACATTTATCTTTAAAAAATTGAATTATATGAACTATAACTCTAATTATATCTCAAGAAGATATATACCTCAAATATACATTGGTCATTAAAAATGTTTTAAGGCATTGATTTTATATATATTGCGGGCTTGGAGGCTCAAAATCTAGCATCGGCTAACAGGCTGACGACACTACAGTTCATCGCTCCTGCTATTCAACCTTTAGGCGGAAATTTCCAAAGAAGATCTATGGACTGAGTTGGAACAACCTCTGATGCTTGACTACGAACGACGGCTGAAACTTAAAGGTCAACTTTATTTTCACTTCATTGAAATCCCTTGGAGTAAGGCTTTAGCCTTCGCCTCCATTTTCTTTTTCCCAAACTATGCTTATTGAGAAATGGGTTAAAGAGGGGTTACCGTGGCCACCTACTTCTTTAGAATGCTAAACAATGACACCCACTAAGTCTCTAATGCAGCTACCTCCGGCACTTACAAGTTTTCACAGGAAAATACAGACCTTTTTATGCACATCCCTTTAGTAGTTCCTTGCAAACCTCCAGTCTTCTGCCTACCCTTGCTGAGATGCTTTCGCTAACACCTTTAACCTTACAGATATAGGATCTTTATATATATGTATATATCCCAGGTGATTCCAACCTATGTTATGAACGGATTTTATTTGTCTAAGGGATTTGTGAGGAGTTGATGAAGGAGGTGAGCAAGTTTTGGTGGGGATTTTCGGTTAGGTCTCGAAAAATCCATTGGAAGAAGTGGAACTTTGTATTTACCTAAAGAGCTTAGAGGTCTAAATTTTTTAGATTTTGAGGGGTTTAATACGCCTCTCTTGCTAAGCAAGTGTGGCAAGTCTAGAGGTGTCTGTGTTGGAGGCCCCCGATTCCACTTCAGGTTCTTTCTTTTGGCGAAGTTTTATATGAGGATGTGATCTTCTTCATTTGGGGTTGAGACGAAGAATTGGGAATGAGATGTCTATCAATGTTTATACTGATCTTTAGATCGCACGACCCATCTTGTTTAGGCCTATTCGGCCCCCTTATGCTACATTGGTTTCTAAGTCCTCCATCTCCCTCCCTCGGATCATTTTATATCTAAGAAGAGAAGATAGGATTTGGACCATTTGCATGTGGTTCTTACAGATGAAGAGATTTAGCTTATGGTTGGATTACCCAATGACGGAGGATTCTTGGATGGTGGCACTTTGATACAAAGGGATTTTTATACTTGGATACCATCTATTTATGAAACATCAAAATCTAGCTGGGTGTTCTGATTCCTCAGTTGTTAAAAGTTGGTGGAGTCGATTATGGAAGCTTCATATCTCTACCAAAGTCAAGATTCTTATTTGGAGAGTTTTTTAGGATCCTCTCTGTGTTAACATGCCTTGTGGATAGACAGATGAATGTTTCTCATTTTTATTATTGTAACGACTCGACCTTTCGTGTACACTAACATAGGTCGTTACTCATAATTAAACATTTAAAACTCGAAATATTTTGACCCTTGAAGTAAAATTCATTAAAATAATAAAGATAGTTTTCTAAAATAAACTAGAAAGTCAATAAATAGTAAATAAGTAAAACCTTTGTTCAGGGCCCCTAAAATATTTACAAAGGTAACATTCAAACATTAAAATATTTTGTCTGAGATTAAATTCTAGTTTCAAAACAATCAAATGACCAAAAACATAAACTGAGCAGAAGCGATTTCTAATGTCCCCATATGGCTCTATCTTGAGTCCCACCTGTCCCTCGTCAGTCCATTTCTGTCATTGCCTGAAAGAAAAACATAAAAGAAGAAAGAGTGAGTTTGAAATACTTAGTAAGTGACCTGCTGCTGGGCCCTCTAGGTTACCTGTTAGCTAGTTTATCAAGGGATTGGTGTACACCTATCATATTAGTCATAGTGATCTTGAAGGGGTCACATATCAGTCATAAACGTGATCCCTAAGGAACACGCATCAGTCATAATGTGTAACCTGAAGGTCCACAAGTCAGTCATAGATATGAACTTGAATGAACATGAATCAGTCATAGTGTGTAACTCGAAGGTCCACAAATTTTTTATAGACATGAACTCGAAAAAATATGAATCAGTCATAGTGTGTAACTTGAAAGTCCACAAATCAGTCATAGACATAAACCCAAAGGAATATGAATAAATCATAGTGTCTAACCCGAAGGTCCACAAATCAGTCATAGACATGAACCCGAAGGAACATGAATCAATCATAGTGTGTAACCCAAAGGTTCACAAATCAATCATAGACATGAACCTGAAGGAACATGAATCAGTCATAATGTGTACATATACAGTCGTATTTGTACACCTGCTTAGATAAGAAAAACTAACAGGAACCCTATAATTTAGCATGCAACAATTTTTAATGTTATATTTTACATTCGTTTAACTTAGGGGCAAAATTTCATATATATCCTCAGTCAACAGTACAATCATCATAAACAAAATAGTCTGATCCAGTCAGTCAATATCATTAAGTCATGCAGTTAAATCAATCATAAATTATCAGTTCCAACAGTCTAGAATAATCAGTCAAATCGGTCTTAACAGTCTCAAGAAACAATTCATGTAAACTTAAGTAACCAGTCCATGTATTCTTAAGTAAACCGTTCAAGTAATCTTAAACAAGCAATCCAAGTGGTAGGGACGGCTAGTTTGAAGGCGAACCAGTAGAAAGTCACTCGGATTGAAATTCCAAAATTAATCCAAGAAATCAATCTCCAACTAAAAAATTAACGTTCCAAACGCTTTGTTTGCAACATTATTTCAAACTTCACTCAAAGATTCAAATCTACACATAAACCATAATTTAGGATTTAAAATCCAATTCCCAACATTTATAACTAATCCAAAAAGTTTCATAGTCTTAATACTCACCAAATAAAAATCCGACGAGCGGTGGTGACCAACGAACGCACAACTGTGAATGGCTAAAAAAATATGAAAGTAATAGGGATTTTTTCTCTCTAATTGACCTCTGAACTGAATGATTTGAAATGAAGTGAATGATTTGAAATGAAGTAAATGATTTGGAATGAAGTGGATAGTTGTATTTACAAGGAAAAATAATCCTAATCCTAAATTATTTGGGATTCCATAACTTGAAGTAGTACATAGATTAAATTTCCTTTTTTAATAAAACATTTTCTCTAGGAATCCATATTTTAATTAATTAGAAAATTCATAATCTAATCAATTTGGGAATCCATATTCTAATGAAATTCCATAATTTAATTAATTTAAATTAAATTCAAAATAATCCAAAAAATTCAAATCTCTTTTCAAATTATCTCAAACCAATTAACTTCTCCAATTAACTTAATTTTGGCTCCAAACCAGGAATATTCAATCCAATAGTTGAGATAAATTACATCATTCTAAATATTTAATGAATTTAAGTCACACTTTTCTCTAAGTAAATTAATCCAATTTTTCCTTGAAATGAATTAAAATTCCAAATCTTTACAAATATCTTTTAAATTAATTACCTTGCCTCTCAAACTAAATTGTTAGTCTCAATATATCAAAATAACGCCTGTTATTTGAAAAATTCAAAATGTTACAATTATACCGTAGGAAGCATCCTGAAACTGTCTTACATGTGTTCTATAGTTGCAATCGTGCTAAAGAGCTGTGGACTTGTCTATTGCCTGATGCAATGCAATCAGGCAACTTGCAAGAACGGGAGCAATCGGGCAACTTGGGCACAAGAGTAGCCGCCCCTACCACGAGTCATCTGAGTTGGATCTTAACTCTGTTGTTGTTGAGTGTTCGTGGATGCTGTTGTTGGAAATTTATACTAAGATATAAATTAAATGTTGAATACTAAAATTATATCTCAAATTCTCACTTCCACATGTTAGAACCAAAAAGATTATCGATCATAAAATGACAAAATAATTAAGAGATTCCAAACTCGCCACAAATCTCTTCCAAATATATAACACAAACTATTTGATTTCTTATACCCAATTCGATATGGAGAAACATACCAGAATCCAAAACAACAATACTCTCTATTTTTGTTTTCTCCATTGCCGCATGAACCACACGCAGATGGAAGAAAACCTTCACAAAATCGAAGTTGTTGTAGGCCACAACAAAAATGTCGTCTGCCTCTTTTCTTTTAATTTTGCGGCTACCAAATAATTTGATTAAAACACATATTTGTATAGCAACATGGGGCTAAGCCCAACAACTTTAAAAGAAAACTTCAACATGTAGGAGTGTTTATGGGTTGAATTGGGTTTGGTAGAAAGACTTTTTAAACCCGGATTGTAAATTTCTTCGACCCAAATAATCCTTACTAAAAAATGAACCCAATCCAACCCAACCATGTAATATTTGGGTTAGATTGGTTCGAGTTAATCGGGTCATTTACTTAAAATTTTGTTTTAAAAAGAAGCAAAACATAAATATGTAAAAATCCAATTTAATTATTTTCATATATTGAATTAAGATTAACAACTCAATTTCAATTTATACAGTGAAAGAAGTGCAAAGAAACTACTTTTGAGAGTTGTTGAATAATAAATTATTAAAAAAAATTGAAATTAAATAAAACTAAAATCAATATATGTATAAATAATTGTGTTATGAATAATAAAAATATATATTTTAAAGTTAATAATAAATTTAGGTTGGTTCGGGTTGGTTTGAGTTATATTAGGTGAACCCATGAACTAATCCAACCCATAAAATTTTCATTTATTTAAACTCAACCCAATCCAAACCGTGGTTTTGAGTGAGTTGATGAATTTTTTCGGGTCATCGGATTTTTTGAACACCCCTATGAGTAAGTAATGAGCATATTTTCATGGAGTTTTGTCTTCCCACAAAACTACCGGTTGCTTGTTGGTGTGGTGGCTGTGGATGCTAATGGTGAGATTTAGGGGGTTGTTGCTAAACAAATTTCAACATTATATTAGCCTTTCCTTGGATCGGTTGTTGTGCTTTCTAATTGTCTCTCTTTAGTCTGTTTTATTCAGGAGCATTTAACTTCCGTTGTCAAGGTTGGTATTTGATTTGGTTTCTAATAATGATGTCCTTTTTCAGCAATTCAAGACAGAAAAATTAATTTGTAAAAGCCAAAAAGATTGTTTGGTTGGATTTTGACAAAATACTAAAACTACAGTTATCCCACGTCGAAAAAACTCAAAAAAGTTGTGGACTCCAAACATTATAAAAGGAGTTTATGTCTTTGATTTCAAATTCTTCCAGTTAAAAACACTTTAAAATTGGGTGTGCTAACTTTAGTTAAATTTTCTTTATGTGAGAAGCGTGTGAGCAGTATATAGTTTCAAAAGAGCGCTCTTGTAATTGGGATCAAGGAGAATTATGCGGTGTGGTTGTAACAATTTTTCACATAGTGAATTTCTTTCTGTTAGGCTATAGTTTTTCTCCAAATTTAAAGTTTTCCACGTAAATTCTTATATTTTCTATTTTTATGATTGTTTTTTGTCATTTTCTATTTATTTCTGCAATAAAGGTGAGAGATTTTTTTCGAACAAATTTAACTATATATCCCTTTTTAAAACAAAGTATAAATCTTATAACTTGCTAATGTAACACACAATGCATAAAATTAGAGAGACAAAAAATGAAAAAATTAAAAGAAGAAAATTGAGAGTTACTAAGAATGTACTTGAGTAGAGTAACGACTCTAATTCGAGAGTTACGTTAATTTCATGTCTCATTAACTAGCTACCAAACGCAATTTTACTTCTTGCAGGGAAAAAAACAAATTTACTTGATATAATTCTTAAATCGATTCTACTCTTAATAGTTAGCTAAAATGAGGTACTTATAAATTAATTAGATGCGAGACACGAAAAATATGGAATGGCTATAAAATAATAACACAAAACGTATGCATCATCTTAAAGGGAGAAAAAAAAGAGAGAAAAAAAAAAACAAACAAACTATCTAAACTGTTTGTGGAGTATAAATTCTAAAAATAATATTTTTATGTTTTCTTTGTATTCATAATTTGAATTTTAAAATTTTAAATGTAGAATTATATTAAATAAAAATGAAAATATTTAGAAATATAGTATGTCATGCTATAAATTCAAATTCAATTTTTCTTTAAATTAAAATATATATTATGTAATGTTTATAAATTAAATTAGGTTAGATTCGAAGTTTGGTCCCTATAGTTTGGATAAAATTAAAAGTTGGTCCATATGATTTTAAATTAATAATTTTGTTCCTATGGTTTGATAGTATATATGGTTTGTTAATCCTCTTCAATAGTCTCTATCATATGAACTATTTATTATGAAGCTTTTATAGAACCATACCGGTACAATTATAAATCATAAGATTTAAATTTTAAGTTTCTCAAAATCATAGGAACCAAAATTTCAACTTTTCCTATAAATCATATAATATTATAAAACAATAATTATATAATTTTTTTTATTATAAAACATGTTCATAAATAAATTAACGATAATCTTTATTCAACTAATAGTGGGTAGCTACAACTAGTTTCCAATTGTTTAGAGTGAAATTCAAAATTATGAAATACAATTTTGTTTTTATTTAGTCCCTTGTTTTCAAATTTCTGTTTTCAGATTCTCTACCAAATAAGCCAAGATGTTTTCTTTGTATCCAGAATTTGAATCTTAAAATTTAAAATGTAGAATCATATTAAATAAAGATAAATCATTTAAAAATATAACATGTCATGTTATAAATCTAATTTATTTTTTTAATTAAATATGTATTATAAATTAAATAAGATTAAATTCCAAGTTTTGTGTCCACTGTTTGATGAAGCAAGTCACTTTAAAATTTAAAATTTAGTCCATATTATTTGATGTAACTTCATATAAAATCCCATAGTTGTGTTAGATCCTCTTAAATAGTCCCTACCATAGAAACCATTTATTATGAATCTTTTATGAAACCATTGGAGATAAATTCTAATTATAAACAATAAGATCTAGATTTTAACTACTCCAAACAAGAACTAAAATTTTAATTTTTCCTATAAATTATATGATATTACAAAAAATTAATTATACAATTTTTCTAACATAAAACATGTTCATAAATAAATTCATGATAATTTATTGTGGACTAATAATATTTAGTAGATAAGTTTATAATTGTTTAAATTAAAATCCAATTTTTGAATTTCGCTACAAAACACATCTAAAAAACAAAAAATACAATTCTATTTAAAATACTGTTTTCAAATTTTTGTTTTTAGATTCCCTACCAAACACTCAAAATTTTCAATATAATTTTCATTTAATATTTAATTATGTTACACTCCCACAACTAACTTCTGTTTCCATTTCATCTTCATAGGTTCTATAGTTTATACTTTCAACTATTAATTTTTACTAAGTAATTACATATTTCGTCCTCCATTAATTAGTTATAAAAAGATTAAAATAATTGTGATTATATTAAATCGAACTCAAAATTCAAGTTAAGGAATATGAACGACTGGACAAATGACTAAAATAAAATAATGTTTTGAACGAGTGACCAAAACAAATAAATTAAAAAATGGAGATATGACCCTACTAAGAAATTTGTAGTACTACAATGGTGTGTTTAAATAGGATCTAAATGCTTTAAAAAAAAACAAACTAAATAAAACACGACAGAAATCAAATAATTCGAAAAAATGGCCAGAGAGAATTTTAAATTGTTTTTTCTGAGCTCCCAAAAACAAAATGCATAGTGGATCTATAGCATGCAAACACAAATAACCTTAGGTGCAAAATAACCATCGATTAATTACACCGATTCTTCACCAGAAGCCCCTCAGCTTAGCCATCCCAATTGAATTTCACAAGGACTGTAACAATTATTGCTCAAAGGAAACCGATTAGATTGGAATGAAAACTCTCAAGCGACACTCAAATTCCATATATAATTTTTTTAAAAAAAAATTGACAGAGGCAACCATCAACATCCATAATTCGGGATAAAACTAAAATTAATTACAAACATAAAATTTCAAGAAGAAAAATAGCATTTTCTACTGCTGTCGAACTTCTGCTTTCTTCTTCTGCCACAACCTATCCAAAGCACTGTCGGCGTCTCCCTGTCAAATATACATCACACCAACACATTAATTTTCTTGAATATAATAAATATTATACCCATGCATAATCTTGATGACACAAAACAAAAGTATTTTGACATGGTTTTCAAACATTACATTTAGACTTTAATTAGATCTCGTGTAAAGCAATTGATAAGGCCACAAACTAAATTGAATCGAAATCCATCAAAGCAAAGTTTTGCCATTATTTAAAATTGAAAAGACTGTGCCTAGGGCACTAGGCTATATACACCAAACTAGCTTCACTAAATTGCACCTTTTTTATTTAGATGTACAAAATTATTTCCATACATTTTCATGATACACAGAGTGATATAAACACAAAACTTTGAGAAATTGAAGAAACCAGTTCGCCTACTACATATACAAATACGTACATGTTAAATCTACAAGAAACATGTCAAATCTACATATAAGAATCATTAAAACTCTAACACAAATGTACAACCTATACAACAGATCATGTACAAGCATAATCAAAATATTAGAATGAAAATCTAATGCTTTCTGCAAAAATTATTTCAAACTAGTCAACGATACTAATACATAATGTTTCTTTTTCACTGGAAAAACAAATTAAAGATTAAAAATTTTAGTTGAAGGTTCAACAAATGTGATTATAAGATGTTCAAAACATGTTCAAAAAATTGAATTAAACAGAGAAAGAGATCTAGACAAGTTTAACCACCAAGGAAAAGAAAACTGATCATGCACTGTTTTATCTTTTGATCCCTATACACCTACAAAAGTCCATTGTGCTGAACCCTATAAAATATCCAAAATATAGAGGTCCAACAGATTGAACTCTAATCTTTGAACAGGAAAATAAAATCAATTCTTTCTCACGAGCATTGTAGTAAGGCTTCATAGTTATGCCGGTTGGCGTGCCCTCAGATAAAATAGCTAACTAGATTATGAAGAAAGTCGAAAAAACTACCCAATAATGTAAATGATAAAAAGATAAAAGCACAATGCCATACATTCTACTAATGATTAAGAAAAACACATGAAATGATTAACAAAATTTAGATTGGTACCTAAAATAAAAATAAACGCACACAATTTTAACCTAGCGATTCAATATAATAAATCAAGTTATCAACATACAGAAGCAATTCAAATAAGAAAAATGCTATGAAGCAAGTGAAGCAGCCACAGAATATCTAAAATCACATAATAAACAGAAACGTGCAGCCAAAATTCCATATAACATACAAACGATAAACAAACATAAGAAGAAAATTATTAAGAAAAATCGAACCTGAGCACGGATGAAACCGCAGAGAGCGAAAGTGGAGAATTGGCCGGTGTAGATGCCATTCTCATCCAAGTGGCCGATGTTAATCTGAACCGAGGCGTGGTCCTTGGAAGTGATGAGTCGGTTTGTGGCAGAACTGAAATTAGATACCACAAACAAATTCGGAAAAGAGTTAAAACCCTACAATGAAAATAGTGTAAAATAACAAACAGAGTTGGTGATTACGTACCACTTCCTAGGAATGTAGAGCTCGGTGATCTTTCCCTCTTCGTTCTGCATTTTGGCTTTGATGTTCTATCAAAAATCTGGATAAAAAAACCTGCTTCGGTAACGAAACGACGGATTCAGACTGAGAAATTGAGTTCTAATACATTAATGAATGAGCAAAATAGTAGAGAAATCGGAAGTAATCAGAAACAAATACTATAACTCGATCATACAATCGATGTAAGAAGAATGTAATAGAGATCTATATAGGATTCAGATCTGAAGCATGAGAAATTGAAACAAGCAAAAACTAAAACCATAAGAAAAATCGAGATGAACGGACAAAGTGAAAATTACCTGTCGGCTATAGAGGAAGTATGAGAATTAGGGTTGTGTAAAACCCTAGCCTTTTTATATATGAAATATTTTTGGGCCTGGTTATTCGGCCCAATATTCGAGAGAGATGTTTTCAGTTTGTTTTTTAAAAAAACTGAAAACTTGAAAAACCAATCCACTGGTTTGGTTTTATTTTTTATTATAAAGTTTGACATCTTAAGTATTTGAAAATTTTCAAAAATTATTATTAATCGATTTTTTTATTAAAAAAATAAATTAAAATCGAATGGAACCGAATGTATATACCTTTAAAATTACACTCTAATGTTAAGTATCTTTTAATATTTTAAATACTATGATGCATGTATATTTGTTGTATAAAAAAAAGTTAATTATTATAGAGTATATATATTTGTTATTTAAAAAAGAACAAAGAAACAAAAATGTCTAATTTCAATCTAGTTTTTTAAAAACATAGACCCTATTTTAATTTGAAAATGGTAAAATGACTCCTTCGAAACAACACGAAAAAAAATAATAATAATGGAAGAAAAAATATAGAAAATTAATAACCAATACCCCGTTTAATAACCATTTTGTTTTTTATTTTTTATTTTGAAAATAAAGCCCATAAATACTATTTTCACCTCCAAATTTCTTACTTTGTTATTTCCTTTTTGCCAATAGTTTAAAAAATCAAACCAAAATTGAAAAGTAAAATAGTAGCTTTTAAAAATTTGTTTTTATTTTTTAAATTTGGCTAATAAGTCAACCATTATACTTAAGAAAAAAAACAAACAAATATAACAAATTGGGAGAAAATATACTTAATTTTCAAAAACCAAAAATAAAAAACGAAACGAGCCCAAATTGATAATAAATTGAACCAAATAACAACCAATCCATTGGTTTTATTATTTATTGAACATTGGTTTGATCCCTTCTTTTTAAAACTGACTGCCGACTGGTTTCGTTTGGTTCTTGGTTGGTTTCAAACCTAAACCGATTACCACCCTTGCTTGTTACTACATAAAAAGATTGCTAAAAAAAGTATAAATTTAAAAAAATAAAATGAAATAAAATAATCTTAAATTTTGTATTATGGTTCAAAAATACACTTAGAACTTTCAAAATTGTTAATATTACCCTTTACTTTTCTATAAATAATCAAGACTATTATTTTTTTTTTCCTTCAAATATAGAAAATGAGCCAATGTATTTACAAATATATCAAAACATCATTATCTATCTGTGTCTATCACTAATAGACAGTGACATTTTACTATGTTTGAAAATATCTCTAATAATTTTGCTATTTAAAATAATAACCTTTTTTTATATTGATGGAAATTATTAGTACATTGTTTTTAAAAACAATCAAAGACTTCCAAAAGTTGTAATTGTTGATATCAAATTTTGGCCAAGGAAAAACATACCTGACCTTTATACAACAACGATAAATTTGTAATTTAAGGGAAGAGAGCTCACCTGTAAGCAAAGGAAAAATCTAGACACTGGTGTGGTATAAGCCACAAGCACTTTATGCCTAAGTCATAAAGGTTGAAAACTCAAATTAATTGAACTACGAGTCCATAACTTACTTGCATATGCTTGACTTTTCTTATCTTATTTATAGGTTTTGTCTCTTCTCCTATTCCTTATCCGGTTAGGACTTCTGATTAGGCAGGTGGGCTGCGTGTGGATCTCTCTCAGGCCATGGTCGGTGCCCAATATTCTTGCTCGACACGCTAAGGTTAAATCCCTTTAAAGCCTTGCTTGTACCGGGCCTTTTGGCATTTTGGGCTCTCATTAGGGGCTCAGCCTCATCTCAAGCCGAGGCCGATCAACCCAAATCTTTCTTGGGTATGCTATTTCATTCCCCTTTCGCTATCATTTAACGTTTTTGCCCTTGGTTTTAAAATCCACCCATAGCATTATCCCTCACTCTCAAGTTTAGGGTTTGTGGTGTTCCGAGCTATTTGTCGCAAATTTCAATCCCAGAAACCTATATTTGCCACCCCGTTATGAAGCTTAATTTGGACTTGCTAAGGGTTGTTGGGCCTATCGAGTTAAATCCTTTTGAGGTCCAACTGATTTTCCAACTCATTTTTCCATCTTATGACGAAGTTTTGTGTCAAATCGTGTCAGGCCCACCTCTAAGATAGGCTCCAACAATCGGCTCTCAACTGATCCTATCTAGCCCATAAATTAGGAGTTGACTTGGAATATTAGCAGTTAATTCATGGCTTCCTGGCATTCATTCTTTTAGTTATCGTTTGCAGACCAATCTCTCCTTCATGTTGCTTTTCGTGACTCATTGTTGCTTCTTAATGCATTACGTAGCTTTTACCTTCAATCAATTATTATTGCTTGATCTGATTGCTTTGAAGCCCCATGCAATGTTGATTCTTAGGCCTTTTCTAGTCGACCATTGGTCACTAACTTTGTGGGCTTCTTCATCTTCTCTTTCTCTTTTACTCAAGACAACTTTTTTCCATGCATTTTTTTTTCTTCTTTTCTTCATCACTTCATGATGTGCTTGAAGGAGTAGGTGACTACCCGCAGTAGAAATATCGTGTCCCATTTTTTATTTTATAAGAACATGAATAATGTAGAGGAGAAAAACTAGGATTAGACATACTTAATTGAGTATGCTTTCACGTAAAATGTAGAGAGAATGAAAGGATTAGATGATTACATACCCTTGAAGACCAAGTTCTTCATGAATCCCATTTCCCAATGTATTGCACGAACAATTCGAACTCACAAACACACGATCACATCAACAAAAACGGACACCATCAAGAGCTCTTCCCCATTATTCTCAAGGACGAGAATCGCTGAAAGGTGTGGGCTTCAATGAAATTAATTTTGGTCGGGAAAGGGAAAGGTTTTGTTGAGAGGGCAATCATTTCTCAGAGAAGATCTCAAATATTTTTTGGAATAAAAAAAAGTGAATAATTCACCTTTATCTGTTATACACCACGTTAAAATGAATTTAATAAACATTAATCGCTCATGCATGCTTATAACAGATTTATCTAATTCATCTTCCAGGTCAGTTTCCAAGTAGAGATGTTTCGTTTCTATCAGCTTGAACACCCCATCATAGACAGAACTGTCATTAGACAAAGGTCACTTATAGATAATTTTGTTATAAATTTAATCTTTTAACTAAAACTAATATAATCCTATCAAACTGAATTAAAAGATTAATCTTATTTATAATCATATTTGAAATTTATTAACGTAGGTCTACTAGTGAAACCAATTTAAAACTATTTTAAAGAAGGTTTAACCTATGTTTGCATGCAACTCTTTATTAAAAAATTTAATTCTAATTTCATTTAACTTTGAGCAATTATAAAGTTTAATAAAACAATTCAAACCTATATATACATCTAATGACATACTTTTAAAAAACATAACAATTATATTTTACCTAAAGTAGTGTTAGACATCGTGCATTTCCATTTTTATTACTACATATATAACATTTATATAATAAAGTAATAAAAATTAAATAACATACATCCATTCATCTAAACTATATATTATAACATTTATATTAAGATGATGCATGAAAGAATGTTTATCCTATTGTGAGATTTTTCTATATGACATATATAATTTTAAAAAAATAATAACTATACATCACATGTATAATTAAAAGCAACATTTGGACCGATATTGGCATCCTAACACATTAATTAAATTAATATAAGGGAAATTATTATAAATAGAAAAATCTAAAAAATATTTACACTGTATACCAAAAAGTTTCAAAAGTGTTTTGTACTTTTAGAAGTTTTTGCTATAAACTGTATATATAAAGGCCTTTTAATATAATACTCTATATTTATTCAATGAATGAATAATATGACAAATAACTTAATTATATAAATAATAATAAAAAAACCAAAGAAAACTGTTGCTAAACCGTTGGAAGGCTCGAACCCATGATCTGAACCAGTCCTCGTGCGCGTGCCTCACATCCGGAGCGTATCGATGCTCAACAGTAGCATCGTATAGTTATGTTGGCTTTTGCTTGTCGTAGTATAACGTTATGCTGCCTGGCTCACCCGATCAGCCAAAATTAACCATTTTTACTTCGTTTTTCACCAAATTGAAGTTGGAACTTGATCACGAATGACCCAGACATGAATCACATGCTCGATTGTAATAAAATTATGTAAAAGAACAACAAACCATTACAAACCAAATCCAAATTAAAGCAGCATCATTATAAATGTTAATCTTGGAAACATCTAAAGTGCAAAACCACATAACATACATTTAAACTACAAATCTATACCCCAAATACCAAAAGGCCCAACACAAGCAAGGCTTTAAAGGGATTTAACCCTAGCATGTCGGGCAAGAATGTTGGGTCATCGGCCGTGGCTCGAGAGAGATCCACACGCAGCCCACTCGCCTAATCAGAAGTCCTGGCCGAATAAGGAATAGGAGAAGAGCCAAAGCCTATAAATAAGAAAGCCAGACATATGCAAGTAAGTTATGGACTCAGAGTTCAATTAACTTGAATTTTCTACCTTTATATCTTAAACATCATAGTGCCTGTGGCTTATATCTAGAGATGTCCAATTTTCCTACGGGGACGAGGCGGGGAATGGGGGGGAGTTTCTCGTGAGCTAAAGGAGGGCGGGATGGGGAATGTTCCCCGTCCCCCGATTAGCTTTTACATATTTATTTAGTATAGTTATCTAATGTTATGTTATTGTTATTATTATATAAATATTACATTTAAATTTTAAATTTGGTTATTTATTGGGAAGATAACGAATATGTTTAAATTTAGATTATATATGTGAATAATTTGATTTATATTTATTTCTTTCTAGTAAAAAAACAATCAGCTTTTTAGACCAAAATTTGAGTAATTTATCTTTAAATTCAAATGGTCGTATAAAACTAACTATAATAAACAATTTAGTGATAAAGTTAATTATTTAATTAAAATGTGCTCACATTAGTGATTTAAATTAATTGACTTTTTACAAAAAAAAAAAAAAGGTAACGGGGAAAAATTCCTTGCGGGGAACCCGATCCCCGTGATGAAGAATGAAATGGGGAGTGGGGACAAGATGGGGAATGACATCTCGGCCCCACCCCGCTCCATGGACATCTTTACTTACACCACACCGTGCGTAGATTTTTCCTTTGCTTCCAGGTGAGTTATCTTCCCTTGAATTGCAAATTTATCGATGTTGCCGTATAGAAGTCAGGTATGTTTTTCCTTGGCCAAAATTTGGCATCAACAATTACAACTTTTGGAAGCCTTTGATTGTTTTTAAAACAATGTAATAATAATTTTCATCGATATACAAAAAAATAAAAATATATTTTAAATAGCAAAATTATTAGAAATATTTTCAAACATAGTAAAATGTCATTGTTTATTAGTGATATACACTGAGTGATATTTTAATACATTTGTAAATACATTGGCTCATTTTCTATATCTGAAAGGAAAAAAAATAATAATCTTGATTATTTATAGAAAAGTAAAGGGTACTATTGAGATTTTTGAAAGTTCAAGTGTATTTTTGAACCCAAAATACAAAATTTAGGATTATTTTATTTCATTTTTTTAAAATTTAGACTTTTTTTTAGCAATCTTTTTATTTGTCGTAGTAACAAGGAAGGGTGGTAATCAGTTTGGTTTGAAACCAACCAAGAACCATACTAAACCCGTCGACAATCAGTTTTAAAAAAAAATGGATCAAAACCAATGTTCATTAAATAATAAAACCAATGGATTAGTTGTTATTTGGTTCAATTTATTATCAATTTGGGCCCGTTTCGTAAGTATTTCGTTTTTTTTTTTTTTTTTTTTAATTTTTAATTTTTGATTTTTGAAAATTAAGTTTCTCCCTATTTCTTATATTGGTTTGCATTTTTCTTAAGTACCGTGGTTGACTTATTAGCCAAATTCAAAAAATAAAAACAAGTTTTTAAAAGCTACTTTTTTAATTTTCAAATTTAGTTTTTTAAACTATTGGTAAAAAGTAAATAATAAAATAAGAAAATTGGAGGCGGAAGTAGTGTCTATGGGCTTTATTTTCAAAATAAAAAATATTAAACAAATGGTTATTAAATGGGGTCTTGTTTATTAATTTTTGATATTTTGTTCTTCTATTTTTATTATTATTTTCCGTTTTGTTTTGAACCAGCCATTTTACCATTTTCAAATTAAAATTGGGTCTATGTTTTTAAAAAACTAGATTGAAATTAAACATTTTTATTTCTTTGTACATTTTTAAATAATAAATATATACTTCATAATAATTGACTTTTTTTTTTCGTTCTATATAACAAATATACATGCATCATAAAATTTACAATATTAAGTTAGTGTAATTTTAAAGGTATATACCTTATATTCTGTGTTCTGTTCGATTTTAATTTCCTTTTTCAATAAAAAAATCGATTAAATAAATTTTGAAAATTTCCAAATATGTCAAACTTTATAATAAAAAATAAAACCAAACCAGTGGATTGTTCTTTCAATTTTTCAATTTTTTTTTTAAAAAAACAAACTGAAAACATATCTCTCTCCTCTCACGAAATGGATGTTTTTACAAAAGTATCACAAATATTGGGCCGAATAACCAGGCCCAAAAATATTTCATATATAAAGAGGCTAGGGTTTTTCACAACCCTAATTCTCATCCTTCCCCTATTGTCGACCGGTAATTATCTCTTTGTCCGTTCATCTCGATTGTTCTTATGGTTTTCGTATTTGCTCGTTTCAATTTCTCATACTTCAGATCTGAATCCTTATTAGATCTCTATTACATTCTTCGTTACATGGATTGTATGCACAGGTTATAGTATTTGTTTCTGTTTCCATCCGATTTCTCTACTATTTTGCTCATTCATTAATGTATTAGAACTCAATTTCTCAGTCTGAATCCGTCGTTTCGTTACCGAAGCAGGTTTTTTTATCCAGATTTTTGATAGAACATCAAAGCCAAAATGCAGAACGAAGAGGGAAAGATCACCGAGCTCTACATTCCTAGGAAGTGGTACGTAATCACCAACTCTGTTTGTTATTTTACACTATTTTCATTGTAGGGTTTCAACTCTTTTCCGAATTTGTTTGTGGTATCTAATTTCAGTTCTGCCACAAACCGACTCATCACTTCCAAGGACCACGCCTCGGTTCAGATTAACATCGGCCACTTGGATGAGAATGGCATCTACACCGGCCAATTCTCCACTTTCGCTCTCTGCGGTTTCATCCGTGCTCAGGTTCGATTTTTCTTAATAATTTTCTTCTTATGTTTGTTTATCGTTTGTATGTTATATGGAATTTTGGCTGCACGTTTCTGTTTATTATGTGATTTTAGATATTCTGTGGCTGCTTCACTTGCTTCATAGCATTTTTCTTATTTGAATTGCTTCTGTATGTTGATAACTTGATTTATTATATTGAATCGCTAGGTTAAAATTGTGTGCGTTTATTTTTATTTTAGGTACCAATCTAAATTTTGTTAATCATTTCATGTGTTTTTCTTAATCATTAGTAGAATGTATGGCATTGTGCTTTTATCTTTTTATCATTTACATTATTGGGTAGTTTTTTCGACTTTCTTCATAATCTAGTTAGCTATTTTATCTGATGGCACGCCAACCGGCATAACTATGAAGCCTTACTACAATGCTCGTGAGAAAGAATTGATTTTATTTTCCTGTTCAAAGATTAGAGTTCAATCTGTTGGACCTCTATATTTTGGATATTTTATAGGGTTCAGCACAATGGACTTTTGTAGGTGTATAGGGATCAAAAGATAAAACAGTGCATGATCAGTTTTCTTTTCCTTGGTGGTTAAACTTGTCTAGATCTCTTTCTCTGTTTAATTCAATTTTTTGAACATGTTTTGAACATCTTATAATCACATTTGTTGAACCTTCAACTAAAATTTTTAATCTTTAATTTGTTTTTCCAGTGAAAAAGAAACATTATGTATTAGTATCGTTGACTAGTTTGAAATAATTTTTGCAGAAAGCATTAGATTTTCATTCTAATATTTTGATTATGCTTGTACATGATCTGTTGTATAGGTTGTACATTTGTGTTAGAGTTTTAATTATTCTTATATGTAGATTTGACATGTTTCTTGTATGTAGATTTAACATGTACGTAGTTGTATATGAAGTAGGCGACTGTTTTCTTCAATTTTTCTAAGTTTTGTTTATATCACTGTGTATAATGAAAATGTATGGAAATAATTGTGTACATCTAAATAGTCGTGTTCCATCAAAATAACAAAAAAAGTGCAATTTAGGGAAGCTAGTTTGGTGTATATACTGTAGTGCTCCCTACTATAAAGTGGCACTGTCTTTTTAATTTTAAAGAATGACAAAACTTTGCTTTGATGGATTTCGATCCAATTTAGTTTGTGGCCTTATCAATTGCTTTTCATGAGATCTAATTAAAGTCAAAATGTAATGTTCGAGAACCATGTCAAGAAAATTAATGTGTTGGTGTGTGATGTATATTTGACAGGGTGATGCCGACAGTGCTTTGGATAGATTGTGGCAGAAGAAGAAAGTAGAAGTTCGCCAGCAGTAGAAAGTGCAAAGTGCAATTTTTCTTCTTGAAATTTTATGTTTCTAATTAAGTTTAATTTTATTGCGAATTATGAATGTTGAGAGATCCTAGGCTGCCTTTGGTAACCTTTTGATGAAATGATTCTGAAATTGTAGTGTTTGTGGAATCTTAGTCGGTGAAGCTGGTTTTGATCATCGATTGTTGAATTTACATTGAAGAGACCAAACTTTGTATTTTGAATTACAATCCAACAAAAAAAATAAAATGAAATAAAATAATCCCAAATTTTGTATTTTGGATTAAAAATACACTTGAACTTTCAAAATTTTTAATAGTACTTCTACTCATTTTCAGTAAATAATCAAGATTATTTTTTTTTGCTTAAAAATGAGCGAACGTATTTACAAATATAGCAAAATATGTTTGTTTATTGGTATCTATCAATGATAGACTATGTGACATTTTACTACGTTTGAAAATATTTTTAATAGTTTTACTATTTAAAATAATTATTTTGTTTTGTATATCGATTAAAATTATTAGTACATTGTTTTTAAAAACAATCAAAGGCTTCCAAAAGTTGTAATTGTTAATGAAAAAATTTTCCAAAGAAAAATGTACCTAACCTCAAAAAATCTAAAGATTGAAAACTCAAGTTAATTAAATTCTGAGTCCATAACTTACTTGCATATACCTGACTCTTCTTATCTTATTTATAGGCTTTGACTCTTCTCTTATTCCTTATCTGGCTAGGACTTTAGATTAGGTGGATGGCCTGCGTGTGGATCTCTCTCAGACCATGGACGACGATGCAACATTCTTGCCTAGTACCCTAGGTTTAAATCCCTTTAAAGCCTTGCTTATGTCAGGCCTTTTGGCATTTTGGGCTTTCATTAGGGGCTCAGCCTCGGCCCAAGCCGAGGCCAATCAGAACCAAATCTTTCTTGGGTATGCCCTTTCATTCCCCTTTCACGCTTTTTCCCTTGGTTCTAGAATCTACCCATAACATTAGTCCCCATTCCCAAGTTAGGGTTCGTGGTGTTTCGAGCTATTTGTGATTTCAATCCTAGGAACCTATATTGGGAGTATAATCTCCCCTTTAATTTCCTAGCCACCCTGTCATGAAAACTTAATTTGGACTTGCTAGGGATTGTTGGGCCTATCGAGCCAAACCATTTTGAGGTCCAACTGATTTTCCAACTCGCTTCTCCATCTTATGACGAAGTTTTGTGCCAAATTGTGTCAGGCCCACCTCTAGGATACGCCTCGACAATCGGTTCTCAACTGATCTTAGGTAGCCCCTAAATTAAGAGTTGACTTGGAATATTAGCAGTTAATTCCTGGCTTCCTAGCATTCATTCTTTTTTAGTTGTTGATCGACTTCTCCTTCATGTTGCTTTTCTTAACTCATTGTCGCTTCTTAACGCATTACTAGCTTTTACCTTCAATCAATTATTACTACTGGATCTGATTGCTTTGAAGCCCTATGCAATGTTGATTCTTAGGCCTTTTCTAGTCAACCATTGGTCACTAATTTTGTGGGCTTATTCTTCTTTTTCTCTTTTACTCGAGACAAATTTTTTTCATACATTTTTCTTCTTCTTTGCTTAATCACTTCATGATGTGCTTGAAGGAGTAGGTGATTACCCACAGCGGAAAGATCGTGTCCCAATTTTGATTTTACCCTGAAGGAGTAGGCGACTACCCGCAGCGGAAAGATCGTGTCCCAATTTTGATTTTACAGAACATGAATAATGTAGAGGAGAAAATCTTTGATTAAACAGACCTAATTTAGTATGCTTTCACATAAAATGTAGAGAGGATGAAGAGATTAGAGGATCACATACCCTTGAAAACCAAGTTCTTCATGAATCCCCTCTCCTAGTGTACTGCGTGAACTTCAAACTCTCTCTCGAACTCACGAAAACACAATCACAA
The DNA here is from genome assembly GCF_027475165.1 of Benincasa hispida. Classification (NCBI taxonomy): domain Eukaryota; kingdom Viridiplantae; phylum Streptophyta; class Magnoliopsida; order Cucurbitales; family Cucurbitaceae; genus Benincasa; species Benincasa hispida. The sequence continues at coordinate 69,598,854 of NC_143489.1, read as the reverse complement.
CAACAAAAATGGATACCATCTAGAGCTCTTCCCCATTATTCTCAAGGATGAGAATCGCTGAGAGCTGTGGGCTTCAATGAGATTAATTTTGGTTGGGAGAGGGAAAGGTTTTGTTGAGGGAGTAATAATTTCTCAGAGGATCTCAAATTTTTTTGGATTAAAAAGAAGTGAATAATTCACCTTTATCTGGTATACACCACGTTAAAACCAATTAAATAAACATTAATTGCTCATGCATGCTTATAACAAATTTATCTAATTCACCTTCTAGGTCAATTCCCAAGTAGGAGTGTTCCGTTTCCATCCTTAAATACCCCAGCCTAGACAAAACACAAAGGTCCCTTATAGATAATTTTATTATAAATTTAATCTTTTAATTAAAACTAATTTAATCCTATTGAACTGAATTAAAAGATTAATCCTAATTCTAATCAAATTAGAAATTCATTAACATAGGTCTAATAGTGAGACCAATTTTAAACCATGCAACTATTTATTATAGATTTTTAATTCTAATTTCATTTAATTTATAGCAATTATAAAACTTAATGAAACAATTCAAACCTATATATGCATCTAATGGCATACTTTTAAAAAAATATAACAATTATATTTGACCTAAAGTAATGTCATGCATCGTGCATTTCCATTTTCATTACCACATATATAACATTTATATAATAAAGTAATGAAAAATAAATAACATACATCCATTCATCTAAACTATATATTATAACATTTAATATAACATTTATATTAAGATGATGCATAAAATATTGTTTATCCTATAGTGAGATTTTTCTATATGACATATAATAATAATAATAATAATAATAATAATAATAATAATAATAATAATAATAAAACTATATATCACACGTATAATTAAAGAAACATTTGGACCGAGATTGACATCTTAACACATTGATTAAATTAATACAACACTTTATATTTATTCAATTAATGAATAATACGACAAATAACTTAATTATTGTAAATAATAATTTAAAAACCAAAGAAAACGGTTGCTAAATCGCATGGGAGGCTCGAACCCATGATCTAAACCAGTCCTCGTGCGCGTGCCTCACATCCGGAGCGTAACAACGTTCACCAGCAGCGTCGTTATGTTGGCTTTTGCTTGTCGTAGTATAACGCTATGCTGCCTTGCATCGAAGCAACGCTACACTTTTTGCCTTGTAGCGTAAAGGCAAGCGTAGTTATGCTCCAGCCTTATGCTCTAAGGCAGAAAGGTTGCTTGCCTCGCTCGATCAGCCAAAATTAACCATTTTTGCTTCATTTTTCACCAAATTGAAGCTAAAACTTGATCACAAATGAACCGAACATGAATCATATACTCGATTTCAATAAAATTATGTAAAAAAACAACGAGTCCTTACAAATCAAATCAAAATTAAAGTAGCATAATTCTAAATGTCAATCTCGAAAACATCCAAAGTGCAAAACCACAGAACATACATTCAAACTACAAATCTACACCTACCATAACTCCGAACTAAAGTTTGAAAATTCAAAATTATGGACTCAACCGACTCTCTGATACAAATTGAAGAAGTATGTGACTACCTATAGCAGAAAGAACGTGCCCCAATTTTAATTTTACAATACATGAATGATGCAGAAGACAGAAACTAGGATTAAACAGACCTAATTAAGCATGCTTTCATAGAAAATTTAGAGAGGATGAAGGGATTGGAGGATCATTTACCCTTGAAGACCAAGTTCTTCACGAATCCTTTCCTAGTGTACTGCACAAACAATTCGAACTCTCCATCAAACTCATGAACACACGATCACGACAACAAAAACGAACACCACCCAGAGCTCTTCCTCGTAATTCTCAAGGATGAGAATTGCTAAAGGTATGGGCTTCAGTGAGATTAATTTTGGTTGGGAAAAGGAAAGGTTTTGTTGAGGGAGCAGTTCTCAAAGAGAATATCATATCTTTCTTGGAAGAAGAAGAAGTGAATAATTTTCCTTTGTTTGTTATACACCACATTAAAATGAGAGAGAGAGGGGAAGTGAAAAATTCTCCTTTGTTTGTTATACACCACATTATTAAATTAAAACCAATTACATACATACATACATACATACATACATACATACATATCTAATATAACACATAATCTATAGTTTATATTGTTGGGATTGTTCTAAAATTCGCAGTTAGTAATCATGTAAACATATTCTATTTATCAATAAAATTATAATCAAAGGATTTATTCAATAAAAGTGAAATTGCATTATATTATAAAATCCAATAAACGAATCCATGGCTATAGTATGAATACTGTAACTTTATGTAGAGACATAAAAAGAGGATCAAGTTATAGTATATAGCAAAAAAGGTTTATTAGTACATGGATGAGATTGGGTACCTCGTCCTGGGGACACTATGGATGAGACCTACTTTGTATACTATTACAAATGTGTGATCTCGAAATCGTTCATGTAGAAACATGCGAGTGGAGGTATCCTATACAAAAGAATTTTTGCATAAGACCGAACCATCAAATAATCACTTTTCTTTATAACGACCATTTACTGTTAAAACTGATTATTTCAATTCGATGAATTAGGGTAATTTGATCTTAATCCTGAGCTAACTATGAACTCCTGTTTATTCGGGATTATCCTTTGAACTTCATAGGTGAGAGTAGTTCAACAACACTGCTTAACAAGCTTCCCATTTTGGAGATAAAACTAGATAGATAGCTGTGGACATAGTCCTGCAAAATGGCCTCCTACCCATTTTAGGGTCAGCAGATAGGTTGTTCCCTTAAGTACCGATTCTTGGTTTTGAATAAAGGGGCCCCACCCTCTCATGGCTGAGAGGGACATGGTTTATTAGTTAGACTATAAACTAATTGTTTAATAGAGGATTAGTGGAGCTCAAGGAGCAAGATGTATTTATAGGGGTAAAACAATAATTTTGACATAGTTGTAAATACGAACGATCTGTGAAGGATCGACTTACTAATCATGGTTAAATCAAGTAGACAAAAATATATCTACAATGAGGAGAGTGCAACTATCGAGCTATAGTGGTATGTCTTGGTGGTTAATGAATATTGATTAATTTGGGTTAAAGAGTTTAACCGATTAATATCAAATTGTTGAAGTTTATGATCTGTAGGTCCATAAGATTCTTCTACTGGCTCGTAAAATATTACACCTTGGATTAGAAAATTGAATGGATTTTAAGTGTTCAAATCCGTAATTAGGGTTTGAATTTGAATAGTTCAAATTTAATTTAGTGTTTGGATAATTATATTCGATATAATTAAACTTTTAATTTTGTTTAAATTAAACGAAAATGGAGAGTTTAAATATTCAAATATTGATTACATGAATAGGGATTCATATTTGAATTATGTTTTTATTAATTTAATGTTTGATATTAAATTATTATTAAATTAATTAAATTCAATTTCTTTAAGAAATTCAATTTTTGAAAAATTGAACTCAACTTATGTTTAATTTATTTTTAAATTAAATATAATGAAAATTAGAAAAAAATGGATTTTTTTGTTTTTGAGTTAAAAAATCCAACTTTTGGGGTTTTTAGTGGATTTTTCCACATTTCAATACCTTGTCCACTCACTTAGTGCTAATTGAAGTGTCAATTAGCTTAATGAACGAGTACTTGCATGCTTGAACTTGTTAAATACTTCATTATTCAAAATTTTGAAGTCTATGCAATCTGAAATTTGTGAATTTTCTGGAAAATTCATTTATATTCTCAAGCTCTCCAAATTCCACCTAAAGTCCTCTCAATTTAGAGTTTCCACCACTCAATTCAAGACTGAAAAATAGTAGAGAAGCTCCTCTTGATGGTCTATTAGAATTTGGAGATTCAGTTTCGTGAATTAAGCAAGGACTAAGAAGAAATAAAAAAAGGTATACTCATTGAAACCCTATTTTTGTTAAAATATGTTTTTATGCATGCTTTGTACTCAAATTAAGTGTAATTAGAGTATTTAATGATTCTGTTTGCTTTCGCTTTATGCATCTTTATTCTATCAATTGGTATCAAAGCATGATTTAAGCACTCAATTAATGTTAATTTGAGTTTGGTGGGTGAAATTCTAGCAATGCATATTTGATGATTGATATGGTTTTTAATTAAACTTTGGCATTAGAATTCTCTTTGATTCAGTTGTTAAATTTATAATTGGCTCTTGTTTGATGAGACTTAATATATGTTTAAGGGTTTGTAATTTTATTAGAGTCAATAAAGTTGAAAATAGACTGTAACCGACCTAACCATTAATCGAGAGGCGATGGAACGAGGGAACCCGTGAATAGATTGATTAAATGAAATCTCAAAGAATCCCATAATTCAATCCTACATCCATTTTAGTAGAAAATGATCTTTTATGTAGCCCAACTCATAGAGAGTTCAGTCACTTGGTCTGGATTCATTTCTTCTATTCCTATGATTGTTCAGTGATGGGTTTTCTCCTTTTAGGATTAGGTTTCTATCCCTTTGAAGCAAGCAAGTTCAGAAACAAAAACTGCAGAAGAAGCCACTGCCAGGCAGCGTTGCAACACTGTTCTTCCTGAAGTTTGAGGCGTTGTAATGCTGGGATGAAGCGTCGCAATGCTGTTCATCCCAACCTAGAAACGCGCGCACACGAGGATCAGTTCGTGGGAGATGGTCGGTTCGATCGATTTTGGCTTCCTTGGGTTTGGTTCGACTGGTTTTGGCTTCCTTGGGTTTGGTTCAACTACTTTCTGGACCAACTCAACCACTTTTGAAGCCTTGGAGGGCCGGTTTGGGTGGTTCGGGTTCAATCGGGTCAGTTCGAGCAGTCTAGAGGCTTCCTCAAGTTGTTTTTGGTTTAATTATTTAATAATTTAGTCTTTTGCTTGCTTAGGATGCCAAAGTTGGTCCATATCAATGTTGTTTAAATAATTTATGAATGTGATGTATGTTATATTTAAATAAATATGTATGTGCATATTGTATGCCATATAGATTTAAAATACCACCATAGGAAAGCATGTTTCATACATTGATATATGTTATAAATTGGTTATAATGTATTAATATGGATGAGTAGGGTTTTATAAGATTAATATAATTGTTATATTAATGTGTGGAATGCTTAAGTTTATGTTATAGTATGTCTATAATTTTATAAGAGTTATAAAATGAATTAGACATTTAAAATCTATAACAAAGATAAGATGCATGCTCACTTAGGTTTAATAAAAACTTGTTTTAATAATTAAAATAGGTCGTTATCTTATAAAACACAGTTACAAACTCAATCGGTCTATAATTCTGTCTAACGCTGGAGGTACTTAAGTTGATGGTTTACGTAACACCTCCTACCTAAGGATTTTAGTTGAATTACTGAGCGTTGTTAACCGATTTTATGAGCATGCATGAGCTGACGAGAGACTACACGATATCCTTCTAAGTGACAACCTAAACGATTTTGTAAGCGCCTTTTTCTAAATGATCATGTAAAGCATTTTACTAAACGATCGCGTACTAAGCGAGATTCACTAAACGATCATGTACCTAGCAAGATTTACTAAACGATCAAGCATACGAAGTCTATGCGATAAACAGTTCCTTTTCCTACTTGCTTGGTCGTTTGGTTCGATCGTTGCCTTCCTCCATCCCTCTACCAAATCCAATAGAGCCCACACCTCTTGGATTTTCACTCCGAGAATACCAAGGTTGCCGAGTGGTGGTGTCTAAGAGGGTGTTTGTTTGTGGAAAAGATTGTTCATGACCACTAGACGATTGGGTAGGCGATCTGGGCGAGAGCGAGAGATTGCTGTTTCAAGTCTTCACGAGAGTGAGAGGTTCACTGAAGAAGAGTTCTTCAAAGGTATGTCTCTCATTCCTTTTGTATTTAATTACTAAAGCATGTTGTAACTTGTTAGAAAATGCATAACTGTTCTGTTTGTTTGTTAATGCCTTTAATTTTATCACATTGGATTTGGATCGATCGTGCTTCCGCTCATGGGTTCTCTTTGATAAGAGTTTCTTCAATTGGTATCAGAGTCAGGTTTTGATATTCCAAATCCATCGTTGTATAGAATTGCATTTACTTACTTAGTGGTGGGTAAAGCATGTCTGCATTTTGTTTAGGTGTTAAATATATTTGTGGATATGGATTAATGGAGTTTCTGGGATGGTTGCCTCTGGATATTGAGTTCTTTTACATTTAAAGTTAATTTTAAGGGCCCCTACGTTTTTGGACATATTAACTTGTTATCGAGTATGTAATTCAAAGTGTTTGAGTCAGTTTGAGTCGCTCGTGATGAAACTTCAAGGCATGGAGATGAAAATTCCTTCGAGAAAGAAGAAGACCAAGTGTTGGTCAGATCGTGTAAACGATGGGGTAATCGATCGTTGAGTATGGGATACTCGGCAGCAAGGTAGACGCGTGAGCACTAAACGATCATGTAGGTCAGCATGTTTCATCGCATAGTCATTGACTACATGATCGCGGGGTAAATGTTACTTAACACTTGTTATTCTATCGTCTAGACGATCATGCCTCATAGCATAGTAGTCGTCTAGACGATCATTTAGACTTGTGTCGTTTAAATTTAGTGCGCTAAATGATCAAGTAGCCTTCATGCTTCATCCCATAGTCAAAGGTACTTGATTGTAGATAAGCGATCGTAGTTACTCGCTCAATTTATTAAACGATTAGGAAGAAGTCTTCGCCCGGGCAGTTCAAGACCCGGTTTGCCAGTGAACCAGTTTGCTCGGTGGTTTTATGTAATAGATAGAATTTATTTCTGGTTTTTTGAGGCTAATCATTTCGGTCCATTAATTTGGTGAATGTACATAAGATGTATGTTTTATTATATGTCATATAGTATGCCATATAGTTGAAATCCCACCATAGGTTATGCATTGGTCATGCATCATCTCTATATTGTAAGAGTTATGATATAGTAGTTTGCATGATTAAAATTACTTCAAGAGCATGCTCATGCATCATATAATATAAGAGTTATATTTATGCATGCATTAAGCATATTCATGCATCATCTTTATATCATAAGTGTTATAGTATAAGAGTGTATGGAAGTATGTATGCTTAGTTCATTACCAAGTATATAAAAGTTATAAATAGTATGAATGGACATTGCATGAAGCATGACACATAGGTTAAATTTATAAGAGTTATAAATACCTAGTTTTGCTTTGCAATAGGAATGGTTTTAGTTGTTTCTTTTATAAGAGTTATAATGGAAATTAGAACTAAAATCAATAAGAAAGACATGCATGCGAACTTAGGCTTGAATCATGTTTTAAAAGAGTTTTAAAATTTGATGGAGATAGACCTAAGATCACGATTCTAATGAGATTAGAAACCTAAGGTTTAATCTTTTAATCAGTTTAATAGGATTAAATTGACTAATACAAGATCAAATATATAGCAAATGTATCTATAAGGGACCTTTTGTCTAAGGCTGGTTCTATCTAAGCTAGGGTACTTAAGCCGACGGAAACGGAACACATTTACCTGGGAACCTACATGGAAAGGTGAATTAGATAGATTTGATGCATGCATGCAAATTTGAGGATAGTCCATTAAAGAGTTTAATGGGACTTGATTCAAACTTGTTTAATATCAAAGACAAAAGTGGTTTTGAGCAAATTAAACACACTTAGATAAAATCAGTAGCCGGATGATCTAAGTTAATGAACCCCTAGGTAGAACATTCAGTGGGAGGTACTTGGAATACATGATACTTCACTTAAACTTCTTCACGTTTCTCACTTTATGTTCACACCGTGAGATCTATTCTCGGCCTTGAGGCATCCTGGGAGTGTCCCTCTAAAGGATGGTGTTTGGATAGGTCAATACAAGGTGAATGGAGAGAATGTTCATAGTAAGTGGGAGCGGGACGTGTGACAACATATCCCACAGTCTCTCTCATTATGTTGGATAACGTTTCTATGCATCGCCTCGATGCACCCTGGGAGTATCCCCCTAAAGGATGACATTTTTGCACGACTCTTTATCTGATTTCCTGTATAGGATAAGGTCGCTTTAGTGTCTTGTCCTAATATGCTTTTTCCCTACGGTGGGCGCATTAGGGTGGGACTCTAGGGCCGAAAATGAGGGGTTATACTTACGCGAAATTGTTAAAGGTTAACAGTTCTATATCGAAAAATGGTGACTGTTAGAGTCAGTTAAAAGAGTTATTTCTGTCTAATGGTTGAGAATGTCTCATCCTAGTAAAGGAGCACTTGATCACCCCACTGGTGACTTTTGTCCTGTTTTGCTGGGGCATCATTGCGAAATAGATGTCTTTTCACTTGGGTACATGAAAACTATTTTATTAAAACTAAAATTGGTGTTAAAATTAGTAATGGATAGACTTATTAAGTTTGTTTTTTTTTTCAGCAACGTAAAAATGGCTACAACCACATTAGCTCTTTTAAGTGCCGATAAGCTGACTGGCAAGAACTACACTAGTTAGAAACATATGATCACTACTATTTTAATGATCGATGACCTAAGGTTCGTCTTTACATAGGAGTTTCCTCCTATTTCGACTCAGAACGCCACTCGAAATGTTTGGGAGGCTTATGAGGGATAGACACGGGTGAACGAGAAGGCTCGAGCTTACATCATGGCCAGTCTAAACGACGTTTTGGCCAAGAAGCATCAGCCTAGGGTCTCAAAGCGTGAGATCATGGAGTTCCTATGGGGAATGTTTAGACAACCGTCTAGACAGCTCAAGCATGAAGCTCTGAAATGCATCTTCAACTCCAAAATAGGGGAGGGTACATCTATTCGTGAACACGTTCTGAACATGATGGTCCACTTCAATGTGGTGGAGATAAATGGATCACACATCGATGCAGGTAGCCAGGTTAGCATTATTCTGCACTCGTTGCCAGATAGCTTCCTACACTTTGTCAGCAATGTTGTGCTGAACAAAGTAGACTGTACCCTCATAACTCTCCTCAACGAGTTGCAGACATTCCAATCCTTACTGAAAAGTAAGGAGAAGAAGAGAGGTGAGGCAAATGTTGCTTCATCTTCAAAGAAGTTCCATCGGGGTTCGATCTTAGGAACAAAGTCTGCACCTTCTACTTCTAACACTTCCAAGTGGAAGAAGAAGAAGGGTGGTAAGGGGAAGAGAAAGGCACCTGCTAACCCACAACCTGTCGCACGGGGTAGGCGACTAGTGCCAGTTGACAAAGGAAAGTGTTTCCATTGCAATCAAGACGGGCACTGGAAGCGGAATTGTCCTCGCTGGATAAAGGAGAAGAAGAAGGCTAAGGTCAAGGCAAAACAAAGTCAATATGATTTTCTAGTTTTGGAAACCTATTTGGTGGAGAATGATAATTCTGCCTGGATTATTGAATCTGCGGCCACTAATCATGTTTGTTCTTCTTTTCAGGGAATTAGATCTTGGTGGCAGCTTGAGGCTAGTGAGATAACGATGCGAGTAGGCACCGGGCACGTCGTCTTAGCTGTGGTAGTGGGAGGATTCCAGTTGACTTTACGGAAGAAATTTATCATTTTGAATGATGTATGTGTTGTTCCTGAGTTAAAGCAAAACTTAATTTCTGTAAAGTGTCTAATTGAATGTAAATATACTATTCACTTTTTGGTGAATAAAGTGTTTATTATGAAAGATGGTGTTGAGATTTGTTCAGCAAAACTAGAAAAGAATTTCTATGTGCTAAGGCCGTTAGCAACAAATTCCCTCCATAACATAGAGATATTTAAAATTTCCATAACTCAAAATAAACGACAAAAGGTTTCTCTTAAGGAAAATGCCCAACTTTGGCACCTTTGATTAGGGCACATCAATCTCAATAGGATTGAGAGGTTGGTGAAGAATGGACTTCTAAGCGAGTTAGAGGAAAATTCTTTACCTGTGTGTGAGTCATGCCTTGAAGGAAAGATGACTAAAAGACCTTTTATTGGAAAAGATTATCGAGCCAAAGAGCCTCAAGAGTTAGTGCATTCAGACCTTTGTGATTCGATGAATGTACGAGCCAGGGGAGGCTATGAGTATTTCACCACTTTTATTGATGATTACTCGCGGTATGGGTATGTTTATTTGATGCAACAGAAGTCAGAATCCTTTGAAAAGTTTAAAGAGTTCAAGTTTGAAATTGAAAATGCATTGGACAAACGGATTAAGGCACTTCGATCAGATTGGGGTGGAGAGTTTTTGGATTATGAGTTCCATAACTATATGATAGATCATGGAATTGTTTCCCAACTCTCAGCATCTGGTACACCGCAACAGAATGGTGTATTAGAGAGGAGAAACAGAACCCTATTGGACATGGTTCGATTGATGATGAGTTAGCTTCCTTACCAGACTCGTTTTGGGGTTTGCAGTGGAGACTGAAACTTATATCCTCAACTATGTTCCTTCCAAGAGTGTTGCTAGAACACCTTTGGAGTTATGGAACGGGTGTAAAGCTAGTTTGCGTCACTTCTGCATATGGGGTTTCCCAACACATGTGCTCGAGGCCAATCCAAAGAAACTGGAACCACGTTCGAGGCTGTGCTATTTGTAGGCTACCTCAAAGGTACACGAGGGGGTTACTTTTATAATCCTAAGGAAAACAAAGTGTTTGTGTCGACGAACGCTACCTTCTTGGAGGAGGATCATATGCGGGAGCACAGTCCACGTAGTAAGATTGTGTTGCGTGAACTTTCCAACAAAACTACCGAAGCTTCAACAAGAGTTATTGAAGGGCTTGCTCCATCAACAAGAGTTGTTGATGGAAGTTCATCTGGTAGGTCAGATCTACCTCAAGAGTTGAGGGAACCTTGACGTAGTGGGAGGGTTGCGAACCCACCTGTTCGCTATATGGGTTTCACTGAAATCCTGGCTATGGTAGCCAATGCGAGGTTAAGGAGCCGTTGTCTTATCAAAAGGCAATGGAGGATGTTGATCGGGATGAATGGGTAAAAGCCATGAATCTCGAGATGGAGTATATGTACTTCAACTCAGTATGGGATCTTGTAGATCAACCTGATGGGGTTAGACCTATAGGTTGTAAATGGATATATAAGAGGAAATAGGGTGCTGATGGTAAGGTGCAAACCTTCAAGGCTACACTTGTGGCAAAGGGTTATACCCAGGTGGAGGGAGTTGACTATGAGGAGACTTTCTCGCCTATTGCCATGTTGAAGTCTATCCACATCCTTCTATCTATTGCTTCATATTATGACTATGAGATATGGCAAATGGACGTCAAGACTACCTCTTTCTGAATGGTAATCTTGAGGAACCATTTATATGGTGTAGCCCGAGGGATTCATAGCCCAAGGTCAAGAGCAAAAGGTTTGCAAACTGAATTGATCCATCTATGGGCTGAAACAGGCATCTCGATCTTGGAACATTCGATTTGATACTGCTATCAAATCGTACGGCTTTGACCAAAATGTTGATGAGCCTTGTGTAATGTTGATGAGCCTTGTGTATACAAGAAAATCATCAACAGTTCAGTAGTTTTTCTAGTGTTGTATGTAGACGGTATCCTACTCATTGGGAATAATGTAGGTTTACTGACATCAGTTAAGAACTGGCTAGCAACCCAATTCCTAATGAAAGATTTAGGAGAGGCTCAATTTGTTCTTGGTATTTAGATCTTTTAAGATCAGAAAAACAAAGTGCTAGCGCTGTCTCAGGCATTGTACATTGACAAGATATTGCTCAAATACTCGATGCAGAACTCCAAAAGGGGCCTACTGCCTTTTCGGCATGGAGTTACATTGTTTAAGAAATAGTGTCCTAAGACACCTCAAGAGGTTGAGGAGATGGGACGGGTCCCCTATGCATCTGCCGTTGGTAGTTTGATGTATGCGATGTTGTGTACTAGACCGAACATCTACTACGCTGTAGGGATAGTCAGTAGATATCAGTCTAATCTAGGACAAGGTCACTGGACCTCCGTCAAGAACATCTTCAAGTATCTTCGGGGAACGAAGGACTACATGCTCGTGTATGGATCTAAGGATTTGATCCTTACTGGATACACAGACTCTGACTTTTAGACTGATATGGATTCTCGAAAATCCACTTTAGGCTTAGTGTTCACTCTTAACGGAGGAGCTGTAGTGTAGCGAAGCACTAAGCAGGGGTGCATCGTTGACTCCACGATGGAGGCAGAGTATGTAGCGACTTGTGAAGTTGCTAAGGAGGCCGTTTGGCTCAGGAAGTTCCTGACTGATCTGAAAGTTGTTCCAGACATGTCTAAGCCCATCACCCTTTATTGTGATAATAGTGGTGCTGTGGCGAACTCCAGGGAGCCTAGGAGTCACAAGCACGACAAACATATAGAGCGAAAGTATCATCTCATCCTTGAGATAGTGCATCGAGGGGACATGATAGTCACGAAGATCGCTTCGGAGCACAACGTTGCTGACCGTTTACGAAGGTTCTCACGTTTACAGTTTTTGAGGTGCATAGGTCTACGGGACTATCTGTGGCTAGACTAGAGTAGTGGGAGATTTTTGTACTGGGCCTTAGTGCCCTAGTTTATTGTTTTGTACTTATTTTTATCTTGTACACCCACTTGCTTTAGGACAAGTGGGAGATTGTTGAGTTTGATGCCCTAAACTCTTGTAGGGTTCTGTAATTTGTAAACACCTATATGAACAAACATTTGTGATGTAATAATATGAGATATTTTCTTCACTGTTTATGAAATATGAGATATTTTATTTGCATTTACCACAAACCAATAAACTAAGATCCCTGGATGTCGTTGTAACTTAAGCATGTATATGGAGACATACAAGTGGATCATGCCTTAAATGATAACCTAAATGGTCTGTAGTATATAGATATAAGAGGAAAACCTTATCCAGGTGACACTATGGATATGACCCACTTTGTAGATAGTTACAAGTGTTGTGACATGCTACAGATGGTCTGATCCTGATCATTCATGTGGAGACATGCGACCGGAGGTGTCCTAACAAAGGAGTTTATATAAGACCGAACCACGAAGTGTTTAGTCTCGTTATATAATGCCGTTCATGACAGAGACTTCACTTCACTAGGATGACCATAGGTAACATCACTTTAATCCCGAATGAGTTGGGAACTCCTGCCTATGAGGGTAGTCCTTTGATTTGCATGAGTGCAAGTGGCCAGATTGCCGACTCAAACCTATCACTTTGGGGATTCGTCTGATTGGGGAGCTGGGAACTCAGCTGCGATGAAATTCACTCCTTCCCCGAGCAGAGGTAAGTAGATAGATTACTCCCTTAAGGACTGATTCCAAGGCTTGAATGATGTGGCGCCACACACTTTCTCATGGCCCGAGAGGTGTTTAATCATAGTAGGACTATGATGTATTGTTCATTAGAGGAATCAGTGGTACTTAAGGAGTTAGATGTAATTATAGGGGTAAAACGGTAAATTAGCCCAACTATTCTTACGAGCGATCTGTGAAGGGTTATCGTACTGTTGACTGGTTATATCTGATGGACACAAAAATATATCTGTAGTGAGAAGGGTGCAACTGTCGGTCTTTAGTGAAGTGCCCGACAGTTAACAGATGGTGGATCTCGTGATAAAGAGTTTAGTCAGCTATTGACGTACCGTTAGAGCTTTAAGCTATAGGTCCATAAGGTCCCCTTAGTAACTCAATGGATTCAAGTTGAAAATTAGTTTTTGGATTAGTTTGAAGTGTTCAAATTGACAAGAGGGAGTTTGATTATATATGATATAATTAAACTGGTTCAATTGTATGTGATATAGTTGACATGATGTGTGAGATACATTAATTGGAGGAATTTGATATAAATATAATTTATATTGAATAAAGGAGAAAAAGACTATGGTTTAAATGTTACATATGATGTGATATTAAATCTATAAGTTATAAATATAATATGATAAGTTAGTTATTATATTTATTTTTAATTAAAATAAATATATGATAATTATGAGTGGTTTCTCCTTTAACCATGCGTAAAAGTGGGAGGTTATGTTCAGTTTTCATAACTGAAGGATAAAATGAAAAGTGTGTTCATTTTGAAAAAAATCGCTTCATTTTGTCGCATTACTAATCGTTTAGCTGACGACGATATCCTTCTAAGCGACAGCCTAAATGATCGTGTAAGCTTCTTTCTCTAAGCGATCATGTAAAGCATTTTACTAAACGATCGCGTACTAAGCGGGATTCACTAAACAATCGTGTAAAGATCAAGCTTGTTTTTCTAAACGATCGTGTACCTAGCGAGATTTACTAAACGATCAAGCATATAAAGTCTATGCGATAGACAGTTCCTTCTCCCACTTGCTTGGTCGTTTGGTTTGATCGTTGCCTTCCTCTATCCCTCTATCAAATCCAACAGAACACCTCCTGGATTCTCACTTCGAGAATACCAAGGTTGTCGAGTGGTGGTGTCTAAGAGGGTGTTTGTTTGTGGAAAATATTATTCGTGACCACTAGAAGATTGGGTAGGCGATCTGGGCGAGAGTGAGAGATTGCTGTTCCAAGTCTTCACGCGAGGGAGAGGTTCACTGAAGAAGAGTTCTTCAAAGGTATGTCTCTTGTTCCTTTTGTATTTAATTACTAAAGCATGCTGTAATTGGTTAGAAAATGCATAACTGTTCTGTTTATTTGTGAATGCCTTTAATTCTGTCGCAATGGATTTGGATCAATCGTGCTTCCGCTCATGGGTTCTCTTTGATAAGAGTTCCTTCAAGTAGTTCATAGTAAGTGGGTGTAGGAAATGTGCCAACATATCCTACGGTCTCTTCCATTAGTTTGAACCGTGAGATTCCTATGTTGCACCTAATGTTGTTTTTAGGCAGCACTAGCTGGTCGTTTTTTATGGCAATCCCCTCGGAGGGTTATAACATAGGATTCAGACAACCCAAACTTTAAAAATGAATAGGGTTTCTTAGTTTCAGATTGAACATTGTCTTTTTATTTGGGGAAATATTCATACCGTTCTATGAAATCTGAAAATGGAAGGCCACACTTAAAAGAGTTACTAAGTGTTAGTAAGTTCTTGACCGAAAATGGTAACTAAATGACTATAGGAATAAGAGTTATTCTGGATTTAGTATTTGGCCAAGAATGTCCTTCTCTAGTGAAGGAATATTTTACTGCCCCTCGGTAGTAAATATTCTGACTCACTAAAGTATCGTTGCAAATGAATAAAGAAATACGGGTACTTTATTACTTTTGCTAAATATTGGATTTATATGCAATTTACTCATAGAATTTGTTTATGTTTCAGCATGTCAAACTCGATTATACAACTCTTAGCCTCTGATAAGTTCAATGGAGAGGGTTAATCAAATTGGAAGTTGAACATAAACACAATACTAGTAGTTGATGATTTGAGATTCATTTTAACGGAGAACGTCCTCCTCTTCCCAATCCTAATGCAACCCCAAAATTTCAGGATCTCTATGATAGAAGGGTCCGAGCTAATGAAAAATCCAGAGCCTATATTTTGGCAAGCATATCTGATGTGCTTACCAAAAAACATGAAACCATGGTCACTGTTAGAGAGATCATGGATTCGTTGCAAGGAATGTTTGGACAACCGTCCTCATCGGCATGACACGTTGCTATTAAATACATTTTATAATTCATGTATGAAAGAGGGGACCTCTGTTAGAGAACATATCCTAGACATGATGGTCCACTTCAATATAGCGGAGGCCAATGGGGTTGTCATAGATGAGAAGAGCCAAGTGAGTATGATAATGGAATCTCTTCCGAAGAGTTTTCTAACCTTATGTACAAATGTTGTAATGAATAAGATCGATTACAACTTGATGACTCTTGACTTATCAATATTTAATGAAAAATAAAGAAGGGGAAGCAAATGTTATTTCCCAAAGAAAATTTTAGAAGGGTGCTTCATCTAGTTCAAAACCCTCTGAAAATAAGTCTGGATCTGCGAAGGATAAGAGTATCCAGATGAAGAAAAAAGGAAAAGGAAAAAACAGTCTCCTGCTACTAAAAGCAAGATGAAAGTTGCAAAAGGAAAATGTTTCAATTGCAACGTCGACGGGTATTGGAAGCGCAATTGCCCTAAGTATCTTGCTCAAAAGAAAGCTGAGAAGGAAAATCGAGGTAAAGTCGATTTACTTATAATAAAAACATGTTTAGTGGAAAGTTCTCACTTAACCTGGATACTGGATTCAGGCGCCACTAATCATATATGCACTTTCTCATAAAAAACTAGTTTCTGAAAGTAGCTATCAGAAAAGGAAATGACTTTTAAGGGGGAAATAGGTGAAGTCATTTCAGCAGAAGCAATGGGAGGCATCAAGTTATTTCTTCGGATATTCTTACATTTTACTTGAAAATGTATAATTTGTACCTAAAATGAAAAGGAACTTAATCTCTATATCTTGTTTGCTCAAACATATGTACAAAGTCACTTTTGATATAAATGAAGTATTCATTAGTTCAGAAGGTATTGAAATGTGTACAACTAAACTTGAGAATAACTTGTATGTGTTAAAACCAACTGAAGCAAAAGCCATTATGAATATAGAGATATTTAAAACGGAAAAAACTTGAAATAAGAAAAGAAAGATTTCTCCTAACATCTATCTTTGACACTTAAGACTTGGTTAAAAATGGTCATCTAAATCAGTTAGAAAACTGATAACTTGTAAAAATATAAATTATTTATACTGCCTTATCTAGATATTGCAGCCAATAGATAGTGAATATGCGCTGATTCTATGAAAATTAGCTCAGAATTACTATAATTATAAATTATCGCAATTACACCCACTAACATTGTCAAGATGGTAGAAGAGGATACTTTTACTCTGTTTTGCAAGAAAACCAAGTCATTGCTTACACTTATGGCTCAATGTGAAACTGATCAATGCATCTATGTCATATTGCACCCGTCAATCAACAATGAAGAGACGATTAACGCAATGACGGCGCAATGCGACAGTCGATCTAGAGCTGACTTTCAACCGCATGCGGTAATAAAAACAACACCGCATGTGAACTCACGATCGAAAGATGCAGCTGAGCAATGCAAAAGCGGAGGATTGAGACACATGTACAACTAACAGTTGTGTAGAATTGACGGTCTGATTGCATAACAGAAGGAATAATATCCCTCAATCTTCGAAATTTCCATAACAACAAGTGGGGACCACAAGGCCGGAGTCAAAGATCCTCACCTATAAATACCCCATAGATTTCAGAAAAAATATGCTATGGGAGACGGGGCTAATTGCTACTAAGGTGTTGAGAGGAAAGGCTGAGCTGAGTGCTTAACTGAATAAATCCAGGAAGAAGACGAGACAAGGCCGAGAGGTGAGTCTCAGTTCTATTCTGCCAAATACCCGCCGAGAAACTCTGTGTTGAGAACCCTGCTATCGGTTAAGCAAGCCTGAGAGGGAAGCTCATCCATCCATCTGATCCATCTAATCCGACAAGAAGATCTGCACCCTAATCGGTGCCAAGACGTTGGCGTTTGTTTGTATCTGTTCTATCTCGTTTCATCATTGTATTTCACCTTCTTTATCTCTTCGTTCACACCATGTATCAAACGTTTAATAGATATATTAAATGTTTCGATTGCTTTCGTATCCCATTTTCTGTCTACTTCCGATCCTCTATTAATCACTTTCTCCATGATGTCTTCCTAATCCCCTGGTAGTTAATATGAATTAAACGAGTACTTACTTGTATTAAAGAGATAAATGCGTTTAGCTAAGGCATTCTAGGCGGCATCTTCACCTGTGAGAGCAGAAGTGAAGATGCCATTTTGATCTATCGAGAGAAGGTTAAAAGAATGCGTTAACTAATGAGAGTAGTACTTCCAGACATGGAAGCATCCTTATGTTCATTATGTTCGTCTCTGTTTCACCACAGACATGTGGGAGCGCGGCCGATCACTGAAAGGTGTACGCCAAGAGAAAAATGGAACCGTACTTATGGCTTCAATGCCATTAAGAAACTTGCGCTGTTTATATTAGTTATCTTCCTCTTTCTGTGTTGTACATAAGACTTGCCGCCGCATTCTATGTTCTTTGCATAACCTTCACAGCCAGCCTGGACCCCAGCATCTTGTATCATGAAGCCTGTATCTCGTATCATCTAGCTTAGGTTTACTGTACTTATTTTATTATCGCATTTTTTTTACTGCTTTCCTTTACTTTATCACAACTTTTATATACTTGTACAAAACACTTTTTAAAGATTGAAAAATCTGGTCGCATATATCATAAACATACCACAATAACCTCAAACAGTCCCTGTGTTCAACCTCGGAGCACACCGAGAAACTTGCGGTGCAATTACACTTGATTCTAACGTAAGGAAACTTGTGACAACGCATGGCATACTACAAAAACATTCATAATTAACGCATATTTAGAAGTAGTATCGCATCATTTCGAGCATAGCATAACATATCTTTTTAGCATCAATTCTAGCGATTCAACAAGTTTATGGCACCGTTGCTGGGGATTGGTTAACGGTTTATTGTTTGAGTGTGTTTGTGGTGTGTGCAGGACAGATCTCTTTGTGCTGGCTGTTTATCGCGGAGAGCAGTCTGACGGCTTATGAGTACTGGAGTAATCCAGAAATTCTAAGTGGACCCAGAGATCAGGTGTATTTTTCACGCAGGAGCACATCAGAACCAGATTAAGTGCTAGAATTTCAAGATCTATGGTTGCGGAGAAGGCAAAGTGCAATGCATTCCCCATAACTGGTGTGATTTTCAAAGGAAGTAGTTCATATCTCTCCCCGTATACACTGCGGGATGAGGCAAGGAGGAGAACAATGTCCTTGATGGCATTACGCAGGCAAGCTTGACCATTTGCAGAGGTGTGGATTGCGGTAATCTTGAGAAATTTTGTCTTTCAATCCATATCTCTAAATCTATGTTTAAATGCTTTCTTTATTGCTTTCCTTTACTGCTTTCTAAATTACATATTTACTGCTTAGGATTAGCCTTTAATGCTTTATGTATTTTCCTTCATTTTAATTCATTAGTATCTTTTCATGTCATGTTTAATTCCTTTAATTTGTAGGCGTTAGTAGTGTTGTTCTTTAATTTTTGTGAATGATTGGATGAAACATTAGACACCGCAAATTTTTTGACTTGCGTTTTTTTGATGACTTAAAAAGAAGA
The DNA here is from genome assembly GCF_027475165.1 of Benincasa hispida. NCBI lineage: Eukaryota > Viridiplantae > Streptophyta > Magnoliopsida > Cucurbitales > Cucurbitaceae > Benincasa > Benincasa hispida. Next base: position 69,579,715 of record NC_143489.1, on the reverse strand, counting down.
AAGGAAAATTGGTATATAACGCGATGATGGGTGCATTGTGAGTTAATAATAGACACCTTGCGTACATTACACTCAACTGCATTGTGTTGAGGGGTGTGTTGCGCGCGCGTGTGTCCTTTGCCCGTCCTTAGCTAAATGCACTATGTTGAGGTATCCTTCAGAAATGTGTTAGTTAAGGGGTGTGTTGCGGGGATGCATGCGTTGTTGCCTGTCCTCAGCAAAAATGTATTCGCGTTAGTGGAAGCGCGGTGTTAGTTTTTAATCGTGCACCCGTCTGAATCAGATTCATTATTTTTTTTCTGCGTTAATGATATTATTTGATTCTTTGTATATGCAGAAATTTTTGTATTGCGTTAATTTTTAATTCTTTGTATTCTTTGTTAATATTCAATACTATTGAGTACATATTCACTCCCTTTTGCCTGTGCCTTTTTCTTTATCATCCTTTGTCAATATTTGCGATGATCTGATCTTTTACTTTTGTGTTATTCATTGCGTTGCCATGATGTATAATATGTTTTTACTTAGAAACGTTTCCCATACTTTGTAAATTTTGACTAACACTTAGTTAATTCTTAGTTTAGCAGTACTTTACCTTTTATCTTTCAAAGTTCTGCTCAAACCTTCTTTTTGAAATTTTTATTCTAAGTGTTTGTCTAGTCTATCCAAACAACGCAATGAGGACCTTGCTTATCTTTAAATTTGGGAGTGGGGAAGGTCTGAGCAGATAAGATCAAGAATATGCGATGATTAAGAAAATGTGTTCATTTTTCGTTTCAAAAAAAAAAAAAAAAATTAGTTGTCAAACTCTAATGGCAACGCAAGGGAAAAAAATCTAAAATGTTCCCAACCTGATAAGAGTTTAGTTGTGAAAGGGGCCTTCTCGTAGTTGGATGTTCGTATGACACCTATAGGAGCAAGCCAAAACGAAGGTGGGTTTCCAAGAACAACGCAATATGAAATAGAAAAGAAAAAAAAAATACAAGAGACAACTCCTCTGAAATTCATGAGTTAAAGTTGAAATTGGCACACAACCGTAGTTGGATGTTCGCATGACACCCATGGGGACAGGCCAAAACGAAGGGTGTAACCATGACCAACAGTCTCTAATAAATAACGCAAAGTTTTGACCACCGCATATAGATATATCGAGTTGTTTTGACAAAGAAGAGATAAACATTCTATTGTGAAAAATTAGAAAAGCATATTTGAGCAGAATTTTGTTCAATAGAAGAATAAAGTAGGGCTTTGTTAAGAATTAGCAAGGATAGGAAGAAATTGCGATGTCAAGTAATGTGCGTAAGTGTAACATTCAGAGCAACCAATCGACGCAAAAATATGGGATAGGAATTAAGCTTTATTGCCTAAGTAGAAGATATGCTTGAGGACAAGCATATATCTAAATTTGGGGGTGTGATAACTTATAGAAATACAAGTTATTTATATTGCCTTATCTAGATATTACGGCCAAAAGATAGTGAATATGCACCGATTGTATGAAAATTAGCTCAGAATTACAATAATTATAATTATCGCAATTACACCCACTAACATCGTCAAGATGGTAGAAGAGGATACTTTTACTCTATTTTGCAGGAAAACCAAGTCACCGCTTGCGCTCATGGCTCAACGAGAAACTGATCAATGCATCTATGTCACATTGGCCCGTCAATCAACAATGAAGAGACGATTAATGCAATGATGGCGCAATGCGACAGTCGATCTAGAGCTGACTTTCAACCGCATGCGGTAATAAAAACAACATTGCATGCGAACTCACTATCGAAAGATGCAGTTGAGCAATGAAAAAGCAGAGGATTGAGACACGTGTACAACTAACGGCTGTGCAAAATTGACGGTCTGATTGCTAACAAAAGGAATAATATCCCTCCATTTTTCGGAATTTCCATAACAACAAGTGGGGACCATAAGGCCGGAGTCAAAGATCCTCACCTATAAATACCCCATAGATTTCAGAAAAAATATGCTACGGGAGACGGGGCTAATTGCTGCTAAGGTGTTGAGAGGAAAGGTTGAGCTGAGTGCTTAACTGAAGAAATTCGGGAAGAAGACGAGACAAGGCCGAGAGTCTCAGTTCTATTCTGCCAAATACCCGCCGAGAAGCTCTGTGTTGAGAACCTTGCTACCGGTTGAGCAAGCCTGAGAGGGAAGCTCATCCATCCATCTGATCCATCCAATTCGGCAAGCAGATCTCCACCCTAATCGGTGCCAAGACGTTGGCGCTTGTTTGTATCTGTTCTATCTCTTTTCATCATTGTATTTCACCTTCTTTATCTCTTCGTTCACACCATGTATCAAACGCTTAATAGATATATTAAATTTTTCGATTGCTTTCATATCCCATTTTCTGTCTACTTCCGTTCCTCCATTAATCACTTTCTCCATGATGTCTTCCTAATCCCCTGGTAGTTAATATGAATTAAACGAGTACTTACTTGTGTTAAAGAGGTAAATGCGTTTAGCTAAGGCATGCTAGGCGAAATCTTCACCTGTGAGAGTAGAAGTGAAGATGCCATTATGATGTATCGAGAGAAGGTTAGAAGAATGCGTTTACTAAAACGAGTAGTACTTCCAAACATGGAAGCAACCTAACGTTCATTACGTTCGTTTCTGTTTCACCATAGACATGTGGGAGCGCGGCCGATCACTGAAAGGTGTACGCTAAGAGAAAAACGGAACCATACTTATGGCTTCAATGCAATTAAGAAACTTGTGCTGTTTATATTAGTTATCTTCCTCTTTCTGTGTTGTACATAAGACTTGCCGCCGCATTCTATGTTCTTTGCATAACCTTCACAGCCAGCCTGGACCCCAACATCTTGTATCATGAAGCCTGTATCTCGTATCATCTAGCTTAGGTTTACTGTACTTATTTTATTATCGCATTATTTTTACCGCTTTCCTTTACTTTATCGCAACTTTTATATACTTGTACAAAACACTTTTTAAAGATTGAAAAACCTGGTCGCATATATCATAAACATACCACAATAACCTCAAACAGTCCCTGTGTTCGACCTCGGAGCACACCGAGAAACTTGTGGTGGAATTACACTTGGTTCCAACGTAAGGAAATTTGTGACAACACATGGCATACTACAAAAACATTCACAATTAACGCATATCTAGAAGTAGTATCGCATCATTTCGAGCATAGCATAACATATCTTTTTAGCATCAATTTTAGCGGTTCAACAAAGACAGATCTTTACCTCCATTGTGAATCATGTCTTGAAGGAAACATGAGTAAAAGATCTTTTTAGAAAAAGGTCTTAGAGCCAAACAACCTCTAAAACTTATACATTCAGAACTTCGTGGTCCGATGAATGTTAAAGCTTGGGGAGGATCTGAATATTATGTCATTTTTATTGATGATTATTCTAGATTTGGCTATGTTTACCTAATGCATAGAGAATTCGAGACTCTTGAAAAGTTCAAAGAATATAAGACTGAGGTTGAGAACCTATTAGGTAAAAGGATAAAAACACTTCGATCATATCGAGGTGGTGAGTACATGGGTTTACAATTCCAAAATATTTAGTAGAACATGGAATTCAATCCCAACTCACAACACCTGGTACACCATAATAGAATGGTGTAGCAGAAAGGAGAAATCAAACCTTGTTAGACATGGTTCGTTCAATGATGAGTTATGCCCAGTTACCTTTAGTCCTTTTGGGGGTATACAGTACAAGCTACTGTACATAGACTGAACATGGTTCCCTTAAAAAGTGTTTCAGAAACACCGTATGAGTTAAGGAGAGGACGTAAAGGTAGTTTACATCACTTCAGAATTTGGGGATGCCCGACACAAGTGTTGGTTCAAAATCCTAAGAAGTTGGAGCGATGTTCAAAGATATGCCTGTTTGTAGAATACCATAAAGAAACAAAAGGTGGTCTATTTTATAATCCTCAAGAAGATAAGGTGTTTGTATTGACAAATGCTACATTCTTAGAAGAGTAGGATCACATAAGAAATCATCAACCTCGCAGTAAACTAGTATTAGATGAGTTGTCCAGAGAATCTACAGATAAATCAATAAGAGTTGTTAATCAAGCTAGTACTTTAACAAGAGTTGTTACTCCATCACATATTTCTCATGAGATGAGAGTGCCTCGACGTAGTGGGAGGATTGTTCAACAGCCTGACCGCTATATGGGTTTAACAGAAACTCATGTCATCATACATAATGATGGCTTAGAAGATCCATTAACCTTTAAACAAGCAATGAAAGATGTCGATAGAGATCAATGGATAGAAGCCATAGGCCTAGAAATGGAGTCGATGTACTTCAATTTTTTCTGGGAACTTGTAGATCAACCAGATGGGGTAAAACCTATTGGTTACAAGTGGATCTACAAGAGAAAACGAGACCAAATTGGTAAGGTGCAAACCTATAAAGTCAGGCTCGTGGCATAAGGTTTTACCCAAAGAGAGAGGGTAGACTATGAAGAAACCTTCTCTCCTATTGCCGTGATTAAATTTATTAGAATACTTTTATCCATTACTGTTTTCTATGATTATTAAATCTGGCAAATGGATGTCATGATAACCTTTTTGAATGATCATCTTGACGAAAGTATTTACAGGTCTAAACCAGAAGGGTTTATTGAACAGGGTCAAGAGCAAAAGGTTTGCAAACTTAATAGTTTCATTTATGGATTAAAACGAGCATCTCGATCTTGGAATATAAGGTTTGACACTGCGATAAAATCTTATGGCTTTGAACAGAATGTTGACGAACCTTTTGTTTACAAGAAGATAGTCAACAAGACTGTAGCTTTCTTGGTCCTTTATGTTGATGATATCCTACTCATTGGGAATGAGACAGGATTCCTTACTAACGTAAAGAGATGGCTAGCATCGCAATTTCAAATGAAAGATTTGGGAGATTCCCAACATGTTCTTGGAATCTAAATTGTTCGAAATTGCAAGAACATAGCACTATCTCAAGCATCTTATATTGACAAGATGTTGTCAAGATATAATATGCAAAATTTCAAAAAGGGTATGCTGAGGAAAATCAGACACGAGGATTTCCATGAGTAGCAGAAGGATCTTTCCAAATTTCAATCGAATATGAACAAAAACAATTACAGTCACAAACAAAAACATATGGTTATGTATAAAACAGAAATTACAGCATACTTTACTACATGATCAAGGGAAGGAATTAACAAACCTTTGAAGACTCAACCTCAAGTTCTTTAATCACGAACGCTCGAACACAACAACATAGCAACACATGAACGTTCGTTCAACACGACCGCTACACCACAAAAACACAGCGCACTCGAAAAAAGCGATCACCAAGGTCACGAACACCCCAAACACTGCAAACGTTCTCCACAGAACCCTGATTGTGTCAAGTTGAGTATGGCACCACCAAGAAGGTTACCTCGAAATTCTTGGTGTGAGAATCCAGAGTGTGGGCTCTTTGTGGACTTGGTTAGAGGATGAGAAACCAGAGGAAGAGCAATCATGTAAAAGATTGAGCAAGTGGGAGAAGATATAGCCTATCGTATAGGTCGATGCCCAATCGTTTAACAAAAGCTATGAGATCGTCTAGCAAAAGCTATGTGATCGTTTCGCTCATCGTCTAGCCGAGTGTCTATCATGTAAGAACACTCCACGATCGTTTAGCTAACTCCAAGCTATCATTTAGTAAATCTGATTTACTTGACAACTATCTGTGAGTAATTTCTGAGATTGGAAATCACAAATTAACAACTTACCAAAATTAGGAAAACATTTTTCCTTTTATCTCACGGTTACCATGAAACCACCAACAACCTCCTACTCAATTGGTTATTAGAGAAACAGAGATAATTATCCAATAATTAATATTATTATAAATATAAATGATAACCAACTTATCATACTATATTTATAACCTTTAGTTTTAATATTTCATCTTATTAAACATATAAACCATAGCTCTTTTTCTATTTCATGGCATTTAATATAAATCTTATTTACATTAACCTCCACTTGATGTATCTCATACACCATACCGATCATATCATATATAATTGAATTACCTCTTGTCAATTTGAACATTTCAAATCAACACCAAAAACTGATTCTCAACTTGAATTCATTAAGCTACCAAGGGGACCTTATGGACCTGTAGCTCGAAGCTCCAACGGTACGTGAATAATTGACTAAACTCTTTAGTCATGAGATCCACCATTCGTAACTAGCAGGAAGTCCACTAAAGATTGACAACTGAACTCTTCTTACTGCAGACATATAACTCTTTAAGTACCACTGATCCTTCTAATGAACATAAGTCATAGTCCTACTATAACTGAGTCCTTTCTTCCAAAGAGAAGTCGTGCCACTATGTTCAAGCCCCAAAATCAACCTTTAAGGGAGCAATCTATCTACTTACCCCTGCTTCGGGGAAGGAGCGAATTCCATCTTGTGTATTGAGTTTCCAGCTCCCAAATCAGACAAGTCCCCAAAAAGGTAGGCATGTTGAGTTGGAAATCTGGCAGCTCTCACCCGTACAAATCAAAGGATCGCCCTCAAAGGCAGGAGTTCCCAAAACACTCAGGTTTGAAGTCATGTCACCTATGGTTGTTTAGGTGAGATGTAAGTCTCCAGTATCAACGACGTTATATACAGAGTCTAGTCATCTCGTGGTTCGGTCTTATACAAAGTATTTATATAGGATACCCCCGCTTTCATGTCTCCACTAGCATGTAGTCCCTCGTTCTCCGAAGATACTTGAGTCGTCTTGACCGCCATCCAGTAATCAAATCCTAGATTGGACTAATACCGACTGAAATCCCTACTACATAGCAAATGTCGGGTTTGGTACACAACATTGCATACATTAAGCTTCCTACAGCTAAAGCATAGGGAATCCATCTCATCTCCTCAACTTCTTGAGGTGTCTTGGGACATTAATCCTTAGACAAAACGATTCCATGCTTGAAGGGTAACAAACCCCTATTGGAATCCTGCATCTTGTACCTGATCAATATTTGATCGATGTACGATGCCTGAGACAAGGCTAACCTTTTGTTCTTACGATCCCAAATGATTTGGATCCCTAAAACGTACGGTGCCTCACCCAAATCTTTCATTTGGAACTGGGTAGCTAGCCATTTCTTAATGTCAGTCAGATACCCTACATCATTCCCAATGAGTAGGATATCATCCACATACAGTACCAGGAAAGCTACTGAGCTGTTGATGATTTTCTTGTAGACACAAGGCTCATCAACATTCTGATCAAAGCCAAATGTCTTGACCGCAGTGTCAAATCTAATGTTCCATGATCAAGGCGCTTGTTTTAGCCCATAAATGGACCTATTAAGCTTGCAAACTTTTTGTTCTTAATCTGGAACTATGAACCCTTTGGTTGAGTCATATAGATGATCTCCTCAAGATTACCATTAAGAAAGGCAGTCTTGACGTCCATTTTCCATATCTCATAATCATAAAATGTGGCTATGGACAAGAGTATCCTAATAGACTTGAGCATGACAACAGATGAGAAAGTTTCCTCATAGTCAACTCCGTCGACCTAGGTATAACCCGTTGCCACGAGTCGAGCCTTAAATGTTTACACCTTTCCATCTACACCTTTCTTTTGCTTATAGATCCACTTACACCCAATAGGTCTTACCCCATCAGGCAGATCAACAAGCTCCCAGGTGTTATTAAAGTACATAGATTCCATTTCCTGGTTCATGGCCTTAATCCATTCATCCTTGTCAACATCCTTCATTGTTTTCTTAAAACAAAAAGGATCCTCGACCCCATCATTAGAAATGACATTTTGGGCTTTAGTCAAACCTTTTTAGCGATCCGATGGGTTCATAACCCTCCCACTACGTCGAGGCAATCTCAACTCTTGAGTTGGTTGACTAGGTGTATCGACCTCAACAACTTTTGTTGATCTATCGGCCTATTCAACAACTCTTGTTAAACCCTCAACAGTCTCAGTCTCATTAGAAATCTCACGTAAAACGAGTTTACTCCGTGGCTTATGATCCCAGATGTGGTCTTCTTCCAAGAAGATAGCATTTATAGAAACAAGCACTTTGTTCTTTATAGAAACAAACACTTTGTTCTCACTCGGATCATAAAAGTATCCACCCCTTGTTTCCTTGGGGTAGCCTACAAAGAGGCAAACCTTCGAACACGGTTCCAACTTCTTTGGGTTAGTCACTAACACATGTACTGGACAATCCTAAATCCTGAAGTGGCGTAAACTACCTTTATAGCCTCTCCATAGCTTAAAAGTTGTTTCAGAAACACTTTTCGAGGGAACATTGTTCAGGATATAGCATGTAGTCTCCACTGCAAAACCCTAAAACGAGTCTAGAAGATGAGCATAACTCATCATAGACCGAACCATGTCCAATAAGGTTCTGTTTCTCCTTTCTGATACACCATTCTGCTGAGGTGTACCTGAGGCCGAGAGTTGGGACGCAATCCCATGTTCTATCATATAGTTTTGGAATTAGAGGTTCATATACTCTCCACCACGATCAGATCGTAGTGTTTTTATCTTCTTACCTAACAAGTTTTCAACTTCAGCCTTATACTCCTTGAACTTATCAAGGGCTTTAGACTTACATTGCATTAGGTAGAAATACCCATACTTTGAATAATCATCTATGAAAAGGATGAAATATTCATACTCACCTCAAGCTCTAAACTCATTGGACCACAGAGGTCTGAATGTACAAGCTCTAAGGCTTTCTTGGCTTTGTAACCTTTTCTAGTAAAAGGTTGTTTGGTCATCTTGCCTTCGAAGCATGATTCAAATACCGGAAAAGAGTTTTCTTCTAAGCTCTTTAAAAGTCCACTTTTTACCAACTGCTCAATCCTATTGGGGTTGATGTGACCTAACATTAGATGCCAAAGATGGGTGTTTTCTTTAGGAGAAACCTTTGATCTTTTTGCTATTGTTTCCGTACTGAACATTTCAGTGTTAAACAAGGCTTTTATGACTAACGGACTTAGTACATATAAGTTACTTTCCATTGAACCAAAACCAATCTCCATTCCATTCTTGAAAATAAACACTTTATTCTCAGAAAAGAAGACAGTATACCCTTGTTCAATGAGACAAGAAACCGAGATTAAGTTCCTCTTAATATGAGGAACTACGGAAACATTATCCAGTAATAGATAACGTTTCTTGTCAACAAATAACTTCAGCCTGCCTATAGCAACAGTTGAAACAACCTCACTAGTACCAACTCGTAGAGTCATCTCTCCCTGTGGAAACGTTTGCCAGGAACTGAATCCTTTATAAGAGGAATTAACATGGTTGGTAGCACCTGAATCTAGGATCTAGGCAGAATCATCATTCTCTACCAAACACATCTCAAAAGACCAGTAAATCAGATTTACTGTCTTTCCTCCTGTTTTGGAGAGTAGTGGGATTAGTGTCAGAACAATTGACACTACTGGTTTTGTCATCCATCCCTTTATGCTCGAAAAGTAAGAACTGACGTTCATACAAATCTTGCAACGAGTCCATGATCTCACATGCAATGACCATGTTCTTAACCATTTTGGCCAAAACATCAGGTATGTTAGCCAAAATGTGAAGTCGAGCCAATGAATTAGCCTTCATCCAGAACTCATATGCACTACGAACACATTGCGGGGCATCAAGGGTTGGGACTGGAGGATATTCCTCAACCATGAAAAATTCGAGGTAGTTTTCCACGAAATACATTTTACACGATTTTTTCCACTGTATGTAATCTTTCATATTAAAGACACTAAATGGAAATACTAGCGAGTTGCTAAAAAGAAAAACACATTGACCTACATTAGGTTTTAAGCAAATACCCATTGTAAAACAAACAACATCCAATAAGGTTTTAGCAAAACTAATATGAACCCCGTGTGATATCTAGTTTCGCAATGACGCTTCAAAGGTTTAGGATAAAAGCTGCCGAAGGGAGGTCAATTATTCCTCCTCTGAATTGAGAAGTTCTTAACTAGTCATTAATACTAGAACTACTCTTGCTCCTATAACAACTAGCCATCATTGATTGGGTCAAGAGATCATTAAATTACTTAACAATATCCCGTAAGTGTAACCTGCCATTTTAGGCTCTAGAGATCCGCCCCAAGCAGCCAATCTGAAGGGAAAAAATCTGATTGGGGCAAAACCTAAAGCGACCTTATCCATTTCTGGAGTTCACCTTGATCTTGACCAACTGCATAAAAATCCATCCAAAGGGGGACGCTCCCAGGCCGCCACGAGGGAGTACAGAATGATCTCACGGTGTGACTGTAGGATGTATTGACACACACCCTTCACCCACTTACTATAAACACTCTCTCTGTCCACCTTGATATTGACTAATGCAAACACCATCCGAAGGGGGATGCTCCCAGGGAACCACGAGGCCAAGCATGAATCTCACGATGTGAATATTCAGAGAGAAACTTGAATGGAATCATAGACATATTAGATACATCTCTTCTTCCCACTGAGTATTTTATAACCTAAGGTTTAGTTTACTTAGAAAAAACACGGCTAAGGATTTTAACTAAGTGACTTTTTGGTTTACCCAAGAGTAACTTTTACCTTGGATAGTTAAACAACTTTTGATCATCATCTATTAAACTCTTTAACAGAGTCTTTGACCAAATGTCGCATGCTTGTAGATAATCTATCTAATTCACCTTTCCAGGTAGGTTCCCAGGTAGGGGTATTCCATTTCTGTCAGCTTAAGAACCCCAGCCTAGACAGAACCCACCTTAGACAAAAGGTCCTTTATAGATTTATTTAAAACAAATTTAATCTTTTATGCCAATCAATTTAATCCTATTAAACCGATTTTAAAAGATTAATCTAGGTTACTAATCTCATTAGAACCAATTGAACTTAGGTTTATCTCAATCCAATTTTAAAACCCTTTTAAAAAACATGAGTTCACCCTAAGTCCGCATGCAATTCTTTCTTATCGATTTTAGTTCTAATTTCCTTTATAATGCTTATAAACGGAAACAACCAAAACCACAATGCAAAGCTAACACATGCAAGGCATTCATAACAATTATAAACAGCCTAAGTGCCATGCTCAATGCATTGTTCATTCATTGCTACTTCTTTATATAACGCTTATACAAAAACAACAACGAAACAAGTACAACATGCTTCCATTCACCCTTATATTATAAAAATTATATAAAAAGATAATGCATGAATATGCTCACTGCATGCAAAATATAACTCTTATATTTTATGATGCATGTGCATGCTTTCAAGTAATTCCTTCATGCTAGATTATAACTCTTATAATACATGATGCATGAATGATTGCACAACCTAAGGTGGGTTTTAATCTATATGTTAAACACTTTGCCATATAAGCACCATACATCACATGTATAATAAACAAATGTTGATGAACCGGGTAAAATTGCCTAAAATCCACAAAACTAAAGCTAACTATTACAAAACCAAGGAGTTTCCGGTTCAAACAGGCAAACCGGGTCTTGAACCGTTCGGGCGAAGCAACACGTCTCCACTCATCGTGTACCAAACACCCCACGATCGTCTACACGAAAGAACAAACGATTTTCTCTATCATTTACCAACGCTCCCAGAGCTAAACGATCGTGTACCTTTCACTAAGCGATGAAGCACGAGGTACGCGATCGTCTAGCGCGCCACACATAACGCAAGCCTTATACGATCATCTAACTACACGATCGTTGAACGCGCGCCTTCTTTTAAACCATGAGCATCAAATGCTCCCACTAAGATCGTCTACTCCTGCGTTGTGAATATGATGAAATAAAGGTGTATATTGAAATGGTGGTGTATGCGTTGCACATGCAAGTTTTCCTAGTAGAATCCAAGTATAAACCCTACTAGGTTTCCTGGTAAGTCCAGGGTTGAACACAGGGACTACTGAGACATTATGCGATGGTAAATTTTGATTCCTTTGCGGTGACAAAAACAATAAGTTGGTTGGTAAGTTGTATAAAGTGTAAATCCTATGCGGCGGAATTGAGTGAAGAGTTAATGACAGCAAAAGTTACAATGAGTATGCGGGGAACGGGTTGAGAAGGGATTTAACTAACATTTCCTAAGATTGCATTCAAGTTATGCAATCATGCTACATACACACAACATGTCATCTCTCAATGAAAATGCCATAGTTCCTAATTTTAGGACGCATGCGATGTATACGATAATATCTATAGGACTTATGTCTAAGCCTCTATTCTTGTCTATGCGATGATGAATGTTACACACATACACAAGGCGACCGCATACCATCATATCCTATTTCTAGGGTGCATGCGATGCATGATAGCAAACAGAACTTATCTCTAAATCTTTACTCTTGCTTATGCGGCTCTAATCTAATTTTCTCAAGCTTAGATTCTAACCTGATTCTCTCAAGTCTAGGTTCTTTCTTTAGACTACACTCTCAAGTATCTCTAAAGGGTGATGGACGCATACATAAGATAAGATGATCGCATAAAATGAAGATTTTAGGTCATGTTGACTAAGTGCTTCTCAACCCATTCAGAAGTTTAGTTACAGACCTCCTACTGTCAACATCCAGAGATACTTGAGAGAGTAGTCTAAAGAAAGAACCTAGACTTGATTGGTCTATGACTGGCTATGTGTTGGAATTGCACAGAGTGTTTGGTGACTGGTTATTCTGATTCTGACTATGCTGGAGATGTTGACAGTAGGAGGTCTATGACTGGCTATGTGTTCACTTTGGGTGGTTTTGTTGTTAGTTGGAAGGCAACCTTATAGCCTACAGTTACTTTGTCTACTACTAAAGCAGAGTACATGGCCTTGACAGAAGCTGCTAAAGAGGGAATATGGCTGAGGGGGTTAGTTGGTGATCTTGGTTTGCATCATGACCAAGCTATTGTATATTGTGATAGTTTGAGTGCAATATGCCTAGCCAAGGATCAAGTTCATCATGAGAGAACTAAGCACATAAATGTAAGATATCACTTCTTAAGAGGTGAGCAGAGAGTTAAAGTGATGAAAATTGGTATTGTTGATAACCCTGTTGATATGTTCACCAAACCAGTTCCACAAGGCAAGTTCCAACATTGTTTGGACTTGCTGAATGTTTTGAATTGTTAGTAGTCCCCTTTGTGGGACACTTTGAGGCATGAGGGAGAAGTCTGGGTACGTCTGACGATATTGATTTATGTGTCATTTGGTACATCTGTTATCTGGGAGAGAATTCAAGTCAAGGTGGAGATTTGTTGAATTGCCTTGAATCTGTTTGCTAGTGCTTCGAACAACCTAGTACGGTGCACCCTGGTGGGGGTTTGGGGGCAACGCCCCCGAAACCTATTCAGATTTTGTATTCAGCATATTTATTTATTTGTAGTTATTTACGATTTTGACCCTAGGGTTTAGAGTAGTGCGCTATATAAACTCTCTATCCTTAGAGGCGCCATTTTGATGCAATTTTGAAAACATTCTCTCAAATAATATTGTTCTCCCTCTGCTCGTGGATGTAGCTAACACACTGTTAGTGAACCACGTATATCTGTGTGTCGATCTTCCCTATTTTACATTCCTTTTTGTGTTCTTTAATTGTCGATTTCGCAACAGATTGCAATGATGGGAGGTCATTAAATCTCTGTCTGATGCGCCGATTAATAGTCACCGAAAAGTTGAATGTACTTGCTACAGTGTGTCGTTAACGGCTCGTCATCTAAATTCGGATTTGACCGTCATCAACTTTCTGTCCCATCATGATTTAATAAGCTTTCACCTTGATGTGCCGTCTTTATGCGGCCACCTTATTGAGAAAATATTTGCAAGCGCATATGATCACATAGCTTTGCGGTCGCAATCTTCTAATGCGCTCGGGTGCCAAATTCATTGGATCGCAATTTGCTTTGCGCCAACACATTTTCCTGCACAAAATACACAAATTAGCTGCTTTAATACGATGGGTGCATGCGATCGCAATGTTCTCAACTTAATGCTTTTGGACATGATTTTGCATGTTTTTACCGTCACATTCCCACATTGTTTTATATCTTTGCATTGTAATAACGTGCATTTCTATCTGTTATCACACCCCCAAATTTAAAACAATGCTTGTCCTCAAGTATAAACTAAAGATTTTCCTTAGAGAGTCAGTCGCCTTTTCCTTACCTAGATTTCTCGAGGTGCCTTATTCAAAACTTATGAACCAAAATCTTCTTAATTTCTATCCTAGTCTCTTCTTAAAATATTTCTAAAACTTAGGGGTCGTAAGTTTAACCTTAAAAAAGACTTTACTTGTTTCCAGGACATCGCATGATTTATTTCAAAAAAACTTTTTCAACTAGGGTGTTTCTAAATGATTTTTTTTAATCCTTGCATAGTTTAGATATTCTTTTTATGACCTTGTGCTGATCCAAGTGCCTAGCCTTCGTTTTGGCTTGCCCCCACGGGTGTCATGCGAGCATCCAACTACGAGCAAGGTGCTCTTTCTCAGTCTAGACTCATGCCCATTTGGCAGCGGAGCTGCAATCACTTATTTATGTGTTGATCACGATTCCTACCTTCGTTTTGGCTTACCCCCACGGGTGTCATGTGGACGTCCAACTACGAGTAGGATCCGATCGCAATGTTATGATTTTTTTTTAGAGATGTCTAAAGGTAGCAAGGTGGAAAATAAATACCGGCAACAAGGTTAAAAATAAAAACCGGCACCCCCAAATTTAAATGTAGCAATGTCCTCATTGCTGATGGACTGAAAAAATTGATGCGATGGTCTTAGGAAGTTTCGTAAGAGTCAGCTTGAAAGAAAGCTGGTGGACCACTAACTACTAGAAATATTTCATGAATTGCTCGTATTGAAATTATGGAATCTAGCACATGCAATAAGAGATAAAGCACATCATTGAAATCTCATCATTGAAATCATAATTGGTACGGAAAAATAATGCGGTGACTAACTAAGGTAATCAATATTTAATGATTGCGCATACTAAAGAGGATGCAATGCTAAAATTATTAATATTGAGAATGAGATGCGAGAGTGCAAAATTAGAATAAACAAAGTCAAAGAAAGATACAACCCCCAAATTTTCTCTGTTGCCCGCATCATCTGTGATCGCATCTGTCTTTGTGGTGAGCCGATTTCTTCGATTGCGATGGCTAAACGAACTAGTTGCATTTTTCGGTTATCGTGTATCTCCACTGCAATCGTTTACCACGATCGTTGTTATGGTGGATATTATATTTGAGCAGCAATTTGTTGATGATGTTATTAACAAAGTGGAACCTTCGTCACTTATTTTGGCACATGGGGTGTCAAAACGAGTGAAGATATTTTTCCGCAAGAACTTGAAGATGCCACATCGCTTGCGACACACGATACCACTTCTACCCATTTGGAAACATAATTGACGGCCAGTAGAATGTATTTGTGACCATTTGATGGTGGAAATGGTCCCATGAAGTCTATGCCCCAGATGTCGAATAGCTCTAATTCTAAGATGATATTCATGGGCTTCGCATTTTTCCATGAAATGTGTCCCGTGCGTTGGCACCGGTCGCATTTTATTGAGTAGTCTCTTGTGTCCTTGAATAAAGTTGACCAAAAATATCCACTTTGTAACACCTTTGCTGCTGTGCGTTGGCCTCCAAAATGTCCACCATATGGTGAGTCATGGCATTGAAATAGTATGCGCTGGTGAGCAGCTTCTGGTACGCATAGGAACAAAATCTGGTCTGACCCCTTCTTGTAAAGATTTAGCTCGTCCCAATAATATGATTTACATTCGTGTCTGAGCCGCCTCTTTTGGTGGGCTGTGTAGTTCTCAAGAAATTGTTCACAAACCAGAAAATTGACCACGTCTGCATACCATGGTAACTCTTCAATTTTAAACAGCTGCTTATCTAGGAAAGTTGCGTTCACCTCCAATTGGTTACGGTCGACTTCCAGATTTTCTAATCTTGATAGGTGGTCCGCAACCTGGTTCTCTGTCCCCTTGCGATCAGTGATTTCCATGTTGAATTCTTGAAGGAGGAGAACCCATCGAATCAACCTCAGCTTTACATCTTTCTTTGTCATCAAATATTTGATTGTTGAGTGGTCAGTATGAACGATCACTTTAGATCCCAGCAAGTAAGCTCTGAATTTCTCCAGCGCAAAGATCACCGCAAGAAGTTCTTTTTCCGTGGTAGTGTAATTTGTTTGGGTAGGGTTCAAGGTTCTACTTGCATATGTGATGGGGTGTAGCATTGTTTTCTTCTTTTGTGCTAGCATCACCCCCATCACATAACCGCTTGCGTCGCACATCAACTCAAATGGCTTCGTCCAGTCTGATGTGATCAATACAGGTGCGGATATTAATGCATTCTTCAGTATCTTGAATGCGTTGAGGCATTGTTCATGAAGGTCAATCATTCTCTCTACCTTCAGCAACACACTCAATGGTCGTGCAATCTTCGAAAATTCCTTCACAAAGTGTCGATAAAATCTTGCATGCCCCAGGAAGCTCCTGACAGCCTTCACATTTGCTGGAGGTGGGAGCTTTTCAATGGCCTTAATCTTCGCCTTATCCACCTCCAGCCCATCCTTGGAGACTTTGTGCCCGAGCACAATACCTTCCTTCACCATGAAGTGGCACTTCTCCCAATTCAGCACAAGGTTCGTCTCTTCACATCTTCTCAGTATCTTTTCCAAATTGTTTAGACAGACTTAATATGTTTGCTCGTACACCGAGAAATTGTCCATAAAAATTTCTACTGAGTCTTCAAGATACTCAGAGAAGATGGCCATCATACACCTCTGGAATGTGCTTGGCTAATTGCATAGTCTGAATGGCATGCGTCGAAAAGAAAATGTTCTGTAGGGGCAAGTGAAAGTGGTTTTCTCTTGGTCTTCAAAAGCAATCATGATTTGGTTGTAGCCTGCATATCCGTCCAAAAAGCAGAAGTAATCATTTCCTACTAGGCGGTCTAGCATCTGGTCAATGAAAGGTAAGGGGAAATGATCCTTCTTCGTCACCATATTCAGTTTGCGGTAGTCCATGCAGATCCGTCAACCAATGACGGTTCTCATCGGTATTAACTCATTATTTGAATTTGGGACTACCGTTATCCCTCCTTTCTTTGGCACACATTGCACAGGGCTGACCCACGTGCTATCGACGATTGGATGAATAATGCCTGCATCCAACCATTTGATTATCTTCTTTTTCAAGACCTCCTTCATCGCAGGGTTTAGTTTGCGCTGATGTTCGATCGACCCTTTTTGATTTTCCTCGAGACGAATCCTGTGCATGCAATATGCAGGGCTGATTCCTCTAATGTCTGCTAGCATCCATCCTATTGCTTTTATGTACCATTTTAGGATGCTCAGTAGCGCATTCTCTTTTTCTTCTTGAAGCGCAGAGGAAATTATAACTGGTAGAGTTTCATTTTGCCCCAGAAAAGCATACTTCAGGTGGCTTGGCAAGGTTTTTAATTCCACTATAGGTGGTTGTTCCAAGGATGGTTTTTGTGCTTTTCTCTCTTCATTAAACGTCAGTTTTTCTTCTTTGATTGTAGTTTCCATGATCGCATTGGAGGTTACTACGGATACGGTCGCATCCTCTCTTTCATTTTAATCTTCGGACTCTTCTTCTTCGTTATTACTGGGTTTATTATCGGAATCTATTAGGTCTTCTTCTTCAGGGTATTTCATGGTCTTAATAATGTCAAGCCTGAGCTTTTGTCCATTCATACTCAGCGTGATCTCTCCCTTGTACACATCAATTTGAGCGCGACCAGTGGATAAAAATGGTCGTCCCAAAATGATGGGTATCTCTTTGTCCGCTTCATAATTGAGGATGATGAAGTCTGCCGGTAAGATAAATTTGTCAATTGAGACCAGGAAATCCTTCACCTTCCCTTCTGGATGAACTAGGGACCTGTCAGCTAACTGGAGAGTCACTGTCGGGGGCACCAGCTGCCCCACATTCAATTGTTTAAAAATTGAAAGGGGCATTAAGTTGATATTGGCCCCGAAATCGTAAAACGCCTGACCAATATATATCCCGCCAATTGAGCAGGGTATTGTGAAAATTCCGGGGTCACGCATTTTCGATGGAATTATGGTTTTTGATCTTTGAGTTAACGCCACCATTGCGAACTTACCCGTGCTTCTTTTCTTTGTCACCATGTCCTTCAGAAACATCGTATATTTTGGCATTTGTTCAATCGCTTCAGTGAAATGGATGTTGATATGTAACTGTACAGCATATCCATGAAGTGATGATACTGCACTTCATCATTTTTCTTCTTCTTAAGTCTCTAAGGAAATGGTGGCAGCTGTATTTTCACGGTTCCCTGTTCCATAGGCTTAGAAATGGACGCAACTTCTGGCTCCATCGTCTCTTGTTCTTCTGGTCCCTCTTGAGTCAACAGGGTCTAAGATTCCATCGCAACTGGAATAGTCTGACTCGACTCCTTCTTCTCTTCCGCCACTGTTTTTCCGCTTCGCAAAGTCACAACTTGACATTACTCCTTTCCCATATTCCCTGAATTGCACGGGAGCTCAGTTGAACTCGACAACGTCCCTTGCAGTCTACTTTTGAGCTCCCCCACAATCTGTCCTATATGAATTTTGAGATTGCGGATAGACGTCGCCTAATTCTGGAGTACTGTTTCATTCTTCTCAATATACTGCTTTAGTAAGCTCTCCAGAGATGAAGATTGCGGCACCTGTGAACTGCTAGCTTGATTTTGCGATTGACCGTTTGTTCGCAGGAAAAATCCTGGCGGCCCTTCTTTTTGCTGTTGATTTTTCCATGCGAAGTTGGGGTGGTTTCTCCACCAAGGGTTGTAAGTGTTGGAGAAAGGATTATTCTTTACGAAGCATATAGATTGCGGATTCCTCGGACATTCTTCCATTGGATGGGCTTCTCCATAAGTGGCACAACTTGCGCTCGTTTGATCGATTGCGTTGATCTGCCCTCGATGCGTTCCTGGGCTATTGATTGCGATTCCTTGTATCAGATTCATCATCGCATTCATTTGGTTTTGTAGGGATGCGATGACCCTATTGTTTGCATCACTATCTTTAATACTAAGTCGTTGATCGCTTTCCCTCCAGTCTTCATAATTCTTCGAAATTTGATCAAGGATATTCTTTGCCTCGTCATACGTTTTGTCAAGCAGACCTCTAGTTGCTGCCGCATTGGTAGCTGTCTGCGATGCAGGATTCAAACCGTGGTAGAAAATTTCCATTTGGAGACAATCGGGTAATCCATTGTGCGGACAATCTTGCACCAGTCTTTTAAACCTCACCCAGACATCACTGAGCGATTCGTCAATATCTTGTTCAAAATTAGTAATCAACTTCCTTCTTCTTGCGTTCTCTGTCAGGGGGAAGTACTTCATGAACTTTTCAACTACTTATTCCCACGATGTGATCTCCCCTAGTTTGAGAGAATAAGCCTATTTCCATGCTTGGTCACACAGTGAAAATGGGAATAATGTTAGTCGAACCTCCTCAGCTGAGATGGTTGGGAACACAAAAGTATTGCAGATTTCAATGAAACTCCGGAGATGGGCGTGCGGATCCTCGCCACGCCTACCGCCAAACTGTCCAACAGTTTGAATCATCTGCAGCATAACCGGCTTCATCTCGAACCTCGATCCGTCCAAGGCTGACCTCATGATTCTTGGTGAGAAATCATAGAGGTTGGGCGATGCATAGTCTCGGATGGGCCTATTATGGTCGTTCGCCAGGAGAATGGGGTTCGCCATGATATTATTTGCGTTCGGTGCTCTGTCTTCCGGTTGCTCTGCCATGTTGGGATTTCTCTGTTGCTGTTGTTGGCAGTTGTATCTTCTTCTTCTTCGGAAAGTTCTCTCAATCTATGGGTCATAGTTGGGCTCAGGAGCTTGTCCTTCGCTCATACGATGCCCGCTTCTTCCCTTACCAAAGGAGAGGCAGTGCACAGAGATGGAAAGCTGCAAAGAAAATAAAAAAAGTTATCGTTAGCACAATATGTACTACCGTAGTCCCCGACAACGGTGCCAAAAACTTGCTGCATTGTGAATATGATGAAATAATGGTGTATATTGCGATGGTGTTGTATGCGTTGCACATGCAGGTTTTCCTAGTAGAATCCAAGTATAAACCCTACTAGGTTTCCTGGTAAGTTCAGGGTCGAACACAGGGACTACTGTGACATTATGCGACGGTAAGTTTTGATTCCTTTGCAGTGAAAAAAACAATAAGTTGGTTGGTAAGTTGTATAAAGTGTAAATCCTATGCGGCGGAATTGAGTGAAGAGTTAATGAGAGTGAAAGTTACAATGAGTATGCAGGAAACAAGTTGAGAAGGGATTTAGCTAACATTTCCTAAGATTGCGTTCAAGTTATGCGAGCATGCTACTTACACACAACAACATGTCATCTCTCAATGCAAATGCCATAGTTCCTAACTTTAGGACGCATGCGATGTATACGATAATGTCTATAGGACTTATGTCTAAGCCTCTATTCTTGTCTATACGATGATGAATGTTACACACATACATAAGGTGACCGCATACTATCTTATCCTATTTCTAGGGTGCATGCGATGCATGATAGCAAACAAAATTTATCTCTAAGTCTCTATCTCTTGCTTATGCGGCCCTAATCTGAATTTTTCAAGCCTAGATTCTAACCTGACTCTCTTAAGTCTAGGTTCTTTCTTTAGACTACTCTCTCAAGTATCTCTAAAGGGTGATGGACGCATACATAAGACAAGATGATCGCATAAAATGAAGATCTTAGGTCATGCTGGCTAAGTGCTTCTCAACCTATTCAGAAGTTTAGTTACTCATGTGCAATGTGAAGAGATTGAACAGATGTAGAGATGCAAATTCCATTTTATAAATAAAATCAGAATACAAAACGACAATGGAAAGTAGGGATAGGAAGCCCGGTAGCAATGTCTTGCTGCCCGAGGCTTTTACACTGTGTTTTACTCTACTCTGCCCAAAAGAATGTTCTTGCTTTCGCAAGTGTCGGCCCTCCCTCTGTTCTCAACGCTTCCCGACAGTCTCTCGTGCTTACCAGGAATGATCCTTCGGCGTCTTCTCTCTTCACCCACCTCCGCCTTCTAAGTATATGAATTACATCCTAATGACTATTTATGATCTATCTTCTATGTACATGGTGAACTGAGTATATACATTGAAATCCCGAAAAATTAGAATTGAAACCCTTTTAACGAAGGTGGCCTCGATATTTATAGTGCTTCAGGGTGAAGAGCTTTCCTTTCAAATGATTGCAATGATGGGATGTTATTAAATCTCTGTCTGATGCACTGATTAATGGTCACCAAAAAGTTGAATGAACTTACTACAGTGTGTCGTTAATGGCTTGTCAACTAAATTCGGATTCGATCGTCATCAGCTTTCTGTCCCATCATGATTTATTAAGCTTTCACCTTGATGCGTCATTTTTGTGCGGCCACCTTCTTGAGCAAATCTTCACGAGCGCATACGATCGCATAGCTTTGCGGTCGCAATCTTCTAATGCCTCGGGCGCCGAATTCCTTGGATCGCAATTTGCTTTGCGCCAACACATTTTCCTGCACAAAATATGCAAATTAGCTTCTTTAATGCGATGGGCGCATGCGATCGCAATGTTCTCAACTTAATGCTTTTGGACATGATTTTGCATGTTTTTACCATCGCATCCCCACATTGTTTTATATCTTTTCATTGTAATAACATGCATTTCTGTCCGTTATCATCTACTTCCAGCATCTACGCGATTGGACAACCAACGCTACACGATGGAGTAAACGATTTACCCCATCATTTAGTAAATACTACACAATCATATAGAAAAATCTACACGATTGTTGTTGACTAAAAATTTATATAATCTTTAAAGCATATGGACAATGATGATAGATATTATGCTACAAGCTCATGTTGCCATTAACTTGTGAGGATAAAAATGGAATGTTATCTATCTATATTGCGCTGATGAATGCATGAAAGCGTGATGTTGTGTTATGCACACAAGTGCTTTGCGATAAAGATACTTTGGCGATACGACGTTCTAAGTGTATGCATTGATAGTGATATGCTCGTAGTATGTGATGAAGTAGTGCGTGTCACAAGTTTCCTTATGCTGGAACCAAGTATAATTCCAACGCTAGTTTCTCTGAGTGATCCGAGGTCAAACACGGGGATTGTTGTCATTTATATGTAATACTAATGTGGTATATGCGGCCGATTTTTATAAAGAATAAAGAATTTGATTTGACAGAAATATAAATTGCGCTAAAGTAAAATTGCGTTGAAAGTAAAATGCGTTGTAAATAAAATGCGTTGATAAAGTAAATGTGTACACTATTATAATACAGGGTTGAGGACTGGCTGTGAAGTTGTACAAAAGAATCTAATGAATGTGATGGCAAGTCTTGTGAATGAGGCAGAAAGAGAATGAGTAGAGAGAAAGAACATCGCAAGTTTGTCAATTGCGTTAAGGACGCAACTAAGGTTCCGCTTTCCCTTGGCGTACAAATTTCAGTGATCGGCCGTGTTCCCGTACATCTATGGTGAAACAGAGATGAATGTAATGAATGCAAGGTTGTTTCCATCTCTGGAAATACTTCTCGCTTTAGTTAATGCATTCTTCCAACCCTCTCTCGATAGGCAGAATAACATCTTCACTTCTACTCTCACAGGTGAAGATGTCGTTGAGCATGCTTTAGCTAAACTTAGTTGATTACCTTAACACAGATTACTCACTTGCTTAATTCTTCCTTTTTACCCAGGGGATTAAGAACACATCATGGAGAAAATGGATGATGAATGTATGGAAAGGGATAGAGAGATGATAATGTGAACCCCGAATCCTAATTTCTCTATTTAAGGTTCCCTACTAAGATGTGATGAAACTAGTGTGGAATGGTAGAGGAAAAAGTGGAGATTTGAAGAAAAGAGGAAATTTAGAAGTTTAACTTTTGGGAAAATTTGAAAATTTGGCTAAGTATAAATTTTGTGTGTTGATGCGTTGGAAGGGTGGTGTTGATGCGTTGGAAGAGTGGTTGGGGATGGCATGCGGCTGAAGGAAGAAAGATGGAGGTGATGCGTTGGAAGGTAGCCTATGCGTCAAGCAGCCTCGGCCAGCGCCCATGCCATGTGTCGAGCAGCCTCGGCCAGACGCCCTGCCCATGCATTGAGCAGCCTCAGTCGGATGCCCTGCCAATGTGTCGAGCGGGCACGCCCATGCGTTGAGCGCCCTGCCAAGCAGCCATGCTGTGCATCGAGGTGCCCTGCCATGCGGCCAAGCAAGCCCATGCAGTCGAGCGAACGAGCGATGGCCAGCATACGTCGCAAGTCCATGCGTCAAAGCAACACGCCTATGTGCCGAAGCACTCGACCAAGCATCAAAGCACCGTGCGCAGCCCATGCGGCCAAGCACGCCCAATGTGTCGAGCGGCCAGCGCGCCCATGCTCGAGTGACCAGCCTATGCAGCGGGCCTATGCGGTGGTGGCCAGCACCATGCGCCCATGCCAAGCAAGCCATGCGATGCTACCTAGTGAGCCATGCGTCAAGGATGGACGGTCACCCTATGCGTTGATGATGGTTAGCTTCTTGTGATGGCTAAGTTGAATTGTAATGAGAATTGGCTTGCTATGCAATGATGATTGGCTATGCATTGAGTATGGATTATGTGTTGAACATTCAGGAGTTGGACACATACAAAGGATGAGATTAGTGGGAGAACATCATCAAAACCATGTGTCTTCTTGGGAGGAAAGCCTTAAGCCTTAAGAATTTGAGGTGGTGGCATCAGATTGGAGGCTCATGCATTGGCAACGTGGGAGGAAGACACTTAGCTTGCGATGATCATAACATTGCATTGATGGGGTGAAAAGGAGACACTTGGCCATGCAGCCAAGTAGGTGGTGTCAACTCTGGAGAAGGTTTGGACGCCTATAAATAGGGCCAAAAGACTTCATTTTTAGATCAAAATTCAGAAATACCGTAAAAAGAGTGGGAGAGTTGAGCAAACCTTGTGTTGGAACCAAATCTATGCGTTAGTCATAGAGGACGCATTGGACAGTATGGTCTGAAGAGGACGTATCAACTTGGGACGAGGAGTTCTCCCAATTTACTCATGAGTTTGGAGTAATTTTAAAACCACCTGAAAGCTCTGAAAGTCTAGTTTTCAGAGTAGGGCTGCCAGAGAAAAAGCTCGAAGGGATCGGGCTGGAAACTGAGAAGAAGACAGAAGGGTCAGGCTGTCGGATAAGCTTGAGCCAGTCTTGAAGATTCTATGATTCCGGCCAAATCACGAGAATTTCTGAGCTCAAAGTTTAGGGTAAGCTTCCTGAGACATTTTAGAACATTTTTGTAGAAGGAAGTATCTCAAAATAAGGTATAGAACTATGAGTAATCTAAGCTGTAAATTGAATCTGGATTCTAGGGGTGAAAAGGGAGCCCGAGGTAGAAAAGGGAGCAACTAGAGTGAAAAGCTCCTAAGCAATCAAGGTGAGTGGCTAAAACATTTTGACTAAAACATTTGATTAAAATGTTTGATTACAACGTGTTATAGAGAGCATGTTTTAAAGAAGATTATTCTCATGCCAGCTAGTTTTACAAAGTGATTTCCAAGCAAACTATGAATTATGTTTTAAACGCATGCATGTGTGAGAAATTGTTGAAAAGCGATTTATATGTGTTAGATATACTTAGCATGCGTTAGTACCTTTAAATCCGTGTTTTTTATATGTGTTATACTTTACATGCTTCAAAGAGAAAGTCATTTATGACTAGTTTTACTTAAAACGCGATACCAAAGGACATTTGAGAAGGTATCCGCCCAACTAGATACTAAAGGATATTTGAGAAGGTATCTATTGGTACTGAAGGACGTTTGAGAAGGTACCAAACCAATCAGATACTGAAGGACGTTTGAGAAGGTATTTGAACAGAAGTACCTAAGGTATGAAGGTACTTAGTATGGCCACGTGCACGTAGGTAGTTAGAGTCAGAGATTGAGCAAAAGGGTTCTCTCTTGAATAGCAGTTGGTGTTGGGATTATTTTATCCAAGGGTTATTCTCAACTGAGAAATAGTTTTACTGTTTTATGATTAAAACAGCTTTATATGTTTTATGCTTGGAAAATGTTTATACTGTAGTACAAATACTGTAGAAGCTACCGTAAGAATCACGATGGATGGGCATTGGCAGAAAATCTCCCACCCATGCTCCAGCATAACACTTGTAATTAAATCAGGTAGTGGCATTGACGCGGGAAAGAAACCCATCTCCATCATCATGTCATCATTTTCCTTCTTCGTTGATGGGCGCCTTTTGGTCAACGCAGGCTCACTGCTTCTAACTTTTGCTTTGCCCTTATCTTGAGCCAACGCAAGGCGAGACTTTTGTCTTTGTTTGCGTTCCCGTTCCTTGCACTGTTCTTCTTCTTCCCTTTTCCACTCTGCAACTTCTTTTCTTTTCTT